>NW_027250904.1:0-327500 GCF_044704955.1 Pristiophorus japonicus | reverse complement strand
ACAAGAAATTAGGGATGCGTGCAATAAAGGTACAGCAGTTATCATGGGCGACTTTAATCTACATAATGATTCGGCTAACCAAATTGGTAGCAATGTGGTTGAGGAGGATTTCCTGGAGTGTATTAGGGATGGTTTTCTAGACCAATATGTCGAGGAACCAACCAGGGAGCTGGCCATCCTAGACTGAGTGATGTGTAATGAGAAAGGACTAATTTGCAATCCTGTTGTGCGAGACTCCTTGGGGAAGAGTGACCATAATATGGTAGAATTCTTTATTAAGATGGAGAGTGACACAGTTAATTCAGAAACTAGGGTCCTGATCTTAAGGCAAGGTAACTTTGATGGTATGAGGCGTGAATTGGCTAGAATAGACTGGAAAATGATACTTAAAGGGTTGACGGTGGATAGGCAATGGCAAACATTTAAAGATCACATGGATGAACTCCAGCAATTGTACATCCCTGTCCACAGTAAAAATAAAACGGGGAAAGTGGCTCAACCGTGGCTAACAAGGGAAATTAAGGATAGTGTTAAATCCAATGAAGAGGCATATAAATTGGCCAGAAAAAGCAGCAGACCTGAGGACTGGGAGAAATTTAGAATTCAGCAGAGGAGGACAAAGGGTTAAATTAAGAGGGGGAAAAGAGAGTAAAAGATGAAGCTTGCCAGGAACATAAAAACTGACTGCAAAAGAAAAAGATTAGTGAAGACAAACGTTGGTCCCTTGCAGTCGGATTGAGGTGAACTTATAATGGGGAACAAAGAAATGGCAGACCAATTGAACAAATACTTTGGTTCTGTCGTGTCTCTACACCTTGTTACAAACTCACACAAGGCATGTACTGCAGACACGGTCACTCTGTGACCTTCACTTTATTCCCAGGACCAAGGAGTACTGACCCTGGGTGGGACCTCCCCTTTTATACCTGGAAACCCAGGTGAGTGGTGTCTCTGGCAAGCTCACCCCCCTGTGGTCAATGTGTGCATTTCTAGGGTACAGGTACAGTGTGCATGCGTTACAGTTACATAACTACTGTCATTGCAAGATGGTGACATCACCTGCCCTCTTAGGTCTTTTAGTTTCAGAGGTTAAGTCTATCGGGTGGTCGGCGCTCTCTCGTGGAGCGCTGCAGTTGTGGCTCTGGTGGCTGAGCCTCAGCACGTGTCTCTGTCACTTGAGGTGATTCCGGCCTGTCCGGGCTGGCCACAGGGACTGTGCATGCTGAGGGCTATCTTTGTTGCTCGTACGCTGACAGTGGTGTGGGTGCTATCCCATCATGCTCTTCTTCAGGTTCCTCCCTGTCTGCACTGAACCTTGTCTTTACTTGGTCCAAGTGTTTGCGGCATATCTGCCCATTGTTTAGCCTGGCCGGTGCTGTATGGTGTAGTCATACGCAGCCAGCGTGAAGGCCAATCACTATATGCGAGCTGACGCATTGGCATTGACAGCCTTGCTGTCGGACAACAGGGATATTAATGGCTTGTGGTCCATCTCTAGCACGAACTGTCTACCGGAAGGTACTGGTGCATCATTTTCACACCGTACACACACAGGCGAGTGCCTCCTTCTCGCCCATGCTGTATCCACGCTCTGCCTGGGAGAGCGACCTGGAGGCGTAAGCCACTGGTTGGAGTCAGTCATCATCGTTACCCTGCTGCACACACCCAACCCCGTAGGATGATGCATCGCATGTTAAAACCAGTTTTTTTATATAAGAACATAATAAGAACATAAGTATTAGGAACAGGAGTAGGCCATCTAGCCCCTCGAGCCTGCTCCGCCATTCATCAAGATCATGGCTGATCTGGCCGTGGACTCAGCTCCACTTACCCGCCCGCTCCCCGTAACCCTTAATTCCCTTATTGGTTAAAAATCTATCTATCTGTGATTTGAATACATTCAATGAGCTAGCCTCAACTGCTTCCTTGGGCAGAGAATTCCACAGATTCACAACCCTCTGGGAGAAGAAATTCCTTCTCAACTCGGTTTTAAATTGGCTCCCCCGTATTTTGAGGCTGTGCCCCCTAGTTCTAGTCTCCCCGACCAGTGGAAACAACCTCTCTGCCTCTATCTTGTCTATCCCTTTCATTATTTTAAATGTTTCTATTAGATCACCCCCTCATCCTTCTGAACTCCAACGAGTAAAGATCCAGTCTACTCAATCTATCATCATAAGGTAACCCCCTCATCTCCGGAATCAGCCGAGTGAATTGTCTCTGTACCCCCTCCAAAGCCAGTATATCCTTCCTTAAGTAAGGTGACCAAAACTGCACGCAGTACTCCAGGTGCGGCCTCACCAATACCCTATACAGTTGCAGCAGGACCTCCCTGTTTTTGTACTCCATCCCTCTCGCAATGAAGGCCAACATTCCATTCGCCTTCCGTATTACCTGCTGCACCTGCAAACTAACTTTTGGGGATTCATGCACAAGGATGCTGGACCACATGATCCACCCCGACCAGTCCTGCACGGTCCCGGGCCGGACAATCCACGATAACATCCATCTGGTCCGGGACATCATCCATTGTTCCCAGGAGGCTGGTCTGTCGGTCGCCTTCCTATCCCTCGACCAAGAGAAGGCGTTCGACAGGGTGGATCACGACTATCTGCTCGGAACTCTGCGCGCTTTCGGGTTCGGGACGCATTTCGTCGCCCGGATCCGACTTTTGTACGCCGCCGCGGAGTGTCTGATTAAGGTTAACGGGTCCTTGACGGCGCCCCTTCGCTTTAGGAGAGGGGTGCGCCAGGGATGCCCCATGTCCGGCCAGTTATACGCCGTTTGCGTGGAGCCTTTCCTGCGCCTCTTGCGGACGAGGTTGACGGGACTGGCTCTGCAAGGGCCGGGCGTGGAGGTCGTCCTCTCAGCTTACGCCGATGACGTGCTCCTCGCAGTAGAGGATCCCGCTGACCTGCGGAGGATGCGTGAGTGCCAGGAGATTTACTCGGCCGCGTCCTCTGCCAGGATCAACTGGGAGAAATGTTCCGGACTCCTGGTGGGTCAGTGGCGGGTGGACTCCCTGCCGGAGGAGCTCAGGCCTTTTGCCTGGAGCACGACCCATCTCCTCTATCTGGGAGTCTACCTTAGCCCCGATGAGGGAGCCTGGCCGGCGAACTGGCAGGAGCTGGAGGCCAAGGTCACCGCTCGCCTAGGGCGCTGGACAGGACTGCTCCGAGTGCTGTCCTACAGGGGTCGAGCGCTAGTCCGAAACCAGCTGGTGGCCGCAATGCTGTGGCACCGGCTGGTCACTTTGACCCCTCCCCCTGCGTTTGTCGCCAAGATACAGAAGAAGCTGGTGGACTTCTTCTGGAACAACAGGAAGCACTGGATCTCTGCTGCGGTCTTGAGTTTCCCGCTTGAGGAGGGCGGTCAGTCGTTGGTGTGCGTCAGCGCCCAGCTCGCGACTTTCCGTCTTCAGACCCTGCAGAGATACCTTTACGTCGAGCCCCCTCCTAGGTGGTGTGCTCTGGCGAGGTATTTCTTCCGCCAGCAGCGCGACCTCAATTATGACACGCAGCTCCTGTTTATGAACTTGGGGGGTGCCAGGACCGCCCTCCGGGAGCTGCCTGTCTTTTACAGGGAACTCATCAGGGTCTGGAACAAAGTCTCCACCAAGCGCAGCTCTCCGCCGGCTGGAGTGGCGGCCGTCCTGCAGGAACCGCTGCTCGGGAATCCGTACCTCCACGGCCGAGGTTTTATGTGGCGGTCGGAAGAGAGGGCTGTGGCTGGTGAGGTGACCAGGGTCAGGGACCTGCTCGATGGCGGAGGAGCGGGCTGGATGGCGCCAGACACGCTGGCGCGGCGCCTAAATTCTGCCAACATCCGCCACGCGGCCGATGCCATCGAGTCGCTAAAAACAGCTCTGGGCCCTGACTCCGTTAGGTGCATCGAGGAGGCTCAAGCACGTGGGGAGATCCCGTCTGAACTGACCCCCGTCCGGACGGAATTCCTCATCGGCGCCAAACCCCGGAACCTCCCTCGGGGGCCGGCGCCTCACAACTTGAGCCGCCTCGGGGAAATCCCCTCCGTGCCTTTCAGTTCCGCGCGGAGGGGTTTCATGTACGGGCTGCTCCTGCACACTCTCAACTTTGCCATCCTCGCCGGCCGTCCGGACACGCCATGGCGTACCATCTTGCCGTCCGGAGGAGGCGGGGGTCCCCGATGGAGGGCACTCTACGCAGGGGTCCTCCCACTATTCATCGGGGACTTGGCATGGAGGGTGGTGCACGGAGCAGTGCCGTGCAACAAATTTTTAAGCCGGTTCACGGACTCCCAGGCCGCCTGCAATTTCTGCGGTCTGGAGGAGTCCGTGTTCCATGTTTTTATGGAGTGCACGAGGTTGCAGCCCCTGTTCCATTATTTGAAGGGGCTGCTCCTGAAATTCTGGCTGCACTTCAGTCCCACTCTCCTGATCTTTGGGCACCCTGTGCGGAGGGGAGCGGGTAGGTCCGAAGGCCTCCTCGTAGGACTGCTCCTGGGGACGGCCAAGGGTGCCATCAGCCGGTCCAGGCAGCGGGCGGTCGAGGGGGTGGTTCAACCTGACTGCCTGCCTCTCTTCCGCTCTTACATCCGGTCCAGGGTGTCCTTGGAGATGGAGCACGCGGTGTCCACCGGTACGCTAGCGGCCTTCCGCGAGAGGTGGGCACCGGAGGGACTGGAGTGCATCATCACGCCCGGCAACCAAATTTTAATTTGATTTTACATTTTAAAGTTTAATTTGTTTTAATTGCCGGTGTTTTTAGTGTCCTCTTCCCTTTTATAGGGGGCACCGGAGAAATTGTGATTTTAGTGCCCAAAAAAAAACCAAAAACACAAAAAAAAAACAAAAAAAAGGAAAAAAATGGCCTTGTAAATGTCTGGTGTGTCACCCAGGTCGGGTGGCACAGTTTAATGTTTATGTTTTGCAGGTAGACTCTAAAAGAGGTCCCCAGGTCCCTCTGCACCGCAGCATGTTGTAATTTCTCCCCATTCAAATAATATTCCCTTTTACTGTTTTTTTTTTCCAAGGTGGATGACCTCACACTTTCTGACATTGTATTCCATCTGCCAAACCTTAGCCCATTCGCTTAACCTATCTAAATCTCTTTGCAGCCTCTCTGTGTCCTCTGCACAACCCGCTTTCCCACTATTCTTTGTGTCGTCTGCAAATGTTGTTACACTACACTCTGTCCCCTCTTCCAGGTCATCTATGTATATTGTAAACAGTTGTGGTCCCAGCACCGATCCCTGTGGCACACCACTAACCACCGATTTCCAACCCGAAAAGGACCCATTTATCCCGACTCTCTGCTTTCTGTTAGCCAGCCAATTCTCTATCCATGCTAATACATTTCCTTTGACTCCGCGTACCTTTATGTTCTGCAGTAACCTTTTGTGTGGCACCTTATCGAATGCCTTTTGGAAATCTAAATACACCACATCCATCGGTACACCTCTATCCACCATGCTCGTTATATCCTCAAAGAATTCCAGTAAATTAGTTAAACATGATTTCCCCTTCATGAATCCATGTTGCGTCTGCTTGATTGCACTATTCCTATCTAGATGTCCCGCTATTTCTTCCTTGATGATAGTTTCAAGCATTTTCCCCACTACAGATGTTAAACTAACCGGCCTATAGTAACCTGCCTTTTGTCTGCCCCCTTTTTTAAACAGAGGCGTTACATTAGCTGCTTTCCAATCCGCTAGTACCTCCCCAGAGTCCAGAGAATTTTGGTAGATTATAACGAATGCATCTGCTATAACTTCCGCCATCTCTTTTAATACCCTGGGATGCATTTCATCAGGACCAGGGGACTTGTCTACCTTGAGTCCCATTAGCCTGTCCAGCACTACCCCTCTAGTGATAGTGATTGTCTCCAGGTCCTCCCTTCCCACATTCCCGTGACCAGCAATTTTTGGCATGGCTTTTGTGTCTTCCACTGTGAAGACCGAAGCAAAATAATTGTTTAAGGTCTCAGCCATTTCCACATTTCCCATTATTAAATCCCCCTTCTCATCTTCTAAGGGACCAACATTTACTTAAGTCACACTTTCCCGTTTTATATATCTGTAAAAGCTTTTACTATCTGCTTTTATGTTTTGCGCAAGTTTAAGGAAGCCTCAATGCCTGCACCTGGGGTGAGACTCCCGAACATGGACATACCTTTCCATATTTACTGCAAAAATGAAGAACGATTCTATGGGGCAGTGGTCACTCAGATGCATGGGGACAAATGCATCCTGTTGCCGATTACTCAACCCAACAGTCACCCGTGGCAGTCGGTCTGTCCCGGTGTGATGCTCTGGGCTGTGCAATGTGGTCAGTGAAAGTCAGTGAACCAGTAGTGATGAGCGGGGAGATTGTACTGCACATTAAACACACTCAAATGCTCAACACCGGGAAACTAAGATCCATGTCCAATGCACGCAGGACTTAATGGGAGGCAGTTCTGCTCCCCACTGATGAGTTGGTGAAAATACTACGGGACATTGGGGAAACCCTGCAGAGGGTCTCCTGGCCACAGGTGAACCCCATGATTGCCATGCCCGAGAGTGGGAAGACTCACATGGTAATATGTGAGATCCCACTCGATGACCCCGATTTAACCCTTTATGTGGACGGGTCCCGCAAATATATCCAAGGGACCCCACATACGGGGTGGGCAAAGGTCAATGGAGCTCTTGACACCGTCCTAAGTGGGGGACTGGAGGGAGGACTTGCCACACAAGTGGCAGAACTCACTTCCCTGACAGATGCCCTCCAATTAGCTGAAGGCAAGCAGGCAAATATCTACACAGACAGCCGCTATGCTTTTGGAGTAGTCCATGACTACATGACCGCCTGGGGGAGATGGGTGTATGTCTGCTCAGGCGGGCAGACCTTCAAACATGAAGGCTGAATTAGGCTGCTATTAAACGCAGCTAGTAAATGCTGAGGCAGCAGTACTAAAAGTCAAAGCCCACCAGAGAGTGGTGGATGATGTCCAGAGAGGTAATGATGTCGCCGACAAGGCTGCACAGGAGGCAGCAGTTTCGTCCGAAGTGAAGGAGGAATCAGCAAGTAGTATGATTACTGAAGATATTGACATTGTAAATGACATGCAGATGTAAGTGATGAAGAGGAGACTGAATGGAAAAGACAGGGAGGGGCACCAGATCCAGACTCCGTGTGGAGAAAGGACGGGAAGGTGACAGCCCCCACTTGTATAAGAAAGATGCTCATGGGACTGCACCACGACATTAACCATGCCGGGTGAAATACCATCCTCAGTAGTGTCTCTCGAGATTGGTGGCCAGGCATGGGACGAGACATTGCTAAGTATTGCCAGCAATGCATTACATGTGTCCAAGGTAATCCGGGCATTAAACAAAAATTTCACATCCCCTACCATCCACAGAGTTCGGGGATGGTAGAATGGATGAATCGGACAATAAAGACAGCCCTGTCAAAAGCCACCCAAGAAACCGGACAGGCTTGGGCTGAGCTGCTATCCTGATGAGACAAAGAGCAACCTCTAACCTGACAACAGGATTAACTCCATATGAACTCATGACTGGTCGGGCAATGCGATTACCCGAAGGTATAATCACAGGAGGGTCCGATGTGGGCCCATTGCAGGATCAGACTAGGAGATATGTAATGGAGTGAAGTATATGAGACAGGAAGTAAGGGAACAACAGGAAGGCCGGGACGAACAAGAGGAGTTAGAGTCCCTAGTAGATCTTCCCCAAGTGTGGGAGAAAGTAATGGTTACCGGGATGAACCGGATTCATGCCACGGTGGTTGGGACCATACGAGATATTGGTCAGAGGCGAGACGTTTGCATATGTGAATATGAATAGAATAGGATGGTGGAAACATTGGTCCCAGTTGAAAAGCTACATTGACATATAGTGGATGGCCCAGGGGCGTCCCTCCCTTTTACAGGATGGCCTGGCGGATGATGATACTGTTATGGATGATCCAGACAACGGAACACCATGAGGAAGACCCAAGTGTCCCGAATTCAGATGAATAATTGTGGTGGATGGAATCCCCACATATCGGGGATCTTTCGGTTCGAAGGAGGCCAGGTGGACTTTGGTCTGCCACTAAATAGCATCATCTGAAGATGCAAGGGAGTCCAACCGAAAATGTTAGGAATCTCTGATATCCCACCGAACGGCATGTATATCCTGTAACCTCGCTAGTGTCTCTATATGGACACCCCTCAGCGATTGTAACTATTATCGCAACCATTATTATCACCATAAGGACTTTGAGGAATCTTATGCAAAACGAAATGGAAGAATACTGTGACATAGATTCACACGTTAGAAATCATAAGCCTAATGTCATTACGGTATGCCTCAGGGCAGAATGAACATTTCGACCCAGGTATTACAATTGCATTTATAAAGACGGGTCATGTCCCTCACCAATAATATGGGTGAGATGGGCAGGCGAGTGGCCACTAACGACAGCACCAAAACCGTTGGAATGTCCCCTACCTACCGCAGGACCCCCAAGCGGGTTGGTCCTGAGAAGGGAGGGAATTCAATTGTATGAAAATGTACACCATGAGATATTACCTGTAATAGTAAACCTGACGGACATAGGGCTACCAGAAAAATGTGACCTTAAGGTACGGGCACTGTACACTCGAATAGTGTTAAAAGAATCCCAGGATGCCTCGGGGGCATCCAGATACTGGAGCCCTCTGAAAGCGGGTCAGACCCACCGACAGAAACGGGGTCTACTCAATGACCTCGTAACAGCGGTCAACAGCCCTAGACATACAAGCTATAAAGACACAGCCAGGAAGTTGCTGCAGAGACAGATAGACGCAGCCAAAGAGGATGTGTGGGTAGACGATGAAGCAGCAGGGAGCTTAGTCAAAAGGATGGAGGGCCATGCTGTCACCATTAACCTCCTGATTGACCAAGAATTCGATGCGGAAAAAGCAGAGGTTCAGCGAGAGCCCTGTCATGCTTACAGTGGATGGATGATGGGCAGGTCAGGGAGAACCTGGAGCAAATACACAGGGGCCAAGTCCCAGACTGGATTAACAGCACCCACCTGGTCCGCCTGGCACAGCACCCAGGGTCACTGGACGCATGCACCATGAAAGGAATGACAAGAGTCTTTCCGGTGACATGCAGATGCACAGATTCACATTCTGCCCTGGTGGGGATGGTCCTAATGAATCCAATAATGGCGAAGGGGGAGTCTGGACCACATCCCCAGTTTGAGGTAGAAAACTTGGGGCTAATCCGGGGTGAGAACTATATGCGGTACTGCCCAATGGATTAATATGCGATCAAACAGAATGGAACCATGCGAGGGGTCCCCCAGGGTAAGAAGCCTAACGATATGTCCACATCCAGTAGGCCAGGGAAGCGGGGATGGGTGCGGATTTAATCAAACCATTGGGTGTGTCTTAGAAATAAACCCATCAGAATCCGAATACACCCACACAGCCGACCGCGGAAAGGGGGAGCACTGTGTTAACCAAACAACCATCTTATGACAATGGTATTTATCAATGTAATATCACTAATCACAACTTCTGCTTCACCCCGAGACTACCGGTTACAATCAGACGAACACGAATGACGTATATCCATGCTCGAGAAACCATTACCCTGAACCTGACTGATAAAATTAAACAAGATTTGCACCAATATGAAAGTGAACTGGCTGCACCAATATCCCACCTGCCCGAGGACCTGGAAGACATAAATAATCCTCTGCTGACAAGCACAAAACAATATCACGTGCTCAAACAGGAGCTGCACGAACTGTGCAAGGACATTGCAAAAGACCTTTAACATACCCCCCGGTACGAGAAGGCATGGAACTGGGGACTGAACATTATTTCGCACATATTGGTGGAAGTACAACTGATTTTGGCATTGTGCTGGTTGATAATGACTTGTGCAGCTTGTAGGAAGTGTAGACATAGGCAGCAAGCTAAAGCAATCACTCGTATGCAGGAGAAAGAACGACTGTTGATGCATGGAGGAATTTAAAGCCCTGTTAAGCAATAACCAAACTTGGCGGCAGATCACTGTAAAATGGGGCGGGAAGTCGAAAGCATTATCTAAGATTAGCTCTGGTGGTCTCATGGGCTGGGGTTAGCCAGGGACCAAAGGGGGAATTGAAGTGGGATTTTTAGAAACCCACCATAGTGCAATAAGTGTTGCAGTCTGGGAAATGTGTTCAGAAAATTGGACAAGCCAGTAAGCAGGTGCAGTCTGGGTAAAGTGTTATTGCCTGGCAACAACTCGCAAGGCCAATCAGAAAGAAGTTTATCTGCAAGAAAATGTGGTGGCAAATTTGACAAAGATAGACATTGAATAACAGAAAACATGGCTTGTGCTTCACAGCAAAAGTAACAGAATGTGACTTGTGGATAGGCAAGGTGTTGAACAACAGGAAAAATGGTCTGTGCTTCATCGCGAAAAAGTAAAAAGGCCCCAATGTAATGGTATTGATGACACGTTGCGGTTTTTGGCTTTAAATATTGTACGGTGGTAAGCAAGGGTTGAGACGGCATGGTACGAGTTGTGTGAATTTTGCTATATTGCTGTTCTCCCTTGGCCAAGCTATAGGTATTCAAAAATAAACATTTTTATTCTTTATCAGATTTGTGTGTTGAGCCTTATTTTGGTTCTCTTGTGTATCTGTAAAGCATGCACTCCCATGTTCCGCCACCAGGGGGCTCAACCCCTGAAGTCCCAAAGCATCCCTTGGGAGCACTGTATATAAGCCGGCCCCAAAGACCTGTTCCTCACTCTGGAGTGTCTTATTAAAGACTGAGGTCACTGTTACTTTAACCTCCCTGTGTGTAGCCTCATGTGTGTTAGGAACACAATAACTGGCGACGAGTATACGAATCCAACGCAAAGATGCAGCAAACTGTGGGAATCCTGGAGAAGTTCTCGGAGGGTGAGGACTGGGAGGCCTATGTCGAACGGCTAGACCAGTACTTTGTAGCTAACGAGCTGGACGGAGAAGGAAGCGCTGCAAAAATCAGACGGTCCTCCTCACAGTCTGCGGGGCACCGACCTACAGCCTCATGAAGAATCTTCTGGCTCCGGTGAAACCCACAGATAAGTCGTATGAGGAGCTGTGTACACTGGGTCAGGAGCATCTTAACCCAAGGGAGAGCGTGCTGATGGCGAGGTATCGGTTCTACACGTGCCAGCGATCTGAAGGTCAGGAAGTGGCGAGCTACGTCGCCGAGCTAAGGCGACTTGCAGGACAATGTGTGTTTGATGGTTACCTGGAGCAAATGCTCAGAGACTTTTTTGTACTGGGCATTGGCCACGAGACCATCCTATGAAAACTTTTGACTATAGAGACACCGACCCTCAGTAAGACCATTGTGATAGCACAGGCGTTTATGTCCACCAGTGATAACACCAAACAAATCTCTCAGCACACAAGTGTTCGCAATGTTCATAAATTAACTGGAACTGTGTTTGCGAGCAGAAATGTACAGGTCAGAATCCACGAGTTTGCAACTGCCAGCAGGCCTCAGGTGACCCAGATGACGGAGAGTCCCCAACAAAGGATGAATGCAAGGCAATTCACACCTTTGACGTTGTGGAGGCTTCCATTCAGCCTATTCATGCCGCTTCAAAGGGTTTGCAAGGGCTGTGGAACAATGGGGCATCTCCAACGAGCTTGCAAACGAGCTGCAAGCTCTGCAAAACCTGCTAACCACCACGTGGCAGAGGAAGATCGGTACATGGTGGATCAAAGCAATTTCAAGCCTCAGAGAGAGGAGGCAGATGCTGAAGTATACAGGGTGCACACATTTTTGACAAAATGTCCATCTATAATGCAAAACTTAAAATTGAATGGCTTACCCGTAGCCATGGAACTGGGCACTGGCGCTAGCCAATCCATCATGAGTAAAAAAATGTTTGAGAGACTGTGGTGCAACAAGGCATTCAGACCAGCCCTGAGCCCCATCCACACGAAACTGAGAACGTACACCAAAGAGCTTATCACTGTCCTGGACAGCGCCATGGTCAAGGTCACCTACGAGGGCACGGTGCATGAACTGCCACTCTGGATTGTCCCGGGCGATGGCCCCACACTGCTTGGAAGGAGCTGGCTGGGCAAAATCCGTTGGAACTTTGATGACATCTGAGCGCTATCACATGTCGATAAGGCCTCATGTACACAGGTCTTAACAAATTTCCTTCCCTTTTTGAGCCAGGCATTGGAAACTTTTCTGGGGCGAAAGTGCGGATCTACTTGGTCCCAGAGGCACAACCCATTCACCACAAGGCGCGAGCGGTACCTCACATGATGAGGGAGAGTGGAAATCGAGCTGGACAGGCTGCAACGCGAGGGCATCATCTCCCCTGTGGAATTCAGCGAGTGGGCCAGTCCCATTGTTCCAGTCCTCAAAAGTGATGGCACGGTCTGGATTTGCGGCGAATATAAAGTAACTATTAATCGTTTCTCGCTACAGGACCAATACCCGCTACCTAAGGCAGATGACGCTGGCAGGAGGCTCGATGTTCACCAAGCTCGACCTGACTTCGGCCTACATGACGCAGGAACTGGAGGAGTCTTCGAAGGGCCTCACCTGCATCAACACACACAAGGGACTGTCCATCTACAACAGATGCCCGTTTGGAATTCGGTCGGCTGCAGGATCTTCCAGAGAAACACGGAGAGCCTACTCAAGTCGGTACCACACACGGTGGTCTTTCAGGACGACATATTGGTCACGGGTCGGGACACCGTCGAGCACCTACAAAACCTGGAGGAGGTCCTCCAGCGACTGGATCACGTGGGGCTGCGGCTGAACAGGTCGAAATGCGTCTTCATGGCAACAGAAGACATTCCTTAAACGTTACCACATTTTTGGTCACCTGCGCTAATTTCTACCCATGTGGCTAGGTACCAAATGTTTAACTCAAACCTCTTGTGCAGCAGGGGCCTTTCTGTATGTTAAATGAGCTATATAATTAAAAGCTATTGTGTTATGCTTATCTAAGGCTCCCTTTACATGTGTCTATACTATTCGCTTCAACCACTGTTTGAGCAACTGCTGCCACAATCTCACCACTCTCTCAGTAAATCATTTTCTGCTGAATTCCGTATTTGATTTCTTGGTGTCTATCTTACATTGATGGCCTCTAGTTTTGCTCTTCGCCACAAGAGGGAAGGCTCTCCCTGCTGCTAGTAAATGTAATGCCCTCTATTAGTTCACCGCTCAGCCTTGTGTGTCACTTGAGACACAGATGCAGCCTGTTCATCTTTTCCTGGTTGGTATAACTTTGCCTTTCTGGTATCATCCATTCTGGCATCTTTATGAAATAGTTTCGGCAGTGAGAAGTTAATCATGGAGACACATGTATAATGGGCGGACCAATGATAGCAGGACTGAGGAAGGAAGGGGGAAACGAGTGGAATCAGGCTAACTCATTCAAAACATTCCCATTAGGTCGACAGGTGTCGTTTAAGGAAAAGTAAAAAAGTTACCATACGTGCCTATTTTTAAATAGACAAAGAATAAGCGGCACATTATTAATCACACTTATCAAACTGAAATCAAATGTGTCAGCAATTATGAATCATTGGTTCAAGTTGCATGTATTTAGAAAATATATTAGACGATCTAACACAACAACATCCTTGGAGATCATATAGCGATGTATACTTTTGTACAGATTCAGAAATTCTCAGATGTGTACACCAGGGAGAAAAACAATTCAGGTTTCTCCCATTTAAATATCCACCATACAGACCGCGAACGTGAACGCGGACACTTTATGATTTCTGATTGGCAACTGTGCAATGAAAAGGTCCGTTATGTTCGGAACTATTGATCTTAAATCGATGCAGATTTTCGCGGTTTGTTAGCTTCATTGAATGGATCCTAGTATTGTCTTGATAAAATCCAACGTGATAATGATACCACAATAGTAAAACCTATACCGACTCTTGAGCATCAGAGCATCTCCTTCCAGAACCGAAGGCGGATCGACCTGTAAGGTCACATCGCCATCTAATTCAGAGCAAAGTGTCCTGGTTAGAATGCATCACCTGTTTAACTCACACAAAGATCTTTCTGGAAAGCCGTCCAAAAAAAACCGGCAAGTTAAAGTTCAGGTTTCCAACTTTCCCGTGTCCTGCCTTTGTTGCGCTGAATAAATGTAACACTAATATCGATTTCCATGAATCCTGTTTCACAGTCCCTGCTCCTGCACCCAGCCCTAATTCGAACTCCAATCCAGCCTCGGGCAAGTGAAGAACAGGAAGGAAGCTGAGTTTAATTGCTGCATGGTTTCAATTGCCGTTAATTCATATTTCTCTCCTCGAGCCGCAAGTTTCCACTATGCGACCCAAATCTTCTGAAGTTGCATCTCTGAAATTAAACTATGTTGGGAACAGCTGGTAAATGGGAACTATTCGTCGAGAGCTAACTGACGACATAATGTGGCGAGGGAGTAGAGTTTCTAATGAAGTTCCACGCTAATGAGGTCAGATTGTTCCATGTTGAACCATGAGGACGTGCAGCTCATCCAAGCCACATATGTACATCTCCAGCTGTTCCACCTGGGTGGGAAGCAACTCCTAAGCAGAGCATAGAATAGGCAATCCAGTGCTAAAGTTAAATTAGTGCTTAAAGAATCCTGCTATATATGTACTCAAACTGATTATCTGCACAATATATTGTGCCCTTGTGTGCATGCGGGCGGTGGGACCAGGCTTTCCTGTGCAATTCACTGATCACCTTCGGCATATGCGAACTAGCAGCTGGTCCACGCATGTGCAGTAACCCACAATTGTCGCTGCAGTTCAGCGTGGGCCAAATTGTTCAGCTCCGGAGGAGAATAGCCTGCATGGGATCCGTGCTGGCCAGCGGTGGGGGAGGGGAAAAGAGAATACCGAAGGGAGAGAGATAATCCTAGCGAGAGGGGACGAGAGATAAGTCGGGAGAGGGAGCGATCAGCTCTGGGACCCCAAATATGTATAATATATATATTAATGATTTGGAAGAAGGGACTGAGTGTAACGTAGCCAAGTTTGCTGATGATATAAAGATGGGAGGAAAAGCAATGTGTGAGGAGGACACAAAAAATCTGCAAAAGGACAGAGACAGGCTATGTGAGTGGGCAAACATTTTGCAGATGGAGTACAATGTTGGAAAGTGTGAGGTCATGCACTTTGGCTGAAAAATTCAAAGAGCAAGTTATTATTTAAATGGAGAAAAATTGCAAAGTGCCGCAGTACAGCGGGACCTGGGGGTACTTGTACATGAAACACAAAAGGTCAGTATGCAGGTACAGCAAGTGATCAGGAAGGCCAATGGTATCTTGGCCTTTATTGCAAAGGGGATGGAGTATAAAAGCAGGGAAGTCTTGCTACAGTTATAGAGGGTATGGGGGGGGCCACACCTGGAGTACTGCGTGCAGTTTTGGTTTCTATATTTATGTAAGGGTATACTTGCTTTGGAGGCAGTTCAGAGAAGGTTCACAAGGTTGATTTCGGAGATGAGGGGGTTGTATTATGAGGAAAGGTTGAGTAGGTTGGGCCTCTACTCATTGGAATTCAGAAGAATGAGAGGTGATCTTATTGAAATGTATAAGATTATGAGGGGGCTTGACAAGGTGGATGCAGAGAGGATGTTTCCACTGATAGAGGAGACTAGAACTCGAGGGGTCGCATGGCCTACTCCTGCTCCTATTTCCTTATCTTAGAATAAGGGGCCGACCATATAAAACTGAGATGAGGAGAAACGTCTTCTCTCAGAGGATTGTGGATCTTTGGAACTCACTGCCTCAGAGAGCGGTGGAGGTTGGGACATTGAATATATTTAAGACAGAAATAGACTGTTTCTTACACGATAAGGGAGAAGGGGTTACGGGGAGCGGGTGGGAAGTGGAGCTGAGTCCATGATCGGATCAGCCATGATTGTCTTGAATGGCGGAGCAGGCTCGAGGGGCCATATGGCCTACTCCTGCTCCTATTTCTTATTATCTGTGACCATCGACATGATTAACCTAAGCTGCTAAACTCTAAAGCAGCTGAAGAGAAGAAACACTCAGTGGTGAAATTCGACTGCGGCAGAATGCAGAACAATCGGTTACACATTTTCCGCCAGTCTATAGGTGTCGTCACGTATTCAGTTCAATCGAAGTATATGTAAAATATGAATGCATCCAACTATTCAAATTACCTGCACAGGAACAAATATAATTTATTTGAAGATCCTAATGGTCTGAGGATAAATGGAAACATGATGTCAGATGAAAGGAAAATGTCTAACATTTAAATTATTCATTGTTGTGAGAGCCACTGAGTTCTCCTGTTCTGTCAAAAACAATCATTTTAAAAATTAGTGATAAGCCATTTAGGATGGAAATCAGGAAGTTTCTTTTCACATAATGGGATGTTGCCTTAAACCTTCACACCATCCAGCACCAGTGCACTGTGGCTGCAGTGCATATCATCGCGAAGAAGCACTACAGCATTTCGCCAAGACTCACAAAACCCGCGACCTCTACCACCGAGATAGACAGTGGCAGCAGGCACATGGGAACATGAGCAGCTCCACGTTCCCCTCCAAAATACACACCACCCTGACTTGGAAATATATTGGCCGTTTCTTCATCGGCACTGAATCAAAACCTGGAGCTCCCTCCCTAACAGCACTGTGGAATTACCATCACCACACGGACTGCAGCGGTTCAAGAGGGTGGCACACTAAAGGGGCAATTAGAGATGGGCAATAAATGCTGACTGCGGCAGAATGTGGCAGAATTGGACACCATTCCACAACATCGAGGATACCCCAGGAGGGGCAGGAATTCGGCAGGATACAGAATACCCCAAGTGGAGGAAAGATAGAAGAAACAGAGGATACCCCAGGAGGGGCATAAATTAAAAACTGAGAAAATGTTGGCTGGAAAGGACTTATACACGAACTATGCTGCACTAAATATACTGGTAATAGTGCAAGGGAACTCGTCTTGCTCGTATTATCCTGTAAAAATGTGTAACCGACGTAAGAGGCAGGCCCGAGCTCGTACTAGAGTTAAAACATTGAATAAAGGCAGAAATGACTTACTTAGTATAACTTGATGGGAAAGTCAATAGGTAGATCCTGCAGCTCGGGAAGAAGCACTACCCAGGCGAAAGCACAACCCTGGAAGGTCACCCAAGAGGGATTAATTGGGAAATACCTTATCTTGGGCATATAGCCAAGGGCCATTCGGGGGGAAATGTAAGGGATAAATTGTCAGGTTGCAAATAGGTGGTCAGAATTATGGTGAAGGTAGTGAACTTATCAGTAGTAGGAGGGTCTGTATGATTGCCGATGTATGTAACACTTGCTGTTGGGGAGGAGTTAAATGAATATGGCAGGGGGATGGGAACCTATGCAGGGAGACAGAGGGAAATAAAATGGAGGCAGAAGCAAAAGATAGAAAGGAGAATAGTAAAAGTGGAGGGCAGAGAAACCCAAGGCAAAAAACAAAAAGGGCCACATTACAGCAAAATTCTAAAGGGGCAAAGTGTGTGAAAAAGACAAGCCTGAAGGCTCTGTGCCTCAATGCGAGGAGTATTCGGAATAAGGTGGACTAATTAACTGTGCAGAAAGCAGTTAACGGATATGAAGTAATTGGCATCACGGAGACATGGCTCCAGGGTGACCAAGGCTTGGAACTCAACATTCAGGGGTGAGAAGGGGGATTTAATAATGGGAAATGTGGAAATGGCTGAGACCTTAAACAATTATTTTGCTTCGGTCTTCAAAGTGGAAGACACAAAAACCATGCCAGAAATTGCTGGTCACAGGAATGTGGAAAGGGAGGACCTTGAGACAATCACTGTCACTAGGGGGGTAGTGCTGGACAGGCTAATGAGACTCAAGGTAGACAAGTCCCCTGGTCCTGATGAAATGCATCCCAGGGTATTAAAAGAAATGGTGGAAGTTATAGCAGATGCATTCGTTGTAATCTACCAAAACTCTTTGGACTCTGGGGAGGTACCAGCGGATTGGAAAGCAGCTAATGTAACGCCTCTGTTTAAAAAAGGGGGCAGACAAAAGGCCGGTTAGTTTAACATCTGTAGTGGGGAAAATGCTTGAAACTATCATTAAGGAAGAAATAGCAGGACATCTAGATAGGAATAGTGCAATCAAGCAGACGCAACATGGTTTCATGAAGGGGAAATCATGTTTAACTAATTTACTGGAATTCTTTGAGGATATAACGAGCATGGTGGATAGAGGTGTACCGATGGATGTGGTGTACTTAGATTTTCAAAAGGCATTCGATAAGGTACCACACAAAAGGTTACTGCAGAAGATAAAGGTACGCGGAGTCAGAGGAAATGTATTAGCATGGATAGAGAATTGGCTGGCGAACAGATAGCAGAGAGTCGGGATAAATAGGTCCTTTTCAGGTTGGAAATCGGTGGTTAGTGGTGTGCCACAGGGATCAGTGCTGGGACCACAACTGTTTACAATATACATAGATGACCTGGAAGAGGGGACAGAGTGTAGTGTAACAAAATTTGCAGATGACTCAAAGATTAGTGGGAAAGCGGGTTGTGTATAGGACACAGAGAGGCTGCAAAGAGATTTAGATAGGTTAAGCGAATGGGCTAAGGTTTGGCAGATGGAATACAATGTCGAAAAATGTGAGGTCATCCACCTTGGAAAAAAAAAACAGTAAAAGGGAATATTATTTGAATGGGGAGAAATTACAACATGCTGCGGTGCAGAGGTACCTGAGGGTCCTTGTGCATGAATCCCAAAAAGTTAGTTTGCAGGTGCAGCAGGTAATCAGGAAGGCGAATGGGATGTTGGCCTTCATTGCGAGAGGGATGGAGTACAAAAGCAGGGAGGTCCTTCTGCAACTGTATAGGGTATTTTTGAGGCCGCACCTGGAGTACTGCGTGCAGTTTTGATCACCTTACTTAAGGAAGGATATACTAGCTTTGGAGGGGGTACAGAGACGATTCACTAGGCTGATTCCGGAGATGAGGGGGTTACCTTATGATGATAGATTGAGTAGACTGGGTCTTTCCTCGTTGGAGTTGAGAAGGATGAGGGGTGATCTTATAGAAACATTTAAAATAATGAAAGGGATAGACAAGATAGAGGCAGAGAGGTTGTTTCCACTGGTCGGGGTGACTAGAACTAGGGGGCACAGCCTCAAAATACAGGGGAGCCAATTTAAAACCGAGTTGAGAAGGAATTTCTTCTCCCAGAGGGTTGTGAATCTGTGGAATTCTCTTCCCAAGGAAGCAGTTGAGGCTAGCTCATTGAATGTATTCAAGTCACAGATAGATAGATTTTTAAGCAATAAGGGAATTAAGGGTTACGGGGAGCGGGCGGGTAAGTGGAGCTGAGTCCACGGCCAGATCAGCCATGATCTTGTTGAATGGTGGAGCAGGCTCCTGGGGCTAGATGGCCTACTCCTGTTCCTAATTCTGATGTTCTTATGACTGGATAAGTTATGTGTGGGAAGAATCTTCCCGATGTTGGGGAAGTCCAGAACCAGGGGACATAGTCTTAGGATAAGGGGTAGGCCATTTAGGACTGAGATGTGGAGAAACTTCTGCACTCAGAGAATGGTGAACCTGTGGAATTCTCTACCACAGAAAGTTGTTGAGGCCAATTCACTCAATATATTCCAAAAGGAGTTAGATGTAGTCCTTACTACTAGGGGGATCAAGGGGTATGGTGAGAAAGCAGGAATGGGGTACCGAAGTTGCATGTTCAGCCATGAACTCATTGAATGGCAGTGCAGGCTCGAAGGGCCGAATGGCCTACTCCTGCACCTATTTTCTATGTTTCTATGTTCTATGATAAGAGTCCACAAATCAACATTACTTTGGTGATAACAATAAACCTATCGAAGATGTTGAGGAGGATAGCTCCTCTCCAAAACCTCTATAAAGTATGCTTGAAAACTCTTGTATTTCGGCGGTTCCATGACGGAACTTCCCGTGCATCGCTCGTAATAAAACTGGTTGGACCTGCGATTTCGTGTGTTCACTTCCGTGGTGGATGTAGAACAGGAGAAGGGCGAGGTGTCGATTAATGATATCAGTTAATTCACCTAAAGGAGAGAGGCATCATGTTACCCCAACAGACGGGTGAGGTATTGATTAACTATATCAGTTAGTGCACCTTGAGGGAGAGAGTTCTCCTGTTACCCCAACAGACGGGTGAGGTATTGATTAACTATATCAGTTAGTGCACCTTGAGGGAGAGAGTTCTCCTGTTACCCCAACAGACGGGTGAGGTATTGATTAACTATATCAGTTAGTGCACCTTGAGGGAGAGAGTTCTCCTGTTACCCCAACAGACGGGTGAGGTATTGATTAACTATATCAGTTAGTGCACCTTGAGGGAGAGAGTTCTCCTGTTACCCCAACAGACGGGTGAGGTATTGATTAACTATATCATTTAGTGCACCTTGAGGGAGAGAGTTTTCCTGTTACCCCAACAGACGGGTGAGGTATTGATTAACTATATCAGTTAGTGCACTTTGAGGGAGAGAGTTCTCCTGTTACCCCAACAGACGGGTGAGGTATTGATTAACTATATCAGTTAGTGCACCTTGAGGGAGAGAGTTCTCCTGTTACCCCTACACAGGACATTTGGAAAAGCATAATTTGGTCAGGCAGAGTCAGCATCGATTCATGAAGGGGAAGTCATGTTTGACAAATTTACTGGAATTCCTTGAGGATGTAATGAACAGGGTGGATAAAGGGGAACCAGTGGATGTGGTGTATTTGGATGTTCAGAAGGCATTTGACAAGGTGCCTCATAAAAGGTTACTGCACAAGATAAAATTTGACAGGGTTGGGGGTAATATATTAGCATGGATAGAGGATTGGCGAACTAACAGAAACCAGAGAGTCGGGATAAATGGTTAATTCTCAGGTTGGCAACCAGTAACTAGTGGGGTGCCGCAGGGATCAGTGCTGGGACCCCAACTATTTACAATCTATATTAACGACTTGGAAGAAGGGACCGAGTGTAATGTAGCCAAGTTTGCATCGAAACAAAGGTGGGAGGAAAAGCAATGTGTGAGGAGGACACAAAAAACATGCAAAAGCACATAGACATGCTAAGTGAGTGGGCAAAAACTTGGCAGATGGAGTATAACATTGGAAAGTGTGAGGTCATGAACTTTGCCAGAAAAAAATTAAAGAGCAAGTTATTACTTAAATGGAGATAAATTGCAAAGTGCTGCAGTACAGCTGGACCTAGGGATATTTAGAAACATAGAAACATAGAAAATAGGTGCAGGAGTAGGTCATTCGGCCCTTCGAGCCTGCAACACCATTCAATAAGATCATGGCTGATCATTCCCTCAGTACCCCTTTCCTGCTTTCTCTCCATACCCCTTGATCCCTTTAGCTGTAAGGGCCATATCTAACTCCCTCTTGAATATATCCAATGAATTTGCATCAACAACTCTCTGCGGCAGGGAATTCCACAGGTTAATAACTCTCTGGGTGAAGAAGTTTCTCCTCATCTCGGTCCTAAATGGTCTACCACTTATCCTTAGACTGTGACCCCTGGTTCTGGACTTCCCCAACATCGAGAACATTCTTCCCGCATTTAACCTGTCCAGTCCCATCAGAATCTTGCATGTGTCCATGAAATCTCCTCTCATCCTTTTAAACTCCAGTGTTTAAAGGCCCAGTTGATCCAGTCTCTCCTCATATGTCAGTCCTACCATCCCAGGAATCAGTCTGGTGAACCTTCACTGCACTCCCTCAATAGCAAAAATGTCCTTCCTTAGATTAGGAGACCAAAAGTGAACACAATATGCCAGGTGAGGCCTCACCATGGCCATGTACAACTGCAGTAAGACCTCCCTGCTCCAATACTCAAATCCTCGAACTATGAAGGCCAACATACCATTTGCCTTCTTCACCGTCTGCTGTACCTGCATGCCAATCTTCAATGACTGATGAACCCTGACACCCAGATCTCGTTCCACCTCCCCTTTTCCTAGTCTGCCGCCATTCAGATAAAATTCTGCCTTCGTGTTTTTGCCCCAAAATGAATAACCTCATATTTATCCACATTATACTGCATCTGCCATGCATTTGCCCACTCACCTAACCTGTCCAAGTCACCCTGCAGCCTCTTAGCATCCTCCTGACAGCTCACACCGCCACCCAGTTTAGTGTCATCTGCAAACTTGGAGATATTACACTCTATTTCTTCATCCAAATCGTTAATGTATATTGTAAATAGCTGGGGTCCCAGCACTGAGCCCTGCGGCACTCCACTAGTCACTGCCTGCCATTCTGAGAAGGACCCGTTTATCCCAACTCTCTGCTTCCTGTCTGCCAACCAGTTCCCTATCCACATCAGTATGTTATCCCCAATACCATGTGCTTTGATTTTGCACACCAATCTCTTGTGTGGGACCTTGTCAAAGGCCTTTTGAAAGTCCAAATAGATGACATCCACTGGTTCCCCCTTGTCCACTCTACTCGTTACATCCTCAAAAAATTCCAGAAGATTCGTCAAGCATGATTTCCCTTTCATAAATCCATGCTGACTTGATCCGATACTGTCACTGCTTTCCAAATGCGCTGCTATTTCGTCCTTCATGATCGATTCCAACATTTTCCCCACTACTGATGTCAGGCTAACCAGTCTATAATTACCCGTTTTCTCCCTCACTCCTTTTTTAAAAAGTGGTATTACATTAGCTACGCTGCACTCCATGGGAACTGATCCAGAGTCGATAGACTGTTGGAAAATGATCACCAATGCATTCACTATTTCTAGGGCCACTTCCTCGAGCACTCTGGGATGCAGACTATCAGGCCTTCAATCCCATCAATTTCCCTAACACAATTTCCCACCTAATAAGGATTTCCTTCAGTTTCTCCTTCTCACTCGACCCACTGTCCCCTCGTCCCTTCGGAAGGTTAGTTGTATCTTCCTTCGTGAAGACAGAACCAAAGTATTGGTTCAATTGGTCTGCCATTTCTTTCTTCCCCATTATAATTTCACCTGAATCCGACTGCAAGGGACCTACGTTTGTCTTTACTAATCTTTTTCGCTTCACATATTTATAGAAGGGTTTGCAGTCAGTTTTTATATTCCCTGCAAGCTTCCTCTCGTACTCTATATCCCCCTCTTAATTAAACCGTTTCTCCTCCTCTGTTGAATTCTAAATTTCTCCCAGTCCTCAGGCTTGTTGCTTTTTCTAGCCAATTTTTTATGCCTCTTCCTTGTTTTTAACACTATCCTTAATTTCCCTTGTTAGCCATGGTTGAGCCACCTTCCCAGTTTTATTTTTACTCCAGACAGGGATGTACATTTGCTGAAGTACGTCCATGTGATCTTTAAATGTTTGCCATTGCTTATCCACCATCAACCCTTTAAGTATCCTTTGCCAGTCTATTCTAGCCAATTCACGCCTCATATCATCGAAGTTACCTTTCCTTAAGTTCAGGACCCTAGTTTCCGAATTAACTGTGTCACTCTCCATCTTAATAAGGAAATCTACCATATTATGGTCACTCTTCCCCAAGGGGCCTCCCACAACAAGATTGCTAATTAGTCCTTTCTCATTACACAATAGCCAGTCGAGGATGGGCAGCTCCCTGGTTGGTTCCTCAACATATTGGTTTAGAAAACCATCCCTAGTACACTCCAGGAAATCCTCCTCCACCGCATTGCTGCCAGTTAGGTTAGCCCAATCTATATGTAGATTAAAATCGCCCACGATAACTGCTGTACCTTTATTGCACACATCCATTATTTCTTCTTTGATGCTGTCCCCAACCTCACTACTACTATTTGGTGCTCTATACACAACACCCACTCGCGTTTTCTGCACTTTGGAATTCCGCATCTCCACCCATACCGATTCCACATTATCCAGGCTAATGTCCCTCCTTACAATTGCATTAATTTCCTCTTTAACCAGCAACGCCACCCCGCCTCCTTTTCCTTTCTGTCTATCCTTCCTGAATGTTGAATACCCCTGGATGTTGAGTTCCCAGCCTTGGTCACCCTGGAGCCATGTCTCTGTGATGCCAATCACATCGTATCCGTTAACTGCTATCTGCGCAGTTAATTCATCCACCATATTCCGAATACTCCTCGCATTGAGGCACAGAGCCTTCAGGCTTGTATTTTTTAAACACACTTTGCCCTTTTAGAATTTTGCTGTAATGTGGCCCTTTTTGTTTTTGCCTTGGGTTTCTCTGCCCTCTACTTTTACTATTCTCCTTTCTATATTTTGCTCTGCCTCCTTTTTATTTCCCTCTGTCTCCCTGCATAGGTTCCCATCCCCCTGCCATATTAGTTTAACCCCTCCCCAACAGCACCAGCCAACACTCCCCCTAGGACATTGGTTCCGGTCCTGCCCAGGTGCAGACCGTCCGGTTTGTACTGGTCCCACCTCCCCCAGAACCGGTTCCAATGCCCCAGGAATTTGAATCCCTCTCTGCTGCACCACTGCTCAAGCCACGTATTCATCTGAGCTATCCTGCGATTCCTACTCTGACTAGCACGTGGCCCTGGTAGCAATCCTGAGATTACTGCTCTTGAGGTCCTACGTTTTAAATTAGCTCCTAGCTCTCTAAATTCGCCTCGTAGGACCTCATCCCGTATTTTACCTATGTCATTGGTACCTATATGCACCACGACAACTGGCTGTTCATGCTCCCTTTTTAGAATGTCCTGCACCCGCTCCGAGACATCCTTGACCCTTGCACCAGGGAGGCAACATACCATCCTGGAATCTCGGTTGCGGCCGCAGAAATGCCTATCTATTCCCCTTACAATTGAATCCCCAATCACTATCGCTCTCCCACACGTTTTCCTGCCCTCCTGTGCAGCAGAGCCAGCCACGGTGCCATGAACTTGGCTGCTGCTGCCCTCCCCTGATGAGTCATCCCCCCCAACAGTACCCAAAGCAGTGTATCTGTTTGGCAGGGGGATGAGCACAGGGGACCCCTGCACTATCTTCCTTGTACTGCTCTTCCTGCTGGTCTTCTATTCCCTATCTGGCTGTGGACCCTTCACCTGCGTTAAGACCAACTCGCTACACGTGCTATTCACGTCATTCTCAGCATCGTGGATGCTCCAGAGAGAATCCACCCTCAGCTCCAATTCCGCAACGCGGTCTGTCAGGAGCTGGAGGCGGATACACTTCCCGCACACGTAGGCGTCAGGGAGACCAATGGCATCCCTGATTTTCCACATAGTACAGGAGGAGCATAACACGTGTCCGAGCTGTCCTGCCATGACTTATCCCTTAGATACACTTAAATTGGCAGCAACAATGCTAAATGTTACTTACTGATATCGAAAAGCAAAAGGAAAAACTAATCACCAATCACCAGCCAATCACTTACCCCCTTTCTACTTCTTTTTGCTGCACAAGCCCCGCCTTTTATAGGCCTGTCGCCGACCCCGGACTCAGCGACCACGAACTCCCGGTGCCTCTCACGGCCTTTATAGGCCTGTCGCCGACCCCGGACTCAGCGACCACGAACTCCCGGTGCCTCTCACGGCCTTTTATAGGCCTCTCGCCGACCCCAGACTCACACCTCAGCGACCACGAACTCCCGCTGCCTCTCGCGGCCTTTATAGGCCTGTCGCCGACCCCGGACTCAGGCCTCAGCGACCACGAACTCCCGCTGCCTCTCGCGGCCTTTATAGGCCTGTCGCCGACCCCGGACTCACACCTCAGCGACCACGAACTCCCGCTGCCTCTCGCGGCCTTTATAGGCCTCTCGCCGAACCCGGACTCACACCTCAGCGACCACGAACTCCCGCTGCCTCTCGCAGCCTTCATAGGCCTCTCGCCGACCCCGGACTCAGGCCTCAGCGACCACGAACTCCCGCTGCCTCTCGCAGCCTTCATAGGCCTCTCGCTGACCCCGGACTCAGGCCTCAGCGACCACGAACTCCCACTGCCTCTCGCAGCCTTTATAGGCCTCTCGCTGACCCCGGACTCACACCTGAGCGACCACGAACTCCCGCTGCCTCTCGCAGCCTTCATAGGCCTCTCGCTGACCCCGGACTCAGGCCTCAGTGACCACGAACTCCCGCTGCCTCTCGCAGCCTTCATAGGCCTCTCGCTGACCCCGGACTCAGGCCTCAGTGACCACGAACTCCCGCTGCCTCTCGCAGCCTTCATAGGCCTCTCGCTGACCCCGGACTCAGGCCTCAGCGACCACGAACTCCCTCTGCCTCTCGCGGCCTTTATAGGCCTCTCGCTGACCCCGGACTCAGGCCTCAGCGACCATGAACTCCCGCTGCCTCTCGCGACGTTTATAGGCCTCTCGCTGACCCCGGACTCACACCTCAGCGACCACGAACTCCCGCTGCCTCTCGCAGCCTTTATAGGCCTCTCGCTGACCCCGGACTCAGGCCTCAGTGACCACGAACTCCCGCTGCCTCTCGCGGCCTTTATAGGCCTCTCGCCGACCCGGGACTCAGGCCTCAGTGACCACGAACTCCCGCTGCCTCTCGCGGCCTTTATAGGCCTCTCGCTGACCCCGGACTCACACCTCAGCGACCACGAACTCCCGCTGCCTCTCGCGGCCTTTATAGGCCTCTCGCCGACCCCGGACTCACACCTCAGCGACCACGAACTCCCGCTGCCTCTCGCGGCCTTTATCGGCCTCTCGCTGACCCCGGACTCAGGCCTCAGCGACCACGAACTCCCGCTGCCTCTCGTGACCTTTATAGGCCTCTCGCCGACCCCGGACTCACACCTCAGTGACCACGAACTCCCGCTGCCTCTCGCGGCCTTTATAGGCCTCTCGCTGACCCCGGACTCACACCTCAGCGACCACGAACTCCCGCTGCCTCTCGCGACCTTTATAGGCCTCTCGCTGACCCCGGACTCAGGCCTCAGCGACCACGAACTCCCGCTGCCTCTCGCGGCCTTTATAGGCCTCTCGCTGACCCCGGACTCACACCTCAGTGACCACGAACTCCCACTGCCTCTCACGGCCTTTATAGGCCTCTCGCTGACCCCGGACTCACACCTCAGTGACCACGAACTCCCGCTGCCTCTCGCGGCGTTTATAGGCCTCTCGCTGACCCCGGACTCACACCTCAGTGACCACGAACTCCCGCTGCCTCTCGCGGCCTTTATAGGCCTCTCGCTGACCCCGGACTCACACCTCAGCGACCACGAACTCCCGCTGCCTCTCGCGGCCTTTATAGGCCTCTCGCCGACCCCGGACTCACACCTCAGCGACCACGAACTCCCGCTGCCTCTCGCGACCTTTATCGGCCTCTCGCTGACCCCGGACTCAGGCCTCAGCGACCACGAACTCCCGCTGCCTCTCGTGGCCTTTATAGGCCTCTCGCTGACACTGGACTCACACCTCAGCGACCATGAACTCCCGCTGCCTCTCGCGGCCTTTATAGGCCTCTCGCTGACCCCGGACTCAGGCCTCAGCGACCACGAACTCCCGCTGCCTCTCGCGGCCTTTATAGGCCTCTCGCTGACCCCGGACTCAGGCCTCAGCGACCACGAACTCCCGCTGCCTCTCGCGGCCTTTATAGGCCTCTCGCTGACCCCGGACTCAGGCCTCAGCGACCACGAACTCCCGCTGCCTCTCGCGGTCTTTTTAGGCCTCTCGCTGACCCCGGACTCAGGCCTCAGTGACCACGAACTCCCGCTGCCTCTCACGACCTTTATAGGCCTCTCCGATAGAATGGCAGAGCAGGCTCGAGGGGCGGTATAGCCTACCCCTGTTCCTATTCCATATGTTTTTATGTTCTTATTAGCAATAATGGCTGAGAAAATATGAAATTAAATTCATAACCCAGAAATTAGTGCCTACGGTATTAAGCTTTGGAGCATTAAGCTGTCCGAATAACTTCTGTCTTATTGCCAATTAAACAGAGTGATCAGCTTCTTGAAACCATCAAGTAATGGTTGCGGTTTATATTCAATACTTGATATTCAGATGACATTCCTTGTTCTGTTTTGGCATTCGTCTTTTAAAATAAATAGTGCAGTGGCTTCCGTCAAACAGATGAATGTGAAAGAAGAAGTTTCAACATCCAGGCAGCAATGGCCTGTCTTTGAGTCACTTGTTTCGTTTTGCCACAGAGGTACTTATAGTAACTCACTAAAACAGCAACAGATTCGCTGTGTATAGGAGTTTCTGCCGCCGTTGTTGACTTTACTGGTTTGGTAAGTAATCCCGGTTATACTGGACTCCTCTTGGTGGACTTCTTTATCCGGGTCTTTGCAGAACGAGGAAGGTCCTCGGGTCGAACTGTTGGTCACTGAGGAGGTTAACAATGCTTCGCCTCCTTTTATTAACTCATTACATGGCCTGATTGAAAAATCTGGAATTGACACTGGGACTCCTGGCAATATATCCACTTGTTAATTACTTTGCTTTGGTTGAAGTTGTCACGTCAGTTTTAAAGTCAAATCGGACTCTCATCGTAATTAAGAGCCTGGTCACTGAGATCACCACACCAATATTGGGCGCCCGTCTCCCCCTTCTACTTTAGCAGTAGTTAGAGGTAATTGAGGAAAGCGCGATTGTGGAACGTTACTGAGTCCTCATGCAGCCAACCTACTATCTCTGGTCCGGTTCTGATTCGTACTGACTCTGCTCGTCAAAGGCAGGAGCTCTGCACTATCCCCGTGCCATGGCCACTAATCTAACTAAAAGCAATGGTGTCCAACTCCTCCACTCTACGTGGCAAATCTTAACCTCCAGCACTCGTCATCAGAAAGAAGTTCCAAGCTCTGCACTTCCCGTCTTTAGTGATCATTATGCATTGATCATCCATCCTTATATATTTCACATTTCGACAAAAAACCTTCCCCTATTTACTTTAACCTCACCCTTAACTTTAAAAATAACCAGTGCTAAATGACATAGCTGCTTTGGTTACTCTTGCAATATTTTTCCCAGTAGTTCAAGTTTCACCTGAAGAATAAATGTATCCATCCCAGTGACATCCTGTCCGTTTTCTATTATTTTAAAGTTCTCTTTAGAATTGACGCCATAAATTGCACGCAGTGATTGAGGCCAAATGAGTGTGCCGTACAAACATACATGTCTTTATTACTCTGGTTTTCTATGTATCGATGTATTTACTATGTTACAAAGTATGTGTTAAACATATAGGTGAGGCCCACTTCGAGACTGGGAAATTCCTGTGTGAGAATTTGTTAGGAATAATGTGGAAGAAAGATGATAATTGCAGTAAATGTTACTGACGTCTGACTGAAACTGAAACCGGATTTCTCGGTTTTTTCACCTCACTGTTCAAAGTAAATCCCCCAATCGTCCGGCCGAGATGTCTGCTTGATATAATAGTTGTGGTCTTTCGCTGAAGTGAAGGCTTGTCCATCTTTATAAAATTCATATCTCACAGAAGAAGGGGGGCAAAATATTTCAACCAAACAGGCGAGTTTAAAATGTTGGCCCTCAAATAACTGATGGTCAGACTCAGCCCTCAATGTAGGTTTGGAGAAGACCTCTACAACATTGAACACCATTTGGATTTTCCATCTAAAACATCGAACACAAACTTAAGAATTTGTGTTTGGGTAACAAATGTTAATGATCAGAACATGGAAATCCCGAGAACACCTCAGAGAAGGAGTCTTTCAATAATCATTGATTTCGCTCTGCTTACAGGAACATGCACTCTGGGATACTGACAAAGATATCACCTGAGATCTGAGCAGCTGCTCTTATGCAGTCTAATTTACATTTTACCCACTAGTTTTCAACTATAAAATATTTGGGGGACAATATGTGGTTGGATATTTTATGATTAAACACACTGCTAACTTTCCCCAGGTTCTGCTCAGCGATGATTCAGTCAGACTGAAACACATCCAAATATGTTTTTAAATGTGGGAGGGTTTCTGCCTCTACCAACCTTTAAGGCAGTGAGATTTAGACCCCCACCAGAATCTGGGTAAAGACATTCCCACTCATATCTCCTCTAAACCTCCGACCAATTACTTTAAGTCTATTTAACGTGCAGCAAATTCGATACCGAACATTCCACAGTATTGCAGGAAGCTAATATTACCCACTTGCAATGCATAGTGTTCTTCATAGTTTGCCCCTCTTACAAGTGTGGCGTATGTCAAATGTATGGATTAGAAACATAGAAACATAGAAAATAGGTGCAGGAGTAGGCCATTCGGCCCTTCAAGGCTGCACCATTATTAAATATGATCATGGCTGATCATGCAACTTCAGCACCCAACTCCTGCCTTCTCTCCATACACCCTGATCCCATTAGCTGTAAGGGCCACATCTAACTCCCTTTGAATATACCCAATGAACTGGACTCAACAACTTTATGTGTTTGAGCATTCCATAAGTTCACAATTCTATAGTGCAAAAGTTTTTCCTCATCACAGTGCTAGATGGCTGCGGGTGTAAGGGGTTTTCACAGGGTTGTTGTGCCTTGGGTGTCTCTCTCTGGCCTTCTGCCCTCACAGCTTATGCCTGGCCTGTGAGGTACCCTGAGTGCTGCAAGAGCACCCCTGGAGAGACTGTGTCCACAGCTTTTGAAGGGGGTTTTGAGACTCGTGCGTCCCCACAGCTTATGCCTAGCCTGTGAGGCACCTATGAGTGTCAAACACTCCTAACCCCTTCTTCCCGAGCCTGTGACACACAGTTGAGCATTTTCGAGGCGTTCCTAGCTTCCCTTACACGGTTCTGACATACGACTCACGATCAGGAGATGTAATACAATAGAACTGAGACAAGGTGATTCCAAGAGGAACTTTAGGCTTCCAATTTATTTGACAAGGTGTAACTCAACAAACAGCAATACACCAACAAAACAATCCCCCTAAATCCCACTAAACGGACACAACGAAAATCTTTACACCAGTTTAGCAGTACAATGCCCAACCTCCCACCTTTCCTGGCCTAACTGAGTTGGGAATTCTGGGGACCAGAGGTTATACTCACTATTGTGCCTTCTGCAGTCTGGTGGTTTGTTTCTTCTATCTTCGGTGTCTCCAGACACTGGTTTTCCTTCAGTGTCGAGGGGCTTGCTGGTTGTGGTTGTTGGATGACGAGGGCAGGGAAAATCATCACTCCTTTTTCACTGCGTCAGAAACCCCTTTTTTATAGCCAGATTATCCAGTCCGCCTCTCCTGCTGAAGTCGATTCTTCTCATTGGTGGGCTTTTTGATTTTGAAAAATGCAGCAGTTTCAGATTGACGGTTTTTTTCCACTGATGTTAACCTACTCAAGGTTTGAGTGGGTGTTGATTGCATTGGCCTCCTGTAGCCATTGTGCTAGTCTGGCCTGAGCCAGATATTTCTATGCCTGATGAAAAAGGTGTTGGAATATGTATGTGGCATTGTTTAAATGCTAATGTTTTCAAGGGGCAAGTTTCGAGGGTATACAGTTCCCAGACAATTTGATTAGTTCCAATGTCCAAACTGGCCCTTTTGATATTCACAGCACAGACTGATCCCACAGCCCTTTTCCTTCTGTGTAAAATGAGGGGTTTTTGTCCTCCCCTACATAATCCCCCATCTGACACAGTCAGACACCACTCGAGTGTGTCAAAGTTCAGGGTGGTGAGAAAACCCTCGGTCTCCCAAATTGCCCAACTTTCCCCAGTTTAACTCTAAACTGATCCCGTCGATATATATCGTAATTCCTTTTAACGCGGTACTAAACACAGAAATCCAACAGGTTACAATACACGACAGAAACATATATGTACTTAAGGTTACAGCAGTAATTGTACATTGAGTCTCATTTCAGTCTCAACCGTAAAACAAAGAAACCTGCCCTGCAAACTCCCCAGGAGCCATGTATGAAAAACGCAGTCATCCCTGGGAATAACAAAACCGCCTAAGTGTCGCGGTCAAGCTTTATTTACACACCTTGAGTGTTTAGCAACGGCTCTCCTGGCTGTGTAGTAGCCTGAGGAACTGCGTTCTTTTTCTTTTTCTCCTGAGCTTACAGCTTGTAACCAGCAGATAAGCTACAATCAGGAGTTGGCCGATTACTAAGGCATGCGATCCCACCCGGATCCATGCAGGTATGTCTGCCCGTATTCCCAAATCCCACCATGCTGGGGTTTAATCTGGGCAATCTCCCCTGCTAGAATTTCAGTTTTCTGCTCCATGGTGTAAAAATGTTTTTGAGACAAATGCACTGCCTGGAGGAGGGCTGTAAGTTTCTCAGGTAGTGGGGCAATGGGATAGCCAAACTGGGCGACATATTGTTGTAGATGGCTGAGGTTGTTTTGTACCGTGAGGTGAATCGTGGAAGGTTCAGGGATGGGTGTGATTCTGGTGTGTGCCACTTGAACCTCTGCCCTGGGTTTAAAGCAAAAGCTGCTGTATGGAATTGGACACCACCTTCCCGGTCCGTGTTCATACCGATGGGCACTTGTGGTGACACAATATGTCCCACTGCCTACATATGCTACCTGTGGAGGCATGTGGATAGGGGCCATTACCTCCATTGTACAATTGATAGGCTCTGCCCCAGCAGTGCTGAACCCGCATTGTGGCCTTGCAAAAGCGTTCAAGTGCTGGGGGCACAGGATTACCTGTGCTCCCCTGCTCCGACAACCCGAGAGGTCTGTACCTGTCACAGTGTGCTCCCACATTGTGACATAAGGTGGGACCTCTTGGAATCGAACATGCACCCCTCCACGAATGACTCCCACATTCTCCACTCGGTACAGGGGTGCTGGTCGTGGGGACGGCCCCATCACGGGCATCCTGACCACCACACCCATGGTGGTATGGTTTGACTTTCCACAGTCCACCGGTACCGGGTACACTTCCGACGCTACACGAAGTTGGCAAGGACTCAAAACATTATCATAAGGGTGCAGTGCTGCTAAGTGCTGGTTGCTGATCCAGGAGGGGACCTGTCCCTGTCTCAGATCCTCGAGGTTACTCCCTCCCTCTCCCAGCAACCAGGCCCCATAGAGCACGCAAACCTCATTTTGGGCGGCTTGATCGGAGGCGTTTCTATCCTCCCGAATCAAGGCGTTTACAGCCCTGGCCTGTGCCTCCAATTGAGAGATAATCTCCTTTAAGTGAACTGTCATTGCCACCTCTTGGTGGAGCGCGGATCCCACGACGGTATTCTCGTCCCCCAGGACTTTGTGCAGCTGATTCTTTAACCCATTTATCTGGAGGGCCAGCTGCATGTTATCCAAACTGTTTATGGCGGACGCCCCGGTGTTAAACCCCGTAAGAATGTCATTTAAAGTGCCACGCCTCTGCCTGCCCGGTTCAGCCCGATCCCACTGTTTATACAAGTCTGTCACACTGACATCCCCGAAGTCCAGTTCATAGAACTTCCAGAACATCTCCCGCAGCAGAGCCTGGTCTAACAGCTCGGTTTCCCGGGGACACCACGTGGGTAGGTGGACTTCTGTCAGATTCAGCACCACTGATGTCACCGTGCAGTGTACCCCCTGATAAAGTAGTTTCTCGGTAGGGACCAACACTAAACCATTCCCCGGCCCCCTGGTTGTTGTCGGGCACTCGTGTGGGACGGTGGGCTTGGCCGTGAGTGGGGGCTTCCTTTCCCGAACTACAAGTTCGGTGGCATTTACTGGTACCCGGAGATTGGGGGTCACACACGCCTCCCCGCTGCGATCCCATCCCACCCCATCCCCGACATCCTGCCCCCACCTATAGAAAGCAATGGAGACCCCCTCTGAACACACGCGAGTTGATCCCCACATACACAAATAAATTCCTTGGTCGTACGCCCACCATTTCTCCCAGCACACCGTGACCCTGCCAGATGACCCCATGATGGTTCGGTAGGTATCATTATCCAGACGTTCCCAGTCCGAGTGTCGGTCTCCCACGTCCCTCTTGAGCTTTCTGAGCCACCACCACCGTCCCAGAGGTATGTCCCCTTGGCAAGTTAGGCATACCCTCCTGCCTTCTGTCACTCTCACTCTGGAAGTGGCCACAGTGATCTCTGGGCAGGGGATGGAGGTCTCTCCGTAGGTAAAGTCCTTATGGTTGGAGTACTTGGTGGAGTTCGATCCCAACCACCCAGGCCATCTCCCCTCGTGGGAGTAGGTGACCCGGCCATCCACCACTGGAGTCCCTTCTCCTGTGGTCACTGTCGGCGCTCTGCCCCCGGAGCATCCGAAAACCAGGGAGTCCTCGTTGTCCCCTCGGTGCCCGGTGCAGATCCTTAGCGATACCAGCATCACTAACGTCCAGTAGGGAGGTGTTGGCATCTGAAAGGCAAGAAGAACATGGCCTTGCCTTGAGAGACCTCTCCAGACTCGGCCCGCGTAACATGTTCCAAACATAAAATGCTGTACCCAACCGTCACTGCCTTACCTAAACACATATACTCACAACACAAAGTAACAAAACAGGAAGGGAAAATATACACACCGCCACCCGTCCCCGGGTGGCCAGGCTATATCCTGTCACTGTACAGGCGTCGTCGACCACTCGGCTGACCGTACCCTGGGGACCAGGATGCCCTCCGCTGAGGGGCTCGTATAGTCCCCCTTAATGAGTCTTGTGCTGCCCTCCAAGGCCCTGCCGAGCCCCGGATAATCGGTGGGAGACCCTTGCTAGTGCAACAGAGCACCCTCCCTGTTGTCTTTCGCCTTCTCGGTCTGGGGCGGGAGTCTCAGTAAACAGGGGACCACGGTGCCCTGGGCTGTGGCACTCTGTTACTCCTCCTTACTGTCGGTGCAGAGTCCCACGTTATGGGCTGCAATGCCATCTCCTCCACCTCTTGGGCTAGCCCCAGCTGATCCACCATGGGAGGTTCTGCTTCCCCTTGAACCTTGCTAATGGTAGAGCCTTTCTCCCTACTTCTGTTAGTGGGCTGGGAACCTCTACCCAGTGGTGGGATAGCCTTACAGGAGCAGTGAACCAGCCCCGGCTGTAGAGTTTCGGGGCCCGCTGCCTCCTCCGGAGCCTCCAAATCCACCTGGGCCTGTTCCTCCCCCAGTGCCTCATTCCCTTCCCTCGCTCATCCCCTCTGTTTTTTACCTCTTTTGGGGTCAAACAATTTACACTGATTAATGTGATACCACTTCACCCGGCGAGGCAATCGAACCGCATAGACCATATGGCTAGCCTTGTCGACAATGCTGTATGGTCCCATATACAGTGGTTCAAATACCCCGACCCGAGCATAGTTCCTCACCATGGCCTGGTCCCCTATCTCCCATTCGTGGTGTTTGCTGGGTTCTAGCAGCAATCGGTTACTCTGATGCTGTCTGCCCATGTTACTAGCAGCCTGCCAGTGAATCTGTTCAAACAGGTTCCTGACAAACCGGTCCCGGTTCACCTCTCGGAGCTGCCCTTCGGTGAGAACCGGCACCAACACATGCACTGGGGTTCTCATGATCCGGCCCGTCATCAGCTCATGGGGTGAGTACCCTGTGCTCTTTGACTGACTGGCCCGGATTCCCATGAGGACCAACGGTAAGACCTCCACCCACTTGTTCGGTGAGTCTCCCGTCTCCTTGCTCAGCCTTTCCTTTAGGGTCTGGTTCAGGCGTTCTACGGGGCCTGAGGACTGAGGGTTGTAGGCCACATGCCATTTGGCTCTTATCCCCAGCACCTTTAGGGTGGCCTGCATCACCTGGCCGGTGAAGTGGCTTCCCCGGTCGGACTCCACGATTTGAGGTAGACACCACCGAGAGAACACCTCCCTCACCAGGATTTTTGCAGTCCCCACCGTGGGAGCTGTTCGGCAAGGGAAGGCTTCCACCCACTTGGAAAACACATCCACCAGGACGAGGCAGTATTTATAACCTCCCTGGGCGGCCGGTAGGGGTCCGATGTAGTCGATCTGGATCGACTGCCATGGTCCCTCTACCCACCTGACGTGTCCCATAGACACCTTCCTTTTCTGAGGGTCTGGATTGTTTGCAGCGCAAACCAGACAGCCCGCACAGAAGTCGCGGACGTCTTCCCGGAGGTCTGGCCACCACCCTGCCTTTTCTACCCGTTGCCAGGTAGATTCCGGCCCAGTGTGTCCCGCACCTGGACCCTCATGGGCCAGCTGAAGGAATTCCCTCCGGTGTTGTGGGGGCACTACCCATTTGTCCCCTTTAAACAACATGCCTTCCCGCACAGCAATATCTACAGCACTGTATGGGCCCTCCGCCTTTTCCCCCCTTTTAATAGCAGCCAAGGCAGCCTTCAGGATCGGATCCTGCATCTGGACTACTTTAAGGTCCGGGGCCACAGCCGCCCCTATGCTCCCTTGTGTCCCTGGCTTACTTCTTGCTGCTGCTCTCCTGCCTGCCTCGTATGGGTCCCATGGGCGACCTGTGCGAGCACCTTCCCTTGCCAGCAGGTCTGCCTGCTGGTTACCTTCCCCCCGTGGCTCAGTTTTGGAGTGGGCCATTACCTTATGGATATATACATCCCCGGTTTCTCCCACTGCAGCCACGATCTTTTCTAGCAGGGGTTTGGTCACAAGGGGCTTCCCAGCCACAGAGGTGTACCCCCGGCGTGACCAAATCACCAGATACTCTGCACACCAATTGCAAGTGAACATGCTATCCGAGCAAATCGTGTATGGGGTAGGGTATTCCTCGGGGTGTGTGACCACATACATCACCGCCGAGAGTTCCGCCTGCTGGGCGCTCAGGGTGCATGGGAGTTTAAGAGCCAAGGCAATCCCTGCCTTGGGATCCCAAACTCCGCAGCCCGTGAGTCTTGTACCCGCGGACACTGAACTGGAGCCATCAACGTAGATCTCGTGGCCTGTGGGGTGTATCCCTGCCCGAAATCCAAAGTTAATGTCCCACACTCCCTCCACAGAGCATCGATGCGGCTGCCCTGGATAGATTAAATTTGCTGAGAGCCTGGGCTCGCAGAGGCCCTTGACCTTTAAAGTCATTTGGGAGAGGAGGAGGGTCCAGCGAGTGATTCTAGCACTGCTCACTGTCCCGTCCTTAATCCTCCCGTCCAACAGCATCTGTGTCGGGGTATGATGGGTGAGGAGTGTAATGGGGGATATTCCGCTAAAGATCTGAGCTCTCTTTACTGCCCAGTGGGTGGCAAGCAAGTGCCTCTCACAATTGGAGTATCCCTTTTCTACCTCCGTGAGGACCCTGGAGGAGTACACCACTGGTCTTAGCTGACCGATTCACCCCTGGAGCAACACTGCACTTAAGCTGTCACCACTGGCTGCCACCTCCAGGAAGAATTCCTCCCCCCCATCAATTGCCCCTAGGGCTGGTGCTACCTGCAGGTCTCTCTTAAGACGGACAAATGCTGCCTCACAGCCCTTGTCCCATTCCCACTCGACCCCCTTATGTAGGAGTCTGAGCAGAGGGGCGGCAGTGGCTGCATAGTCCTCGATGAAGTCCCTACAGTAGCCAGTGATTCCCAGGAAAGACCTTACCCCCGACACATCCCTAGGGACAGGGAGTTCCTGCACTGCCTTTCTTCTAGCCTCATCAATGGCCCTTTCTCCTGCCCTTATCGTCAGGCCCAGGAATTTTACCTCTCCTAGACCTATCTGGGCTTTCTTGGGGTTAACTTTAAAACCCCCTTCCTTCAGTAAGACCAGCAGTTCGGCCAGCAGTGGACCATGTTCCTCACTGCTGTCTGTGAACAACAACAGGTCGTCCACATACTGGACCAGCTGGTGTGGCTGGCTGAACCTGTTAAGCAGTTCGCCATGCATTGGTGAAAGGTGCTGGGACTATTATGAAAGCCCTGTGGGAGGCAGCTCCAGGTATACTGCTGTTCCCGGAAGGTGAAGGCAAACTTGTACTGGTCTTCCCTCCGTACAGGGATAGACCAGAACCCGTTGGATATGTCCAACACTGAACTTGGTTGTGGATGCAGGGATTTCCCCGATCAGATCCACAACCGCCGCTACTGTGGGGGCACAAGCTGGGATGTTTTTATTGAACACCCTATAATCCACCGTAGCCCTCCAAGAATTATCCGGTTTCCTAACCAGCCAAAGCGGGGAGTTAACATGGGTGGCTATGGGTCTCAAAACACCCTGCTCAACAAGTGAGCTTAAAGCTGTCTCCAAGTCTGCTTCTGCCTCTCGGGGAAAGCCATACTGCTTTTGCGGGCGGGACATGGGATCCCCATCTATTCTAACCTCCACTCCTGTGACTCTCCCACAGTCGTGTTTATGGGTGGCAAATGCTGCAAGATTTGCTTGTACATAGGCCCGGTACTCAGCCGGGGTGTTACTGACCAGAACCTCCAGGTCGTAACCCCCTTTTGGCTTCACTGTACACAGAGTCCCTTTTCCCTGTTTCTTATCAATAACCATGACTTCTCCCTCTGCTCCCGTGCCCACTGTGCCCCATAGACAGTGATTCCTCAAGTCTACTAGGATCTGGCGAGCGATGATAAAATCAGCCCTCAAAATCCCTTTTCCCACCTGCTCCCATTTCATCAGGAAGCACTTCCATTGTGTTTGGAGTGCTCCTAAACGAACTGTGAGCGGGACTGAGAAAAACCCAGCCTTCTCATTACCTGTGAACCCAACTAGTTGATACGGCACCCCGTTTGATAGAGGTGAGGTTGTGGGGTCCTCCGAATGGACTATGGTGCTGGAAGCACCAGTGTCCAAAAGGTAAGTACCCAATACACCCTCAACCTCCATCTTGACCCAGGGTCGTCCCCAGGGGTCGTATTCTAGTGGACACAGGTATACAGGCTGGGTCTGGGCTAGTCACGGCCTCTGTACTGGCAGGGTTGCTGGTGCTTCCCTGCCTGTTGCCGTGGCTACCTTCCCAGTCCCCTCCAGCACTGTCCTCACTGCAGCTACTATCTGGTCAAGGGATGGTGAGGAGTTCGCTCCACTTCCCCCACTCTGGGCAGCTCCTGAAGGACTTCTCCCCCCATATCTCTTTACTGGGCTCCTGCAATCCCTTTTAAAATGCCCAGCTTTCCCGCACCCGTAGCACACTCCGTCCTCATCAGACGAGCGGCCACCCTCCTGGTGCCATTCCCTTTTGGGAATCGAGTTGGGTTTTACCTCATTTACCCGACCTTTGGAGGTTTTCTCCTCCTCCCCTCCTCCATTCCGTTGGACCAGTGCCAGTTGTCTGACCACTGCTTCCTCGGTGAGGTTGGGGTCCCGGGAATCGAACCACAGTTCTGCCCTGGCCTTGAGCCGGGGCAAGCAGTTTGCCACCAGCATCCTCAGCCAGCGGCCAGTCTGTACCGCGGAAAGATTCGCCCGGTCGAGGAGCTCCCCACAGGCTGCGTGGTATACCACCCACAGCCTGTCCACAAACGCCTGCGGGGTTTCCCCTGCGAGCTGCCTTGTCCTTTCGACCCGTTCGAAAGGACTGCCGTCATCGAAGCCCATAGCCTCAAGGACGGCCCTCTGGACCTCAGTAAATGTACGCTGTCCCCTCCGGCATTCTGCCAGTAGGGCCTGGTACAATTTGCTGTCCAGAGAGAAGAGCAGCAGCTTGGCTGTCTCTTCCTCGTCACACCCATTAATTTCCCCTGCCTGCATCACCTCCATGAAGTGGATCGACGGGTCCCCGCTGCGAGTGAGTTTGGCCAAATGGGCCACCATGGCTCTGAGTGATTGAACTCCATGGGGAATAATAAAGTCGCTCTCCAGCGCTCCCTGACCTTGGCCACCTCCCTGTGGAGGACCGTACTTGCGCTGCCTGACCGGACACATCCGCCCTGGTTCAGGATCTTTCTGCGCTGGTCCCTCTACCTCCGGCTGTCCCACCATACCCGGTGCAGCAGACAGTGCCTGGTCTCCTGATCCAGCCCTTAACTGACCCTCGGCTGGAGCCTCACATCCCTGCTGCCGAGCGGGACACATTGGTCCTGCACCCAGCCCTGGGTATGCTACTACTCGCGTGCCCCGCCCCTCCTGGTACCCCACCGGACAAACCACCGGTGCCTCAGGAGGTGGTCGGGCGTCTCTTGCCTTTGGGTTCTCCTCTACCCCCCAATAGTCTCCTTTGTCCCCTGTGGACCCTCCGGGTCCTATCAGGGCGACCATCCCCTTTGCCTGGGATAGAGTGTGGCTGAGAGTTTTAATCCTCTCCTGGCAGGGACCGTGATCTGCAAACTCACTGCGACTGGCCACTTTATAGGCTGCCTGTACGTCTTTTAATTTATTCTCCAGTTCCCACATTTTCTGGGTGTACCGAGAGTTCTGTTCCCGGAGGGACCCCTCACTACCCTTGGCCTCAGTGACCTGACACTGAAGATAGTCCCAGCTATTTCGGAAGGTCTCCTCCAACTGCCGGTTCTTTTGCTGCTCCCCAGCTAATTCGGTCAGCAGGTTGTCCCCAACCACAGCCCGGACAGCAGAGAGCTCCTCTGATTTCTGAAGACTCTGTTCCAAGTCCTTCACCCACTGGTCGAGCTTTCGGACTTGGCGGGTGAGGCAGATAAGCCAGATGGCCTTTTCCACCCTGTGGTTGTGGTCCTTCCCTGCTGTCCACTGGGCAGCAGCATCCACTGGGCGCTCTGCCCGAGTGAGGGCTTGTACCCAAGGTTTGGTGAGGTTCACCTTGCCACAAATGTATGAGGAAATTCTCTCCTCCATTTTAGTTTCCTCTCTTATCACCTCATCTGTTATATTAACATCTCCTGTTTGCTTATGTCCCTTCGTGGTCGCCATGTTCTGTAAGGGGTTTTCACAGGGTTGTTGTTGTGCCTTGGGTGTCTCTCTCTGGCCTTCTGCCCTCACAGCTTATGCCTGGCCTGTGAGGTACCCTGAGTGCTGCAAGAGCACCCCTGGAGAGACTGTGTCCACAGCTTATGCCTGGCCTGTGAGGTACCCTGAGTGCTGCAAGAGCACCCCTGGAGAGACTGTGTCCACAGCTTATGCCTGGCCTGTGAGGTACCCTGAGTGCTGCAAGAGCACCCCTGGAGAGACTGTGTCCACAGCTTATGAAGGGGGTTTTGAGACTCGTGTGTCCCCACAGCTTATGCCTAGCCTGTGAGGCACCTGTGAGTGTCAAACACTCCTAACCCCTTCTTCCCGAGCCGGTGACACACAGTTGAGCGTTTTTGAGGCGCTCCTAGCTTCCCTTACACGGTTCTGACATAAGATTCACGATCAGGAGATGTAATACAATAGAACTGAGACAAGGTGATTCCAAGAGGAACTTTAGCTTCCAATTTATTTGACAAGGTGTAACTCAACAAACAGCAATACCCCAACAAAACAATCCCCCTAAATCCCACTAAACGGACCCAACGAAAATCTTTACACCAGTTTAGCAGTACAATGCCCAACCTCCCACCTTTCCTGGCCTAACTGAGTTGGGAGTTCCAGGGACCAGAGTTTATACTCACTACTGTGCCTTCTGCAGTCTGGTGGTTTGTTGCTTCTATCTTCGGTGTCTTCGGACACTGGTTTTCCTTCAGTGTTGAGAGGCTTGTGGTTGTGGTTGTTGAATCACGAGGGCAGGGAACCACACAATCTATGTCAGAAACCCCTTTTTATAGCCAGATTATCCAGTCCACCTATCCTGCTGAAATCGATTCTTCCCACTGGTGGGCTTTGGGATTTTGAAAAATGCAGCAGTTTTAGATAATTGCGGGTTTTTTTCACTGATGTTAACCTACTCAAGGTTTGAGTGGGTGTTGATTGCGTTGGCCTCCTGTAGCCATTGTGGAGGCCCTTGTGTTGTTTTGGGTTCCCTGGTTTTCTGAAGGTCTGCATAATTTCCCTCCATAGTGTAAACATGGGGAAGACAATAGTCCGATAATGGCTGTGGGTCAGTCCCACAGTTTGAGCAAGTGCTCTCCCATTGGCTTGAAAGCCCCATGCTTCGGGCTGACTCTGTCTCACCATTGGCCCTCCGGTGTCCTCCCCCGTCCAATCACTGCTCTGCCAAGGTCAAACTGTATCGGTTTCAATTCACAGCACAGACTGATCCCACAGCCCTTTTCCTTCTGGGTAAAATGAGGGGGTTTTCAACCTCCCCTACAACTGACTGGTGTCTCTCAGTCCATCTTCCTCAGGGAAATATCTGTACACTGACTGGTGTCTCTCAGTCCCTCTTCCTCAGGGAGATATCTGTACACTGACTGGTGTCTTTCAGTCCCTCTCCCTCAGGGAGATTTCTGTACACTGACTGGTGTCTCTCAGTCCCTCTTCCTCAGGGAAATATCTGTACACTGACTGGTGTCTTTCAGTCCCTCTCCCTCAGGGAGATATCTGTACACTGACTGGTGTCTCCCAGTCCCTCTCCCTCAGGGAGATATCTGTATACTGACTGGTGTCTCTCAGTCGCTCTCCCTCAGGGAGATATCTGTACACTGACTGGTGTCTCTCAGTCCCCTCTCCCTCAGGGAGATATCTGTACACTGACTGGTATCTCTCAGTCCCTCCCCCTCAGGGAGATATCTGTACACTGACTGGTGTTTCTGAGTTCCTCTCCCTCAGGGAGATATCTGTGCAGTGACACTGTCTCTCAGTCCCTCTCCCTCAGGGAGATATCTGTACACTGACTGGTATCTCTCAGTCCCTCCCCCTCAGGGAGATATCTGTACACTGACTGGTGTTTCTGAGTCCCCTCTCACTCAGGGAGATATCTGTACACTGACTGGTATCTCTCAGTCCCTCTCCCTCAGGGAGATACCTGTACACTGACTGCTGTCTCTCAGTCCCTCTCCCTCAGGGAGATACCTGTACACTGACTGCTGTCTCTCAGTCCCTCTCCCTCAGGGAGATATCTGTACACTGACTGGTATCTCTCAGTCCCTCCCCCTCAGGGAGATATCTGTACACTGACTGGTATCTCTCAGTCCCTCCCCCTCAGGGAGATATCTGTACACTGACTGGTGTTTCTGAGTCCCTCTCCCTCAGGGAGATATCTGTGCAGTGACACTGTCTCTCAGTCCCTCTCCCTCAGGGAGATATCTGTACACTGACTGGTATCTCTCAGTCCCTCTCCCTTAGGGAGATACCTGTACACTGACTGGTGTCTCTCAGTCCCTCTCCCTCAGGGAGATAGCTGTACACTGACTGGTGTCTCTCAGTCCCTCTCCCTCAGGGAGATACCTGTACACTGACTGGTGTCTCTCAGTCCCTCTCCCTCAGGGAGATATCTTTACATTGACTGCTGTCTCTCAGTCCCCACTCCCTAAGGGAGATACCTGTACACTGACTGGTGTCTCTCAGTCCCTCTCCCTCAGGGAGATATCTGTACACTGACTGGTATCTCTCAGTCCCTCTCCCTCAGGGAGATATCTGTACACTGACTGCTGTCTCTCAGTCCCTGTCCCTCAGGGAGATACCTGTACACTGACTGCTGTCTCTCAGTCCCTCTCTCTCGGGGACATAGAAACATAGAAAATAGGTGCAGGTTTTCGCCATTCGGCCCTTCGATCCTGCACCACCATTCAATATGATCATGGCTGATCTTTCATCTTCAGTACCCCATTCCTGCTTTCTCAGCATCCCCCTCGATCCCTTTAGCCATTAGGGCCACATCCACCTCCCTTTTGAATATATCTAATGAACTGGCCTCACCAACATTCTGTGGTAGAGAACTGAGTGAAGAAGGGATTTCGGATTAGGGAGACGTGGCTCCAGGATGATCAGGGCTGGGAACTCAACATCCAGGGGTATTCAACATTCAACATTCAACATTCAGGAAGGATAGAATAAAAGGAAAAGGAGGTGGGGTAGCATTGCTGGTTAAAGAGGAGATTAATGCAACAGTTAGGAAGGACATTAGCTTGGATGATGTGGAATCTATATGGGTAGAGCTGCAGAATACCAAAGGGCAAAAAACATTAGTGGGAGTTGTGTACAGACCTCCAAACAGTAGTAGGGATGTTGGGGAGGGCATCAAACAGGAAATTAGGGGTGCATGCAATAAAGGTGCAGCAGTTATAATAGGTGACTTCAATATGCACATAGATTGGGCTAGCCAAACTGGAAGCAATACGGTGGAGGAGGATTTCCTGTAGTGAATAAGGGATGGTTTTCTAGACCAATATGTCGAGGAACCAACTAGTGGGGAGGCCATCTTAGACTGGGTGTTGTGTAATGAGAGAGGATTAATTAACAATCTCATTGTGCAAGGCCCCTTGGGGAAGAGTGACCATAATATGGTGGAATTCTACATTAGGATGGAGAATGAAACAGTTAGTTCAGAGACCATGGTCCAGAACTTAAAGAAGGGTAACTTTGAAGGTATGAGGTGTGAATTGGCTCGGATAGATTGGCGAATGATACTTAGGGGGTTGACTGTGGATGGGCAATGGCAGACATTTAGAGACCGCATGGATGAATTACAACAATTGTACATTCCTGTCTGGCGTAAAAATAAAAAAGGGAAGGTGGCTCAACCGTGGCTATCAAGGGAAATCAGGGATAGTATTAAAGCCAAGGAAGTGGCATACAAATTGGCCAGAAATAGCAGCGAACCCGGGGACTGGGAGAAATTTAAAACTCAGCAGAGGAGGACAAAGGGTTTGATTAGGGCAGGGAAAATGGAGTACGAGAAGAAGCTTGCAGGGAACATTAAGACGGATTGCAAAAGTTTCTCTAGGTATGTAAAGAGAAAAAGGTTCGTAAAGACAAACGTAGGTCCCCTGCAGTCAGAATCAGGTGAAGTCATAACGGGGAACAAAGAAATGGCAGACCAATTGAACAAGTACTTTGGTTCGGTATTCAATAAGGAGGATACAAACAACCTTCCGGATATAAAAGGGGTCAGAGGGTCTAGTAAGGAGGAGGAACTGAGGGAAATCTTTATTAGTCGGGAAATTGTGTTGGGGAAATTGATGGGATTGAAGGCCGATAAATCACCAGGGCCTGATGGACTGCATCCCAGAGTACTTAAGGAGGTGGCCTTGGAAATAGCGGATGCATTGACAGTCATTTTCCAACATTCCATTGACTCTGGATCAGTTCCTATGGAGTGGAGGGTAGCCAATGTAACCCCACTTTTTAAAAAATGAGGGAGAGAGAAAACAGGTAATTATAGACCGGTCAGCCTGACCTCAGTTGTGGGTAAAATGATGGAATCAATCATTAAGGATGTCATAGCAGCACATTAGGAAAATGGTGACATGATAGGTCCAAGTCAGCATGGATTTGTGAAAGGGAAATCATGCTTGACAAAAATTCTGGAATTTTTTGAGGATGTTTCAAGTAGAGTGGACAAGGGAGAACCAGTTAATGTGGTATATTTGGACTTTCAGAAGGCTTTCGACAAGGTCCCACACAAGAGATTAATGTGCAAAGTTAAAGCATATGGGATTGGGGGTAGTGTGCTGACGTGGATTGAGAACTGGTTGTCAGACAGGAAGCAAAGAGTAGGAGTAAATGGGTACTTTTCAGAATGGCAGGCAGTGACTAGTGGGGCCCCAGCTGTTTACATTGTACATTACTGATTTAGACGAGGGGATTAAATGTAGTATCTCCAAATTTGCGGATGACACTAAGTTGGGTGGCAGTGTGAGCTGCGAGGAGGATGCTATGAGGCTGCAGAGTGACTTGGATAGGTTAGGTGAGTGGGCAAATGCATGGCAGATGAAGTATAATGTGGATAAATGTGAGATTATCCACTTTGGTGGTAAAAACAGAGAGACAGACTATTATCTGAATGGTGACAGATTAGGAAAAGGGGAGGTGGCACGAGACCTGGGTGTCATGGTACATCAGTCATTGAAGGTTGGCATGCAGGTACAGCAGGCGGTTAAGAAAGCAAATGGCATGTTGGCCTTCATAGCGAAGGGATTTGAGTACAGGGGCAAGGAGGTGTTGCTATAGTTGTACAGGGCCTTGGTGAGGCCACACCTGGAGTATTGTGTACAGTTTTGGTCTCCTAACTTGAGGAAGGACATTCTTGCTATTGAGGGAGTGCAGCGAAGATTCACCAGACTGATTCCCGGGATGGCAGGACTGACCTATCAAGAAAGACTGGATCAACTGGGCTTGTGTTCACTGGAGTTCAGAAGAATGAGAGGGGACCTCATGGAAACGTTTAAAATTCTGACGGGTTCAGACAGGTTAGATGCAGGAAGAATGTTCCCAATGTTGGGGAAGTCCAGAACCAGGGGTCATAGTCTAAGGATAAGGGGTAAGCCATTTAGGACCGAGATGAGGAGAAACTTCTTCACCCAGAGAGTGGTGAACCTGTGGAATTCTCTACCACAGAAAGTTGTTGAGGCCAATTCACTGAATATATTCAAAAAGTAGTTAAATGTAGTCCTTACTACTAGGGGGATCAAGGGGTATGGTGAGAAAGCAGGAATGGGGTACTGAAGTTGCATGTTCAGCCATGAACTCATTGAATGGTGGTGCAGGCTCGAAGGGCCGAATGGCCTACTCCTGCACCTATTTTCTATGTTTCGATGTTTCTAATAGCAAGCATGTCCTTCCTCAGATTAGGAAAGCAAAGCTGTACACAGTATTCAAGGTGAGGCCTCACCAAGGTTCTGTACAACTGCAGTATGACCGCCCTGATCCTATACTCAAATCCTCTCGCTATGAAGGCCAATATGCCAATAAGCCTTCTTCACTGCATGCTGTACCTGCATGTTAACCTTCAATGACTGATGTACCATGACACCCAGGTCTCGTTGCACCTCCACTTTTCCTAATCTGTCAACTTGAGATAATATTCTACCTTCCTGTTTTTGCAACCAAAGTGGATAACCTCACATTTATCTACAATATACTGCATCTGTACACTGACTGGTGTCTCGAAGACCCATCTCACTCTGAGAGTATCTGTGAAATGACAGAGGGCTATGGGGAGAGAGCAGGGCAGTGGGATTAGTTTGGGATTGATACAGGGCTATGGGGAGAGAGCAGGGCAGTGGGATTAGTTTGGGATTGATACAGGGCTATGGTGAGAGAGTGGGGCAGTGGGATTAGTTTGGGATTGATACAGGGCTATGGGCAGAGAGTGGGGCAGTGGGATTAGTTTGGGATTGATACAGGGCTATGGGGAGAGAGCAGGGCAGTGGGATTAGTTTGGGATTGATACAGGGCTATGGGGAGAGAGCGGGGCAGTGGGATTAGTTTGGGATTGATACAGGGCTATGGAGAGAGGGTGGGGCAGTGGGATTAGTTTGGGATTGATGCAGGGCTATGGGGAGAGAGCAGGGCAGTGGGATTAGTTTGGGATTGATACAGGGCTATGGGGAGAGAGCGGGGCAGTGGGATTAGTTTGGGATTGATACAGGGCTATGGAGAGAGGGTGGGGCAGTGGGATTAGTTTGGGATTGATACAGGGCTATGGGGAGAGAGTGGGGCAGTGGGAATAGTTTGGGATTGATACAAGGCTAAGGGGAGAGAGCAGGCAGTGAGATTAGTTTGGGGATTGATACAGAGTTATGGGGAGAGAGTGGGGCAGTGCGATTCGTTGGGGATTGATACAGGGCTATGGGAAGAGAGCGGAGCAATGGGAATAGTTTGGGATTGATACAGGGCGATGGGGAGAGAGCGGGGCAGTGGGATTAGTTTTGGATTGGTACAGGGCTATGGGGAGAGAGCAGGGCAGTGGGATTAGTTTGGGATTGATACAGGGCTATGGGGAGAGAGCAGGGCAGTGGGATTAGTTTGGGATTGATACAGGGCTATGGACAGAGAGTGAGGCAGTGGGATTAGTTTGGGATTGATACAGGGCTATGGGGAGAGAGCGGGGCAGTGGGATTAGTTTGGGATTGATACAGGGCTATGGGGAGAGAGCAGGGCAGTGGGATTATTTTGGGATTGATACAGGGCTATGGGGAGAGAGCAGGGCAGTGGGATTAGTTTGGGATTGATACAGGGCTATGGGGAGAGAGTGGGGCAGTGGGATTAGTTTGGGATTGATGCAGGGCTATGGGCAGAGAGTGGGGCAGTGGGATTAGTTTGGGATTGATACAGGGCTATGGGGAGAGAGCAGGGCAGTGGGATTAGTTTGGGATTGATACAGGGCTATGGGGAGAGAGCGGGGCAGTGGGATTAGTTTGGGATTGATACAGGGCTATGGAGAGAAGGTGGGGCAGTGGGATTAGTTTGGGATTGATGCAGGGCTATGGGGAGAGAGCAGGGCAGTGGGATTAGTTTGGGATTGATACAGGGCTATGGGGAGAGAGCGGGGCAGTGGGATTAGTTTGGGATTGATACAGGGCTATGGAGAGAGGGTGGGGCAGTGGGATTAGTTTGGGATTGATACAGGGCTATGGGGAGAGAGCAGGGCAGTGGGATTAGTTTGGGATTGATACAGGGCTTTGGGGAGAGAGTGGGGCAGTGGGAATAGTTTGGGATTGATACAAGGCTAAGGGGAGAGAGCAGGCAGTGAGATTAGTTTGGGGATTGATACAGAGTTATGGGGAGAGAGTGTGGCAGTGCGATTCGTTGGGGATTGATACAGGGCTATGGGGAGAGAGCGGAGCAATGGGAATAGTTTGGGATTGATACAGGGCGATGGGGAGAGAGCGGGGCAGTGGGATTAGTTTGGGATTGATACAGGGCTATGGGGAGAGAGCAGGGCAGTGGGATTAGTTTGAGATTGACAGTGCTATGGGGAGAGAGCGGGGCAGTGGGATTAGTTTGGGATTGATACAAGGATATGGGGAGAGAGCAGGGCAGTGGGATTAGTTTGGGATTGATACAGGGCTATGGGGAAAGTGTGGGGCAGTGGAATTAGTTTGGGATTGATACAGGGCTATGGGGAGAGAGCAGGGCAGTGGGATTAGTTTGGGATTGATACAGGGCTATGGACGGAGAGTGAGGCAGTGGGATTAGTTTGGGATTGATACAGGGCTATGGGGAGAGAGCGGGACAGTGGGATTAGTTTGGGATTGATACAGGGCTATGGGGAGAGAGCAGGGCAGTGGGATTATTTTGGGATTGATACAGGGCTATGGGGAGAGAGCAGGGCAGTGGGATTAGTTTGGGATTGATACAGGGCTATGGGGAGAGAGTGGGGCAGTGGGATTAGTTTGGGATTGATACAGGGTAATGGAGAGAGGGTGGGGCAGTGGGATTAGTTTGGGATTGATACAGGGCTATGGAGAGAGGTTGGGGCAGTGGGATTAGTTTGGGATTGATACAGGGCTATGGGGAGAGAGCAGGGCAGTGGGATTAGTTTGGGATTGATACAGGGCTATGGGGAGAGAGTGGGGCAGTGGGATTAGTTTGGGATTGATGCAGGGCTATGGGCAGAGAGTGGGGCAGTGGGATTAGTTTGGGATTGATACAGGGCTATGGGGAGAGAGCAGGGCAGTGGGATTAGTTTGGGATTGATACAGGGCTATGGGGAGAGAGCGGGGCAGTGGGATTAGTTTGGGATTGATACAGGGCTATGGAGAGAAGGTGGGGCAGTGGGATTAGTTTGGGATTGATGCAGGGCTATGGGGAGAGAGCAGGGCAGTGGGATTAGTTTGGGATTGATACAGGGCTATGGGGAGAGAGCGGGGCAGTGGGATTAGTTTGGGATTGATACAGGGCTATGGAGAGAGGGTGGGGCAGTGGGATTAGTTTGGGATTGATACAGGGCTATGGGGAGAGAGCAGGGCAGTGGGATTAGTTTGGGATTGATACAGGGCTTTGGGGAGAGAGTGGGGCAGTGGGAATAGTTTGGGATTGATACAAGGCTAAGGGGAGAGAGCAGGCAGTGAGATTAGTTTGGGGATTGATACAGAGTTATGGGGAGAGAGTGTGGCAGTGCGATTCGTTGGGGATTGATACAGGGCTATGGGGAGAGAGCGGAGCAATGGGAATAGTTTGGGATTGATACAGGGCGATGGGGAGAGAGCGGGGCAGTGGGATTAGTTTGGGATTGATACAGGGCTATGGGGAGAGAGCAGGGCAGTGGGATTAGTTTGAGATTGACAGTGCTATGGGGAGAGAGCGGGGCAGTGGGATTAGTTTGGGATTGATACAAGGATATGGGGAGAGAGCAGGGCAGTGGGATTAGTTTGGGATTGATACAGGGCTATGGGGAAAGTGTGGGGCAGTGGAATTAGTTTGGGATTGATACAGGGCTATGGGGAGAGAGCAGGGCAGTGGGATTAGTTTGGGATTGATACAGGGCTATGGACGGAGTGTGAGGCAGTGGGATTAGTTTGGGATTGATACAGGGCTATGGGGAGAGAGCGGGACAGTGGGATTAGTTTGGGATTGATACAGGGCTATGGGGAGAGAGCAGGGCAGTGGGATTATTTTGGGATTGATACAGGGCTATGGGGAGAGAGCAGGGCAGTGGGATTAGTTTGGGATTGATACAGGGCTATGGGGAGAGAGTGGGGCAGTGGGATTAGTTTGGGATTGATACAGGGCTATGGGGAGAAAGCAGGGCAGTGGGATTAGTTTGGGATTGATACAGGGCTATGGGGAGAGAGCGGGGCAGTGGGATTAGTTTGGGATTGATACAGGGTAATGGAGAGAGGGTGGGGCAGTGGGATTAGTTTGGGATTGATACAGGGCTATGGAGAGAGGTTGGGGCAGTGGGATTAGTTTGGGATTGATACAGGGCTATGGGGAGAGAGCAGGGCAGTGGGGTTAGTTTGGGATTGATACAGGGCTTTGGGGAGAGAGTGGGGCAGTGGGAATAGTTTGGGATTGATACAAGGCGAAGGGGAGAGAGCAGGGCAGTGGGATTAGTTTGGGGATTGATACAGAGTTATGGGGAGAGAGTGGGGCAGTGCGATTCATTGGGGATTGATACAGGGCTATGGGGAGAGAGTGGAGCAATGGGAATAGTTTGGGATTGACACAGGGCGATGGGGAGAGAGCGGGGCAGTGGGAATAGTTTGGGATCGATACAGGGCTATGGGCAGAGAGTGGGGCAGTGGGATTAGTTTGGGATTGATACAGGGCTATCGGCAGAGAGCGGGGCAGTGGGATTAGTTTGGGATTGATACAGGGCTATGGGGAGAGAGCAGGGCAGTGGGATTAGTTTGGGATTGATACAGGGCTATGGGGAGAGGGTGGGGCAGTGGGATTAGTTTGGGATTGATACAGAGTTATGGGGAGAGAGTGGGGCAGTGCGATTCATTGGGGATTGATACAGGGCTATGGGGAGAGAGTGGAGCAATGGGAATAGTTTGGGATTGACACAGGGCGATGGGGAGAGAGCGGGGCAGTGGGAATAGTTTGGGATCGATACAGGGCTATGGGCAGAGAGTGGGGCAGTGGGATTAGTTTGGGATTGATACAGGGCTATCGGCAGAGAGCGGGGCAGTGGGATTAGTTTGGGATTGATACAGGGCTATGGACGGAGAGTGAGGCAGTGGGATTAGTTTGGGATTGATACAGGGCTATGGGGAGAGAGCGGGGCAGTGGGATTAGTTTGGGATTGATACAGGGCTATGGGGAGAGAGCAGGGCAGTGGGATTATTTTGGGATTGATACAGGGCTATGGGGAGAGAGCAGGGCAGTGGGATTAGTTTGGGATTGATACAGGGCTATGGGGAGAGAGTGGGGCAGTGGGATTAGTTTGGGATTGATACAGGGCTATGGGGAGAAAGCAGGGCAGTGGGATTAGTTTGGGATTGATACAGGGCTATGGGGAGAGAGCGGGGCAGTGGGATTAGTTTGGGATTGATACAGGGTTATGGAGAGAGGGTGGGGCAGTGGGATTAGTTTGGGATTGATACAGGGCTATGGAGAGAGGTTGGGGCAGTGGGATTAGTTTGGGATTGATACAGGGCTATGGGGAGAGAGCAGGGCAGTGGGGTTAGTTTGGGATTGATACAGGGCTTTGGGGAGAGAGTGGGGCAGTGGGAATAGTTTGGGATTGATACAAGGCGAAGGGGAGAGAGCAGGGCAGTGGGATTAGTTTGGGGATTGATACAGAGTTATGGGGAGAGAGTGGGGCAGTGCGATTCATTGGGGATTGATACAGGGCTATGGGGAGAGAGTGGAGCAATGGGAATAGTTTGGGATTGACACAGGGCGATGGGGAGAGAGCGGGGCAGTGGGAATAGTTTGGGATCGATAGAGGGCTATGGGCAGAGAGTGGGGCAGTGGGATTAGTTTGGGATTGATACAGGGCTATCGGCAGAGAGCGGGGCAGTGGGATTAGTTTGGGATTGATACAGGGCTATGGGGAGAGAGCAGGGCAGTGGGATTAGTTTGGGATTGATACAGGGCTATGGGGAGAGGGTGGGGCAGTGGGATTAGTTTGGGATTGATACAGGGCTTTGGGGAGAGAGTGGGGCAGTGGGAATAGTTTGGGATTGATACAGGGCTATGGGGAGAGAGCGGGGCAGTGGGATTAGTTTGGGATTGATACAGGGCTATGGGGAGAGTGTGGGGCAGTGGGATTAGTTTGGGATTGATACAGGGCTATGGGGAGAGTGTGGGGCAGTGGGATTAGTTTGGGGATTGATACAGGGCTATGGGGAGAGTGTGGGGCAGTGGGATTAGTTTGGGATTGATACAGGGCTATGTGGAGAGAGTGGGGCAGTGGGATTAGTTTGGGATTGATACAGGGCTATGTGGAGAGAGTGGGGCAGTGGGATTAGTTTGGGATTGATACAGGGCTATGGGGAGAGAGTGGGGCAGTGGGATTAGTTTGGGATTGATACAGGGCGATGTGGAGAGAGCGGGGCAGTGGGATGAGGGTTGTACCAGGGGTAACAGCAAGCATTGGAGAGCGTATTATTTTTAATAGGGACTAGGGAATGAAAGGTGGTGTTGAGGGTCTGGTTGAGCAGATCGGTGACTGCAGAAATGCCATTGTTAAAAGAGGGCGAAAGGTTGGACCGTTTTGAGTTGATAAGTGCAGTTGTAAGAGAGTTTGGGGAGAGTTTTATTCCAGGGGCAGATACAGAAAGGAGTAGGTTTGTCTTGGGGAAAGGGGCATGTGGGTCCAGAGCGATACAAGGAAATGGTCAGAGATGGTCCCATCTGTAATTGACACTGTTGGAGTAACAAGGCAACGAGAGATTGCAAGGCCAAGGAAGTGTCTGTGAATATGGGTTGAGGAATTTACATGGAGGGAGTGATTGAGGGAGGACAGGAGGGTCATGAACTCAGAGTGAGTGTGAGCTCATATGGTGAGTGTGGGCTCACTACAGACCTTTAAAAGGGGAAGTTGAAACGTTTCTGAGAGGACATTGCCAATTACAGGGAGTGAGTGGACACTTTAGATTGTGATGTTACCGGAGCAACAGTGCTCTCCCTGGAGCCTCAGGCAGTTGGAGAGCAATTGCCCGGAGGCTTTTCCTGAATTGGCCACGTTTCTTTGTATGTTCCGAGAGATAGTGTTACTGGGAGGTGGGACAGGAACATGCCAGGTTATTCTGTCTGATAGACGTTATCTACTGACAGTCTTTGTGTACATTTGTATGTGCAGACTGGGGATTGTCTCTGGGACCTGCCTGGTGTGTGGCTCAGAGACTTCACCCAGTCAATAGCTGAGTCCAACGACAATCCCCAGTCAGAAGCTGGCAAGATGGTTCGCTTTATTGACTGGATCTGGCGCTGGCTCCCATGGGTAACACTCACTTTGATCAATTTGTCCTGGGAGCCAGAGAGTCTGTTCCCTTGCAGGGTCCACCCTTCTCACCCTAAATTCCATAGCAACATAGAAACATAGAAATTTACAGCACAGAAGGAGGCCATTCCATCCCATCGTGTCCTCACCGGCCGACAAAGAGCCACACGGCTCTCGGTCAGCAGCCCTGAAGGTTATATATAAACCTATGAACAATGATGGAAAGGCAAAGAGCACCCAGCCCAACCAGTCCGCCTCACACAACTGTGACATCTCTTATACTGAAACATTCTACACTCCACCCCAACCGGAGTCATGTGATCTCCTGGGAGAGGCAAAAACCAGATAAAAACCCAGGCCAATTTAGGGAGAAAAAATCTTGGAAAATTCCTCTCCAACACATCCAGGCGATCGACACTAGTCTAGGAGATTACCCTGGCCGTATTCTATTCCCTGCAGTACTTACCATTATATCTGCACCGTCCAACAAAAGGTCATCCAGTCTAATCCCAATTACCAGCTCTCGGTCTGTAACCCTGCAGGTTACTGCACTTTAAGTGACCATCCAACCATCTCTTAAAAGTGCTGAGGGTTTCTGCATCCACCACTCTTCCAGGCAGCGAGTTCCAGATCCCCACAACCCTCTGTGTAAAGAAGCCCCCCTCAAATCCCCTCTAAACCTTCCAGCAACCACCTTAAAACTATGCCCCCTCATAATAGACCCCTCCACCAATGGAAATAGACCCTTACTATCCACTATGTCCAGGCCCCTCAATATTTTGTTGACATCGATGAGGTCTCCTCTCAACCTCCTCCGTTCCAATGAGAACAAACCCAGCCTATCCAATCGGTCCTCATAACTAAGATTCTCCATTCCAGGCAGCATCCTAGTAAATCTCCGCTGCACCCTCTCAGGTACAATCAAATCCTTCCTGCAATATGGCAACCAGAACTGCATGCCGTACTCCAGCTGTGGCCTAACCAAAGTATTATACAATTTAAGCATAACCTCCCTGCTCTTATATTCTATCTCTCGGCCAATAAAGGCAAGCATTCCGTATGCCTTCTTAACCACCTTATCCACCTGGCCTGCTACTTTCAGGGATCTGTGGACAAGCACTCCAAGGTCCCTTTGTTCATCTACATGATTAAGTGGCCTACCGCTTAATGTGTATACATATCCTTTCCTTATTAGCATTCACAAAATGCATCAAAGGGGGATAGAAAGGTGTTTCTGCGGTCGCAACCGAGACTCGAGGATGGTATGTTGCCTCCCTGGTGCAAGGGTCAAGGATGTCTCGGAGCAGCTGTCGGCATACTGGAGGGGGAGTGTGAACAGCCAGTTGTCGTGGTACATACAGGTACCAACGATAAAGGTAAAAAACGGGATGAGGTACTACAAGCTGAATTTAGGGAGCCAGGAGTTAAATTAAAAAGTAGGACCTCAAAGGTGGTAATCTCAGGATTGCTACCAGTGCCACGTGCTAGTCAGAGTAGGAATCGCAGGATAGCTCAGATGAATACGTGGCTTGAGGAGTGGTGCAGCAGGGAGGGGTTCAAATTCCTGGGGCATTGGAACAGGTTCTGGAGGAGGTGGGACCAGTACTAACCGGACGGTCTGCACCTGGGCAGGACCGGAGCCAATATCCTAGGGGGAGTGTTGGCTGGTGCTGTTGGGGAGGAGTTAAACTAATATGGCAGGGGGATGGGAACCAATGCAGGGAGACAGAGGCAAATAAAATGGGGGCAGAAGCAAAAGATGGAAAGGAGAATGGTAAAAGTGGAGGGCAGAGAAACCCAAGGCAAAAGTCTAAAGGGACAAAGAGTGTTAAAAAGACAAGCCTGAAGGCTCTGTGCCTCAATGCGAGGAGTAGTCGTAATAAGGTGGATGAATTAACTGCGCACGCAGCTATTAACGATTATGATATAATTGGGATTACGGAAACATGGCTCCAGGGTGACCAAGGCTGGGAACTCAACATCCAGGGGTATTCAGCATTCAGGAAGGTTGGACAGAAAGGAAAAGGAGGCGGGGTAGCGTTGCTGGTTAAAGAGGAAATTAACACAATAGTAAGAAGGGACATTAGCCTGGATGATGTGGAATCTGTATGGGTGGAGCTGCGGAATACCAAAGGTCAGAAAATGCTCATGGCAGTTATGTACAGACCACCAAACAGTAGTAGTGAGTTTGGGGATGGCATCAACCAGGAAATTAGGGATGCATGCAATAAAGGTACAGCAGTTATCATGCGACTTTAATCTACATATAGATTGAGCTAACTAAACTGGTAGCAATGCGATGGAGGAGGATTTCCTGGAGTGCATTAGGGATCAGTTCCTGTGGAGTGGAGGGTAGCCAATGTACCCCACTTTTTAAAAAGGAGGGAGAGAGAAAACAGGGAATTATAGACCGGTCAGCCTGACATCGGTAGTGGGTAAAATGATGGAATCAATTATTAAGGATGTCATAGCAGCGCATTTAGAAAGCACTGATTGGATCGGTCCAAGTCAGCATGGATTTATGAAAGGGAAATCATGCTCAACAAATCTTCTAGAATTTTTTGAGAATGTAACTAGTCGAGTGGACAAGGGAGAACCAGTGGATGTGGTGTATTTGGTCTTTCAAAAGGCTTTTGACAAGTCCCACACAAGAGATTAGTGTGCAAAATTAAAGCACATGATATTGGGGACAATGTACTGACGTGGATAGAGAACTGGTTGGCAGACAGGAAGCAGAGAGTCAGGATAAACAGGTCCTTTTCAGAATGGCAGGCAGTGACTAGTGGGGTGCCGCAGGGCTCAGTGCTGGGACCCCAGCTCTTTACAATATACATTAATGATTTAGATGGAGGAATTGAGTGTAATATCTCCAAGATTGCAGATAACACTAAGCTGGGTGGCAATTGGAGCTGTGAGGAGGATGCTAAGAGGCTGCAGGTTGACTTGGACAGGTTAGGTGAGTGGGCAAATGCATGGCAGATGCAGTATAATGTGGATAAATGTGAGGTTATCCACTTTGGGGACAAAAACTGGAAGACAGAATATTATCTGAATTGTGACAGATTAGGAAAAGGGGAAGTGCAACGAGACCTGGGTGTCATGGTACATCAGTCACTGAAGGTTGGCATGCAGGTACAGCAGGCGATGAAGAAGGCAAATGGCATGTTGGCCTTCATAGTTCGAGGATTTGTGTATCGGAGCAGGGAGGTCTGACTGCAGTTGTACAGAACCTTGGTGAGGCCACACCTGGAATATTGTGTTCAGTTTTGGTCTCCTAATCTGAGGAAGGATGTTCTTGCTATTGAGGGAATGCAGCAAAGGTTCACCAGACTGATTTCCGGGATGGCAGGACTGACAAATGTGGAGAGACTGAATCAATTGGGTTTGTATCCACTGGAGTTTAGAAGAATGAGAGGGGATCTCATAGAAACATATAAAATTCTGACGAGATTAGACAGGTTAGATGCAGGAAGAATGTTCCCATTGCTGGGAAGTTCCAGAACCAGTGGTCACAGTCTAAGAATAAGGGGTAAGCCATTTAGGACCGAGATGAGGAGAAACTTCTTCACTCAGAGAGTGGTGAATCTGTGGAATTCTCCACCGCAGAAAGTTGTTGAAGTCAGTTCGTTAGATATATTCAAAAGGGAGTTGGATGGGGCCCTTACGGCCAAAGGGAGCAAGGGGTATGCAGAGAAAGCAGGGATGGGGTACTGAGGAATTGATCAGCCATGATCTTATTGAATGGCGGTGTAGGCTCGAAGGGCCGAATGGCCTACTCCTGCAACTAATTTCGATGTTTCCACCTTTCTCACACTTCTCTGAATTAAATTCCATTTGCCACTGCTCTGCCCAGCTGACCATTCGATTGATATCCTCCTGCAGCCCATGACTTTCCTCTTCATTATCAACCACACAGACAATTTAAGCATTGTCTGCAAACTTCTTAATCCTACTCTCTATATTCAAATCTAAGTCATTGATGTATGCCACAAAAAGCAAGGGAACCAGTACTGAGCCTTGCGGAACCCCACTGGAAACATCCTTACAATCACAAAAACATCCATCAACCATTACCCTTTGCTTCCTACCTCCAAGCCATTTTTGGATCCAACTTGCCACTTTGCCCTGTATCCCATGGGCTTTAACCTTCATGACCAGTCTACCATGTGGGATCTTATCTAAAGCCTTGCTAAAGTCCAAATATATTACATCGTACATACTGCCCTCATCGACCCTCTTGGTTACTGCCTCAAAAAAGTCAATCAGGTTAGTCAAACAGGATCTTCCCTTAACAAATCCGTGCTGACTGTCCCGAATTAATCCTTGCCTATCCAAATGCAGATTTATCCTGTCTTTTAGGATTTTTTTCAATCATTTTCCCACCTCTGACGTTAGGCTGACAGGCCTGTAATTACTCGGCCTATAACTTTTGTCCTTATTAAACAAGGGTACTACATTAGCAGTTCTCCAATCCTCCGGCACATTGCCCAGATCCAAAGAGGACTGGAAAATGATGGTCAAGGTCTCGGCTATTTCCTCTTTTAATTTGCTGGGATGCATTTCATCCGGGCCTGGGGACTTATCTACTTTCAAACCTGCTAACCCCTTTAATACTTCCTCTCTCAGTATATTTATTTCCTCCAGAATATTACACTCCTCCTCTATAGCAGTATCCAGATTACCTCTTTCCTTTGGATTGCTACCAGTGCCACGTGATAGTCAGAGTAGAAATCGCAGGATAGCTCAGATGAATACGTGGCTTGAGGAGTGGTTCAAATTCCTGGGACATTGGAACCGGTTCTGGGGGAGGTGGGACCAGTACAAACCGGATAGTCTGCACCTAGGGGGAGTGTTTGCTCGTGCTGTTGGGGAGGAGTTAAACTAATATGGCAGGGGGATGGGAACCTGTGCAGGGAGACAGAGGAGAGTAGAATGGGGGCAGAAGCAAAAGATAGAAAGAAGGAAAGTAAAAGTGGAGGATAGAGAAACCCAAGGCAAAAAGCAAAAAGGGCCACATTGCTGCAAAACTCTAAAGGGGCAAAGTGTGTTACAAAGACAATCCTGAAGGTTCTGTGCCTGAAAGTGAGGAGTATTCGGAGTAAGGTGGACGAATTAACTGTGCAGATAGCAGTTAATGGGTATGATGTAATTAGCATCACAGAGACGTGGCTCCAGGGTGACCAAGGCTGGGAAGTCAACATCCAGGGGTATTCAACATTTTGGGAAGGATAGACAGAAAGGAAAAGGAGGTGGGGTGGCGTTGCTGGTTAAAGAGGAAATTAATGCAATAGTAAGGAAGGACATTAGCTTGGATGATGTGGAATCGGTATGGGTGGAGCTGCGGAATACCAAGGGGCAGAAAACGCTAGTGGGAGTTGTGTACAGACCACCAAACAGTAGTAGTAAGGTTGGGGACAGCATCAAACAAGAAATTAGGGATGTGTGCAATAAAGGTACAGCAGTTATCATGGGTGACATTAATCTACATATTGATTGGGTTAACCAAACTGGTAGCAATGCGGTGGAGAAGGATTTCCTGGAGTGTATTAGGGATGGTTTTCTAGACCAATATGTGGAGGAACCAACCAGGGAGCTGGCCATCCTAGACTGGGTGGTGTGTAATGAAAAGGACTAATTAGCAGTCTTGTTGTGCGAGACCCCTTGGGGAATAGTGACCATAATATGGTCGAATTCTTTATTAGGATGGAGAGTGACACAGTTAATTCAGAAACTAGGGTCTTGAAATTAAGGAAAGGTAACTTCGATGGTTTGAGGCGTGAATTGGCTAGAATAGACTGGCAAATGATGCTTAAAGGGTTGACAGTGGATAGACAATAGCAAACTTTTAAAGGTCACATGGATGAACTTCTGCAATTGTACAACACTGTCTGGAGTAAAAATAAAACGGGAAAGGTGGCTCAACCGTGACTAACAAGGAAAATTAAGGATAGTGTTAAATCTAAGGAAGAGGCATAGAAATTGGCCAGAAAAAGCAGCAAACCTGAGGACTGGGAGAAATTTAGGATTCAGCAGAGGAGGACAAAGGGTTTAATTAAGAGGGATGAAAATAGAGTACGAGAAGAGGCTTGCCGGGAACATAAAATCTGACTGCAAAAGCTTCTATAGATATGTGAAGAGAAAAAGATGAGTGAAGACAAACGTAGGTCCCTTGCGGTTGGAGTCAGGTGAATGTATAATTGCAAGTTGGCTCCAAAATTGGCTTGGAGGTAGGAAGCAAAGGGTAATGATTGATGGATGTTTTTGTGACTGGAAGGATGTTTCCAGTGGGGTTCTGCAGGGCTCAGTACTGGGTCCCTTGCTTTTTGCGGTATATATCAACAATTTAGATTTGAATATAGGGAGTATGATTAATGCTTTTGTTCTGCATCCTTTTTTAAATAGGGGCGTTACATTTGCGGTTTTGCAATCCACTGCGACCGCCTCAGAATCCAGGGAATTTTGGTCGATTACAACCAAAGCATCCACTATTGCTGCCGCTACTTCTCCGAAGATGTAGGTGTCAGGTCCAGGGTGTAGTGTCCCTGCACCTTACTACAAACTCACACATGGCATGGATATATCAGTCACGGTCACTCTGTGACCTTCACTTTATTCCCAGGACCAAGGAGTACTGACCCTGGGTGGGACCTCCCCTTTTATACCTGGAAACCCAGGTGAGGAGTGTCTCCCGCAAGTTCACCCCCCTGTGGTCAGGGTGTGCATTTCTAGGGTACAGGTACAGGGTGCATGAGTTACAGTTACATGACTATGTCATTGCAAGATGGTGAAATACATGACATCACCTCCCCCCTTTAGTCTTTTAGTTTCAGAGGTTAAGTCTATCGGGTGGTCTGCGCTCTCTCGTGGAACGCTGCAGTTGTGGCTCTGGAGGCTGAGCCTCAGCACGTGTCTCTGTCACTTGAGGTGATTCCGGCCTGTCCGGGCTGGCCGCAGGGACTGTGCATGCTGAGGGCTGTCTTTGTTGTTCATACGCTGGCAGTGGTGTGGGTGCTATCCCATCATGCTCTTCTTCAGGTTCCTCCGTGTCTGCACTGAACCTTGTCTTTACTTGGTCCAAGTGTTTGCGGCATATCTGCCCATTGTTTAGTCTGACCACCATGACCCTGTTTCCTTCTTTGCCAATTACGCTGCCCTCAATCCACTTGGGTCCCAAAGCATGGTTAATAACAAATACCGGGTCATCTATTTCTATACACCTCCCCCTTGAGCCTCGATCATGGAGATCGGTTTGGGACTGGTGCTTGCCCTCAACAATGTCTGCCAGTCCTGGGTGAATGAGGGATAGCTGCGTCTTGAGCGTGCGTTTCATGAGGAGTTCCGCTGGCGGGACTCCCGTGAGCGAGTGCGGGAGGGACCTGTAGGCCAGCAGGAGGCGCGATAGGCGCTACTGAAGGGTGGGACCCTGGATACGTAGCATGCCCTGCTTTATGACTTGGACCACCCGTTCCGCCTGACCATTGGAGGCCAGCTTGAAAGGCGCTGTCCAGACGTGCTTGATCCCATTGCCCGACATAAACTCCTGGAACTCATGGCTGGTGAAACACGGGCCATTGTCGCTGACCAGGATATCCGGCAAGCCCTGGGTCGCGAAAACCGTACGCAGACTCTCCACGGTGGTGGATGTCGTGCACGAGTTTAATATGATGCACTCGATCCACTTCGAGTATGCATCGACAACGATCAGGAACATTTTCCCCATGAACGGGCCCGCGTAGTCTACGTGAATACGTGACCATGGGCTGGTGGGCCAGGGCCACGGGCTGAGTGGGCCTCCCTGGGGGCATAGCCCAGCTGGGCACACATCGTGCATCTGTGAACCCAGTGTTCCAGGTCTGAGTCAATCTCCGGCCACCACAAGTGTGACCGGGCAATGGCCTTCATTAACACGATGCCAGGGTACTCGCTGTGGAGTTCCCTGATGAACGCTTCCCTTCCTTTCTGGGGCATGACTACCCGGCTGCCCCATAACAGGCAGTCGGCTTGGATGGAGAGTTCATCCCTCCGTCTCTGAAACGGTCTGACCTCCTCGGGGCACGCCCTGTGTGTGGGCGCACAATCCCCAGTCAGGACACATTTCTTTATCATGGATAGGAGGGGGTCTCTGTTGCTCCAGAGTTTGATCTGGTGGGCTGTGATGGGGGAGCCCGCAGTGTCAAAAGCCTCAACGGCCATGACCATCTTGGCGCTCTGCTCCGACGCCCCCTCGGTGGTGGCCAGTGGGAGCCTGCTGAGTGCGTCAGCGCAGTTTTCGGTGCCTGGCCGGTGCCGTATGGTGTAGTCATACGCAGCCAGTGAGGGCCCAGCGCTGTATGTGAGCTGATGCATTAGCATTGACAGCCTTGCTGTCGGACAACAGGGATGTTAACGGCTTGTGGTCCGTCTCTAGCTCGAACCGTCTGCCGAAGAGGTACTGGTGCATCTTTTTCACACCGTACACACAGGCGAGTGCCTCCTTCTTGACCGCGCCGTATCCACGCTCTGCCTGGGAGAGCGACCTGGAGGTGTAAGCCACTGGTTGGAGTTGGCCGTCATCGTTACCCTGCAACACACACCCAAACCAGTAGGATGACGCATCGCATGTTAAAACCAGTTTTTTACAGGTGTTATACAAAGTCAACAGTTTGTTGGAACACAGCAGTTCCTCGCCTTATTGAAAGCCCGTTCTTGACAAACCCCACAAAACCATTCACAACCTTTCCGCAGGAACATGTGTAACGGCTCCAACAATGTGCGTCAGTTCGGCAGAAAGTTCCCGAAATAGTTCAAAAGTCCCAGGAATGATCACAACTCTGACGTGTTTCCAGGCCTGGGTGCCCGGTGAATCACCTCAGTTTTTGATTCAGTGGGCCTGATCCCGTGTACAGCAACCCTCCTGCACAAAAACTCGACCTCTGGGGTCAAAAACACACACTTGGCCTTTTTCAGCCGCAAGCCTACCCGATCCAATCGGCGTAGCACCTCCTCCAGGTTGTGGAGGTGTTCCTCGGTGTCTCGACCCGTTATGGGAATGTCGTCTTGGAACACAATCGTTCCAGGGATGGACTTGAGCAAACTTTCCATGTTTCTCTGAAAGATAGCCACTGCCGAACGAATGCCAAACGGACACCTGTTGTAGATAAATAATCCCTTGTGTGTCGTGATGATGGTCAGAAGCTTGGATTCTTCAGTCTGTTCCTGGGTCATGTCGGCCAAAGTGAGGTCCAGCTTCGTGAACAGCTTACCACCTGCCAGTGTGGCAAAAAGGTCCTCCGCTCTCGGGAGCGGGTATTGGTCTTGCAGCGACACTCGGTTGATGGTTGCTTTGTAGTCGCCACAAATCCTGACCGAGCCGTCTGCTTTAAACACAGGAACGATGGGACTGGCCCAGTCACTGAATTCAACGGCCGAAATTATGCTCTCTCTGAGCCTGTCCAATTCATAATCAATATTTTTACGCATCACATACGGCACCGCTCTGGCCTTGTGGTGCACTGGTCTGGCGTCCGGAGTGATGTGTATCACTACTTTAGTGCCCTTGAACGTTCCGACACCGGGTTGAAACAGTGACCTGAATTTTTGCAGGACCTGTGAGCATGAACTTTGCTCCATGGATGAAATGACGTGCACATTCCCCCATTTCCATTTCATCCCAGCTAGCCAACTCCTCCCCAAAAGCGCGGGGCCATTTCCCGGGACGACCCAGAGTGGCAGCCGGTTCTGTGATCCATTATATGTTACCACCAAGTTTGCACTGCCCAGCACTGGGATGATCTCTTTGGTGTAAGTCCGTAGCTGCGTCTCAATGCATTCCAGTTTGGGCCTGCAAGCTCTGTGTGGCCATAGTCTCTTAAATTGTTGGGCGCTCATGAGTGACTGGCTCGCTCCAGTATCCAGCTCCATGTGCACCGGGATGCCATTCAGTAAAACTTGCATCATCATGGGTGGCGATTTAGTGTATGAGCTGTGGACGTCAGCCACGTGAACCCGCTGAACTTCAGCATCCATGGCTTTACCCCAGGCATCATCCTGCATTGCAGATCCCTCGTCTGGTTCCTCTGTCTCGCAGATTAGCCTCGCTACTGCCTTTTTGCACATCCTGGCCAAGTGTCCACTGATATTACAAATCCTACAGGTATATTGCTGGAACCTGCAGCTTCTTGCAGTGTGTCTACCCCCCACATCTCCAGCATGAGCTGAGATTGAGATTGCGGTTAACAAAGGGACTATTACCTGGCATTCCCCTCTGATTGCCCATTTGGCTGTTTCTAAGCACTCTGATGGTGGGTGTTAATGGTCCTATCTCGGGACACATTGTTCCTCGAGATGGCGTGAATTAACGATCCCCTCTCCATTGTCCTTGTTGCAGGCCCACCCTAGAGCCTGTTGCTGCCTGGGTGGTTTCAAAATGCCCTTGCCTGCCTGCGGGGGCACGAGCAGTTTTCACCATGTTAACTCCCTGGTCCATCGCCACGTTGGGACCAGGGTTGCGGGCGTAAATTTGCTTGGTCTCCTCTTCCCCTGCCATAAAGGTCTGAGCTTTCAATGCCGCCCCTTCTAAAGTCAAGTCCTTGGTCTCTATGAGCTTCCTGAAAATGCCGGCATGATTAATGCCCTCGATGGCAAAAGTCCCTTAATATCTCCCCCTGCAGGCATCAGAGAACTTACAGAAACTGACCAAGCACTGCAGGTCCGCCACGAAGTCCGAGATGTTTTGTCCCTCCCGGTGCTGGTGAGAGTAGAACCGGTGCCGGGCCATGTGTACACTACTTGCCGGCTTGAGATGCTCACTGATCAGCTGGCTGAGCTCTTCAAAAGACTTGTCCGCCGGCTTTTGGGGTGCGAGCAGGTCTTTCATCAGCGCATACGTCTGTGGTCCACAGCTGGTCAGTAGGTGCATACGTCTGTGGACCACAGCTGGTCAGTAGATGCATACGTCTGTGGACCACAGCTGGTCAGTAGATGCATACATCTGTGGACCACAGCTGGTCAGTAGGTGCATACGTCTGTGGACCACAGCTGGTCAGTAGATGCATACGTCTGTGGACCACAGCTGGTCAGTAGGTGCATACGTCTGTGGACCACAGCTGGTCAGTAGATTCATACGTCTGTGGACCACAGCTGGTCAGTAGGTGCATACGTCTGTGGACCACAGCTGGTCAGTAGATGCATACGTCTGTGGACCACAGCTGGTCAGTAGGTGCATACGTCTGTGGACCACAGCTGGTCAGTAGATGCATACGTCTGTGGACCACAGCTGGTCAGTAGATGCATACGTCTGTGGACCACAGCTGGTCAGTAGATGCATACGTCTGTGGACCACAGCTGGTCAGTAGGTGCATACGTCTGTGGACCACAGCTGGTCAGTAGATGCATACGTCTGTGGACCACAGCTGGTCAGTAGATGCATACGTCTGTGGACCACAGCTGGTCAGTAGATGCATACGTCTGTGGACCACAGCTGGTCAGTAGATGCATACGTCTGTGGACCACAGCTGGTCAGTAGGTGCGCCCTCCGCTTGTCAGCCGCTGTCTCTTCCAGCCAGTCCATTGTGACAAAGCTCTGCTGGAGTCTTTCCACAAAGTCATCCCAGTCCTCACCCACACAGTAACGTTCCTCTGTGCCACCAGTGGCCATCCTCGTGGTTCGGTGATTCCCGTTTCTCGTCGCCAAATGTAGTGTCCCTGCACCTTACTACAAACTCACACGAGGCATGGATATATCAGATACGGTCACTCTGTGACCTTCACCTTTATTGCCAGGACCAAGGAGTACTGACCCTGGGTGGGACCTGCCCTTTTATACCTGGAAACCCAGGTGAGGAGTGTCTCCCGCAAGTTGACCCCCTGTGGTCAGGGTGTGCATTTCTAGGGTACAGGTACAGTGTGCATGAGTTACAGTTACATGACTATATCATTACAAGATGGTTACATACATGACACAGGGGACTTATACGCCTTTAGTCCCATTATTTTACTGAGTACTACTTCATTAGCGATACTGATTGTATGAAGTTCCAACCTCCCTACAGCCCCTTGCTTATCCACTATTGGGGTGTTTCAGTGGCTTCGACAGTGAAGACGGATACAATATATTTGTTGAACGTCTCTACCATTCCCCATTCTCATCCTCCAGGGGAGGAACATTTACTTTAGCCACTCTTTTCCTTGTTATGTACCTGTAGAAACTCTTACTGTGTTTTTATATTTCGTGCTTGTTTACTTTCATACTCTATCTTCCCGCTCTTTGTCAATTTTGTATTTGTTCTTTGCTGGCTTTTAAACGTTTCCCAATCCTCTGGTCTCCCACTGATCTTGGCCCATTGCAGGCCCTTGTTTTCAATGTGATGCCATCCCTTATTTCCTCAGTTAGGCACGGATGGTTGTCCCTTCTCTTACAGTCTTTCCATCTCATTGCGATATATTTTAGTTGCGAGTTAAGAAATATCTCCTTAAATGTCTGCCACTGATCATCAACCGTCCCGTAGTTTAATCTATTTTCCCAGTCCACTTTAGCCAACTCTGCCCTCATACCTTTGTTTTCTCAATAATTTAAGCTTAGGACACTGGTTTGAGAACTAACTTACTCACCGCCCAACAGAATTTCAAATTGAACCATGTTATGGTCATTCATTTCACTGCACCAGATCTAAGATAGGCTGCTCGCTGGTTGGATCCGCAATATGCTGTTCAAGGAAACCATCCAGGATACACTCTATGAACTCTTCCTCGGGGCTACGCTGGCCAATTTGCTTTGTCCAATCAATATGTAGGTTAAAATCGCCCAGGATTATTTCGGTGCATTTATTACAAGCCTCCACCTGCCACGATCTTGCATGGCAGAGCAGGCTCGAGGGGCTCAATGGACTAATCGTGCTCCTATTTACTGCAAAAGCTTCCACAGATATGTGAAGAGAAAACGATTAGTGAAAACAGACGTAGGTGTCTTGCAGTCAGATTCAGGCACTGATGTAAAGCCCGGCCGACAGGAGCTGCCATCGTACCTGGTGTTGGACCTCCTCCTTACCATGCTGGGTTGTGGGGATTGGTGCAGGGCCGGGCCGAGTGGCTCCCCCTAGCCACTCACTCACTGCTTTGGTGAACAAACCTCTATCTGCTGCTGACCTCGACTCTCGCTGTAACTCACCTGGCCTCACTTCTGGGAAGGGGAAGGTCAGTGACATCAACCAGCCAATGGGAATAGATCCTGCCGCCAGCTTTGTGCTGGGTACCAGAGCTGTATATGCTGTGCCGAGCGCGAGTGAGGACATCCATATGTGAGGCAGGGAGTGGTCCTGAGGAACACTACCCCATTGTCTAGGCAACGGATGTCGCCACCTTAGTGCAGGCGGGAGACCAGCTACTTTAGGTGGTACTTTAGGGGGTGCCATCCTTTTGCAGGTCACTGCTGACCTTCCAGAGGATCCTGACAGATTGTCACTCCCCGCCCAGGGAGCCCTGTGTAGACAGTGTGTGAGTGAGTGTGATAATATTCACCATGAGGGAGAGTGGCTCGGACACAATGGGCCTTAAATTCCGGCCTCACCAGGTCAGGCCCAAGTGTACATGCCCCGGAAACCGGCTTTTCCGATCTGTCAAAGATTTCTCCATATGGATTCTCCACATCCCGGGGAGAAGACCATTTGTGTGGGTGAGATTGGGTCATTTGCCCAAATCATGCCCAGAGAATGTCCTTCAAACTCTTAAACCAGGTAAAAGCAGGTCGATACATTACTTTTACCAGTGTAAGAGTTCTAAAACATATCAAAAATAAACTTAAATACATATGTTTACAGTAAAAACCCCTTCCACCAAGGATCATTTATTTTAAACCTTATTGAAACATGTTAAAAAAATTCCAAAACATTTTTTTAACAAAACATTTAATTGACTTTAATTTCAATTAATTTTAAATGTGTGATGTGTTTTTTAATTTATTCTGTTGCTTTTCAATATTGAGGTGTTTATTCACATTGATAATAATGGGAACTCTGAAAAAGCGAGTTGCCATTATTATCACTGAGAATACTGCAGCGTGATTGGTGCTTCAGGCCCATGTGACTCCAGCTTTACTGTACGTATGGGGAAGGCCATTTCCCTAACGCTACACATGGAATGAAGGTCTCGGATGGGAATCGAAGGTTTACGTAAAATATCCTCCGGTCGGAGGCATTTGTCCGAAGGAAGCCCCCAACCGGGATTTCCCCCCCATTATCTGGCGGCATTGAGTTCTGAGGCTGTAAAGTCTCTGCTGCTTCTTATCGTTTAATGCATTTTACAATTACAATAAAGGGATCTTTCAGCACATTCTTCCACTGCTCCCGGAACTTAGTCTGTGTCACGGCGTAAATCCCAGTGTTTGTACAGCAACTCAGCTGCTGCAGCATGAATCCTAGTTCATTTACTAACAGAGGTATATATATATGTCGTGTAATCCAACCAATCCGGTTTGCCGTAAGAACCACCATATATATTGCCCATAACAGGATGAAATTCCCCGAGATAACAAACAATAAAATCATGGATTTCCTGCGACTCTCCATCTCGGGGTCTCTGGGACTCTCCCCACTACTGTGACCCCGGAGTCTCCTGCGAGCTCTGCTGGCCATTAAAATGTGTCTGACAGTGAGAGCATTGAGCAGCAGGATCAGAATAAATGGGACACACGGGGTTAGAATATAATGAAGTAGTTCGAATGCTCCCCAGCCCAGTGATGCATAATTAGTGTAATACACATCACAAAACCAGGGGTTGTTACCTAGCACATACAAACTTGTGAACATAAAATACCAGGGTATGTTCTTTAAACAGCTCAGCACAGTCACTGTTCCCAGAACCACAGCCGCCGTTCTCTCGGTGCAATATTTAGTTTTCAGCTTCTGGCAACAAATGGCCACAAATCGATCGAAGGTGAAAGTGACGGTGAACCAGACAGAACAGTCTGTGGCTGCATAGAGCAGGACGGCGTGGATATTACACAGGGGGATGGAATACACGAAAATAAACTGTTCCTCATAACGAATCGGAATGTGCCTCAGTATCAGATCCAGGATCACCACCAGTAGATCCGCTGTTGCCATGGCCACCAGGTAACGAGTGACACATTTGGAGAGTCCACACTTTCCCCGGGACAGGATCATTATCGTCACTAAGTTCACTGTGAGGAAAGGAAATAACCAGTTAAATTAAACATCAGGCTGGGAGCAAGAGCAGAAGATTGATGGGATTCAGTCTGCAATCTGCAAATCATTAGTGACATGAAATGATATAATCTAATTCTCGTACCTGAGGAAATGAATGCAGGGTTTATTGCAAAAATAATAAGGAATCAATAAATGAAATGGGGATAAAGACAACATGAAATGAACAGATGTTTGATCAATGAGACATTAAATGATAGATCTACCTTTAGCTCAGCAGACAACAACACTGCCCAAGGTAACAGGGACACACGGGTCAAGAACCTCTCAGGAAGCCTTCGTGTCCCGGGATCAGTCAGCACCGAGAGCGGTGGGATTCGCTTCTGTGCCGCTGTGTTGGTGGGAGGGGGCGGTGATGGGGGGAGAGGGAGGGAGACCCTCATTGTATTCTTGCTCCTGCTGAGGATCTGGATTCTAATTAGAACTGAAAGTGAGTGTAACAGAAATAAACATCGACTGCAATTTTGGCGTGCAATAATTACAGGTGGTTCTACTTAAAATGTATGAAGGTAATATGACGATGTTAGGTTATTAAATACAAATGTACAGCAGTTAGAAAGATAACTGGGCTGCAGGAAGTGTATTGAACAATGAGCTTAACACCTTTTCGTTGAAATTGTCACTCATTGAAAGTAAGAATTTCCGAATAACATGGCAAAGAATGGACTCTGAATAAAATAAATGGTTATCATTGACCAGGGAATGTCCAACTAAATGCTTTGTTTTAGCATCGAAATCGGACGACTTATTCCACAGGTAAAGTGCTGCCCAATGTTTCTGTAAAGTATCTGAACACAAATGGATAAGAGTTATTCTTGTTTTCTTTCACATGTTGGTTTCCAACTTGTGCATCGTATATTAGATGGAAAAATATCAAAGGATTGTTTGATCATTAATACTTCAGTTACAATCAGCTGACATTCTTTATGCTGAATGAAAGCAGGGTACAATAGAGAATTACTCCGATTCTCACTGAGAGACCCACTGAGCTGTGGCAGACAGACATGAGAGGCAATTGTAAACTCAAAACAAAGATTGCAAATAAATGTCTGGAAATCTGACTGAATGAGCATTTAGTGAGAATGAAAATGACCCGGATAAATCTGTTCCAACCATCAGAAGCAGTGGCAGTAATGCAGAACTGGAGAATGTGGAAAATGAGGCACTGGCTGGAACTGAATGATTCGAAACATGGAAACATAGAAAATAGGACCAGGAGTGGGCCATTCGGCCCTTCAAGTCTGTACCACCATTCAATATGATCAAGGCTGATCCTCTATCTCAACACCATACCCCGCTTTTCCCTCATACCCCTGGATGCCCTTTATAGAAATATAGAAAATAGGAGAAACATAGAAAATAGGAGATATTTCAGTGATTTAAGAAGATGTGTATGATCTGTCAGGATTTGTTCTTCGCACTGTGTGTAAGTAAACATGGCGAGCATTCCGTGAACACAACAGCAAAATACTGTGGATGATGAACGTCTGAAATAAAAATAGAAAATCCAAGAGATAATCAACAGGTCAGGCAGCATCAGAGGAGAGAGAAACACAGTGACCGTTTCAGGTCAATCACCTGTCGTCATTTGGTGGCAAGTTCCCGAAACTTAGAAAACCTGCTTCTGATCTGATACAAATGTGCAGTGTAGCGAGGATTCTGAAATTCGGTAAATAAAGTGTCTCATCCAATATCTTTGCTTGAGTTCAATATACAACATATGAATCTTGATGGCACAATATCATTTACATAATCAATAGCTGACAGCACGGTGATGGACAGTAGTGAGGTAACAGATACACTAACAGTGAGGTACCAGATACACTAACAGTGAGGTACCAGATACACTAACAGTGAGGTCCCAGATACACTAACAGTGAGGTACCAGATACACTAACAGTGAGGTACCAGATACACTAACAGTGAGGTAACAGATACACTAACAGTGAGATACCAGATACACTAACAGTGAGGTACCAGATACACTAACAGTGAGATACCAGATACACGAACAGCGAGGTACCAGATACACTAACAGCGAGGTACCAGATACACTAACAGTGAGGTACCAGATATACTAACAGCGAGGTACCAGATACACTAACAGCGAGTTACCAGATACACTCACAGCGAGGTACCAGATACACTAACAGCGAGGTACCAGATACACTAACAGCGAGGTACCAGATACACTAACAGCGAGGTACCAGATACACTAACAGCGAGTTACCAGATACACTCACAGCGAGGTACCAGATACACTAACAGAGAGGTACCAGATATACTAACAGTGAGGTACCAGATACACTAACAGCCAGGTACGAGATACACTAACAGCGAGGTATCAGATACACTAACAGCGAGGTACCAGATACACTAACAGCGAGGTATCAGATACACTAACAGCGAGTTACCAGATACACTCACAGCGAGGTACCAGATACACTAACAGTGAGGTACCAGATATACTAACAGTGAGGTACCAGATACACTAACAGCCAGGTACGAGATACACTAACAGCGAGGTACCAGATATACTAACAGCGAGGTACCAGGGAAACTAACAGCGAGGTACCAGATACACTAACAGCGAGGTAACAGATACACTAACAGTGAGGTACCAGATACACTAACAGCGAGGTACCAAATACACTAACAGCGAGGTACCAGATACACTAACAGCGAGGTACCAGATACACTCACAGCGAGTTACCAGATACACTCACAGCGAGGTACCAGATACACTAACAGTGAGGTACCAGATAAGAATGAGAGGGGACCTCATAGAAACGTTTAAAATTCTGACGGGTTTAGACAGGTAAGATGCAGAAAGAATGTTCCCAATGTTGGGGAAGTCCAGAACCAGGGGTCACAGTCTGAGGATAAGGGGTAAGCCATTTAGGACCGAGATGAGGAGAAACTTATTCACCCAGAGAGTGGTGAACCTGTGGAATTCTCGACCACAGAAAGTAGTTGAGGCCAATTCACTAAATATATTCAAAAGGGAGTTAGATGAAGTCCTTACTACTCGGGGGATCAAGGGTTATGGCGAGAAAGCATGAAGGGGGTACTGAAGTTTCATGTTCAGTCATGAACTCATTGAATGGCGGTGCAGGCTGGAAGGGCTGAATGGCCTACTCCTGCACCTATTTTCTATGTTTCTATGTACCAGATACACTAACAGTGAAGTACCAGATACACTAACAGTGAGGTACCAGATACACTTACAGCGATGTACCAGATACACTAACAGTGAGGTACCAGATATACTAACATTGAAGTACCAGGGACACTAACAGTGAGGTACCAGATACACTAACAGTGAGGTACCAGATACACTAACAGTGAGGTACCAGATACACTAACAGTGAGGTACCAGATACACTCACAGCGAGGTACCAGATACACTAACAATGAGGTACCAGATACACTAACAGTGAGGTACCAGATACACCAACAGTGAGGTACCAGATACACTAACAGTGAGGTACCAGATACACTAACAGTGAGGTACCAGATACACTAACAGTGAGGTACCAGATACACTAACAGTGAGGTACCAGATACACTAACAGTGACGTACCAGATACACTAACAGTGAGGTACCAGATACACTAACAGTGAGGTACCAGATACACTAACAGTGAGGTACCAGATACACTAACAGTGAGGTACCAGATACACTTACAGCGAGGTACCAGATACACTAACAGTGAGGTACCAGATACACTAACAGTGAGGTACCAGATACACTCACAGCGAGGTACCAGATACACTAACAATGAGGTACCAGATACACTAACAGTGAGGTACCAGATACACTAACAGTGAGGTACCAGATACACTAACAGTGAGGTACCAGATACACTAACAATGAGGTACCAGATACACTAACAGTGAGGTACCAGATACACTAACAATGAGGTACCAGATACACTAACAGTGAGGTACCAGATACACAAACAATGAGGTACCAGATACACTCACAGCGAGGTACCAGATACACTAACAATGAGGTACCAGATACACTAACAGTGAGGTACCAGATACACTAACAATGAGGTACCAGATACACTAACAGTGAGGTACCAGATACACTAACAATGAGGTACCAGATACACTAACAGTGAGGTACCAGATACACTAACAGTGAGGTACCAGATACACTTACAGCGATGTACCAGATACACTAACAGTGAGGTACCAGATACACTAACAGCGAGGTACCAGATACACTAACAGTGAGGTACCAGATACACTAACAGTGAGGTACCAGATACACTAACAGTGAGGTACAAGATACACTAACAGCGAGGTACCAGATACACGAAGAGTGAGGTACCAGATACACTAACAGCGAGGTACCAGATACACGAAGAGTGAGATACCAGATACACTAACAGTGAGGTACCAGATACACTAAAAGTGAGGTACCAGATACACTAACAGTGAAGTACCAGGGACACTAACAGTGAGGTACCAGATACACTAACAGTGAGGTACCAGATACACTAACAGTGAGGTACCAGATACACTAACAGTGAGGTACCAGATACACTAACAGCGAGGTACCAGATACACTAACAGTGAGGTACCAGATACACTAACAGTGAGGTACCAGATACACTAACAGTGAGGTACCAGATACACTAACAGTGAGGTACCAGATGCACTAACAGTGAGGTACCAGATACACTAACAGCGATGTACCAGATACACTAACAGTGAGGTACCAGATACACTAACAGTGAGGTACCAGATACACTAACAGTGAGGTACCAGATACACTAACAGTGAGGTACCAGGGACACTAACAGCGAGGTACCACATATACTAACAGCGAGGTACCAGATACACTAACAGCGATGTACCAGATACACTAACAGCGAGGTACCAGATGCACTAACAGTGAGGGACCAGATACACTAACAGTGAGGTACCAGATACACTAACAGTGAGGTACAAGATACACGAACAGTGAGGTAGCAGATACACTAACAGCGAGGTACCAGATACACTAACAGCGAGGTACCAGATACACTAACAGTGAGGTACCAGATACACTAACAGCGAGGTACCAGATAGACTAACAGCGAGGTACCAGATACACTAACAGTGATGTACCAGATACACGAACAGCGAGGTACGAGATACACTAACAGTGAGGTACCAGATACACTAACACTGAGGTACCAGATACACTAACAGTGAGGTACCAGATACACTAACACTGAGGTACAGATACACTAACAGTGAGTTATCAGATACACTAACAGCGAGGTACCAGATACACTCACAGCGAGGTACAAGATACACTAACAGTGAGGTACCAGATACACTAACACCGAGGTACCAGATACACTAACAGCGAGGTACCAGATACACTAACAGCGTGTTACCAGATACACTCACAGCGAGGTACAGATACACTCACAGCGAGGTACCAGATACACTAACAGTGAGGTACCAGATACACTAACAGTGAGGTACCAGATACACTAACAGCCAGGTACGAGATACACTAACAGCGAGGTATCAGATATACTAACAGTGAGGTACCAGATACACTAACAGTGAGGTACCAGATACACTAACAGTGAGGTACCAGATACACTAACAGCGAGGTACCAGATACACTAACAGCGAGGTACCAGATACACTAACAGTGATGTACCAGATACACGAACAGCGAGGTACCAGATACACTAACAGTGAGGTACCAGATACACTAACACTGAGGTACCAGATACACTAACCGTGAGGTACCAGATACACTAACACTGAGGTACAGATACACTAACAGTGAGTTATCAGATACACTAACAGCGAGGTACCAGATACACTCACAGCGAGGTACAAGATACACTAACAGTGAGGTACCAGATACACTAACAGCGAGGTACCAGATACACTAACAGCGAGGTACCAGATACACTAAAAGCGAGTTACCAGATACACTCACAGCGAGGTACCAGATATACTAACAGTGAGGTACCAGATACACTAACAGCCAGGTACGAGATACACTAACAGCGAGGTATCAGATACACTAACAGTGAGGTACCAGATACACAAACAGCGAGGTACCAGATACACGAACAGCGAGGTACCAGATACACTAACAGTGATGTACCAGATACACTAACAGTGAGGTACCAGATACACTAACAGCGAGGTACCAGATACACTAACAGTGAGGGACCAGATACACTAACAGTGAGGTAACAGATACACTAACAGTGAGGTACAAGATACACGAACAGTGAGGTAGCAGATACACTAACACTGAGGTACCAGATACACTAACAGTGCGGTACCAGATACACTAACACTGAGGTACCAGATACACTAACAGCCAGGTACGAAATACACTAACAGCGAGGTATCAGATACACTTACAGCGAGGTACCAGATACACTTACAGCGATGTACCAGATACACTAACAGTGAGGTACCAGATATACTAACAGTGAGGTACCAGATACACTAACAGCCAGGTACGAGATACACTAACAGCGAGGTATCAGATACACTAACAGTGAGGTACCAGATACACTAACAGTGAGGTACCAGATACACTAACAGTGAGGTACAAGATACACTAACAGTGAAGTACCAGGGACACTAACAGTGAGGTACCAGATACACTAACAGTGAGGTACCAGATACACTAACAGTGAGGTACCAGATACACTAACAGTGAGGTACCAGATACACTAACAGCGAGGTACCAGATACACTAACAGTGAGGTACCAGATACACTAACAGTGAGGTACCAGATACACTAACAGTGAGGTACCAGATACACTAACAGTGAGGTACCAGATGCACTAACAGTGAGGTACCAGATACACTAACAGCGATGTACCAGATACACTAACAGTGAGGTACCAGATACACTAACAGTGAGGTACCAGATACACTAACAGTGAGGTACCAGATACACTAACAGTGAGGTACCAGATACACTAACAGTGAGGTACAAGATACACGAACAGTGAGGTAGCAGATACACTAACAGCGAGGTACCAGATACACTAACAGCGAGGTACCAGATACACTAACAGTGAGGTACCAGATACACTAACAGTGATGTACCAGATACACGAACAGCGAGGTACCAGATACACTAACAGTGAGGTACCAGATACACTAACACTGAGGTACCAGGTACACTAACAGTGAGGTACCAGATACACTAACACTGAGGTACAGATACACTAACAGTGAGTTATCAGATACACTAACAGCGAGGTACCAGATACACTCACAGCGAGGTGCAAGATACACTAACAGTGAGGTACCAGATACACTAACAGCGAGGTACCAGATACACTAACAGCGAGGTACCAGATACACTAACAGCGAGTTACCAGATACACTCACAGCGAGGTACCAGATATACTAACAGTGAGGTACCAGATACACTAACAGCCAGGTACGAGATACACTAACAGCGAGGTATCAGATACACTAACAGTGAGGTACCAGATACACAAACAGCGAGGTACCAGATACACGAACAGCGAGGTACCAGATACACTAACAGTGATGTACCAGATACACTAACAGTGAGGTACCAGATACACTAACAGCGAGGTACCAGATACACTAACAGTGAGGGACCAGATACACTAACAGTGAGGTAACAGATACACTAACAGTGAGGTACAAGATACACGAACAGTGAGGTAGCAGATACACTAACACTGAGGTACCAGATACACTAACAGTGCGGTACCAGATACACTAACACTGAGGTACCAGATACACTAACAGCCAGGTACGAAATACACTAACAGCGAGGTATCAGATACACTTACAGCGAGGTACCAGATACACTTACAGCGATGTACCAGATACACTAACAGTGAGGTACCAGATATACTAACAGCGAGGTACCAGGGACACTAACAGCGAGGTACCAGATACACTAACAGCGAGGTAACAGATACACTAACAGTGAGGTACCAGATACACTAACAGCGAGGTACCAAATACACTAACAGCGAGGTACCAGATACACTAACAGCGAGGTACCAGATACACTCACAGCGAGTTACCAGATACACTCACAGCGAGGTACCAGATACACTAACAGTGAGGTACCAGATAAGAATGAGAGGGGACCTCATAGAAACGTTTAAAATTCTGACGGGTTTAGACAGGTTAGATGCAGAAAGAATGTTCCCAATGTTGGGGAAGTCCAGAACCAGGGGTCACAGTCTGAGGATAAGGGGTAAGCCATTTAGGAACGAGATGAGGAGAAACTTCTTCACCCAGAGAGTGGTGAACCTGTGGAATTCTCTACCACAGAAAGTAGTTGAGGCCAATTCACTAAATATATTCAAAAGGGAGTTAGATGAAGTCCTTACTACTCGGGGGATCAAGGGGTATGGCGAGAAAGCAGGAAGGGGGTACTGAAGTTTCATGTTCAGTCATGAACTCATTGACTGGCGGTGCAGGCTAGAAGGGCTGAATGGCCTACTCCTGCACCTATTTTCTCTGTTTCTATGTACCAGATACACTAACAGAGAGGTACCAGATACACTAACAGTGAGGTACCAGATACACTAACAGTGAGGTACCAGATACACTAACAGTGAGGTACCAGATACACTAACAATGAGGTACCAGATACACTAACAGTGAGGTACCAGATACACTAACAATGAGGTACCAGATACACTAACAGTGAGGTACCAGATACACTAACAATGAGGTACCAGATACACTCCCAGTGAGGTACCAGATACACTAACAATGAGGTACCAGATACACTAACAGTGAGGTACCAGATACACTAACAATGAGGTACCAGATACACTAACAGTGAGGTACCAGATACACCAACAATGAGGTACCAGATACACTAACAGTGAGGTACCAGATACACTAACAGTGAGGTACCAGATACACTTACAGCGATGTACCAGATACACTAACAGTGAGGTACCAGATACACTAACAGCGAGGTACCAGATACACTAACAGTGAGGTACCAGATACACTAACAGTGAGGTACCAGATACACTAACAGTGAGTTACAAGATACACTAACAGCGAGGTACCAGATACACGAAGAGTGAGGTACCAGATACACTAACAGCGAGGTACTAGATATACGAAGAGTGAGGTACCAGATACACTAACAGTGAGGTACCAGATACACTAAAAGTGAGGTACCAGATACACTAACAGTGAAGTACCAGGGACACTAACAGTGAGGTACCAGATACACTAACAGTGAGGTACCAGATACACTAACAGTGAGGTACCAGATACACTAACAGCGAGGTACCAGATACACTAACAGTGATGTACCAGATACACGAACAGCGAGGTACCAGATACACTAACAGTGAGGTACCAGATACACTAACAGTGAGGTACCAGATACACTAACAGCGAGGTACCAGATACACTAACAGTGATGTACCAGATACACGAACAGCGAGGTACCAGATACACTAACAGTGAGGTACCAGATACACTAACAGTGAGGTACCAGATACACTAACACTGAGGTACCAGATACACTAACAGTGCGGTACCAGATACACTAACACTGAGGTACAGATACACTAACAGTGAGTTATCAGATACACTAACAGCGAGGTACCAGATACACTCACAGCGAGGTACAAGATACACTAACAGTGAGGTACCAGATACACTAACAGTGAGGTACCAGATACACTAACAGTGAGGTACCAGATACACTAACAGCGAGGTACCAGATACACTAACAGTGAGGTACCAGATACACTAACAGCGAGGTACCAGATATACTAACAGCGATGTACCAGATACACTAACAGCGATGTACCAGATACACTAACAGTGAGGTACCAGATACACTAACAGTGAGGTACCAGATACACTAACAGTGAGGTAGCAGATACACTAACAGTGAGGTACCAGATACACTTACAGCGAGGTACCAGATACACTAACAGTGAGGTACCAGATACACTAACAGTGAGGTACCAGATACACTCACAGCGAGGTACCAGATACACTAACAATGAGGTACCAGATACACTAACAGTGAGGTACCAGATACACTAACAGTGAGGTACCAGATACACTAACAGTGAGGTACCAGATACACTAACAATGAGGTACCAGATACACTAACAGTGAGGTACCAGATACACTAACAATGAGGTACCAGATACACTCCCAGTGAGGTACCAGATACACTAACAATGAGGTACCAGATACACTAACAGTGAGGTACCAGATACACTAACAATGAGGTACCAGATACACTAACAGTGAGGTACCAGATACACCAACAATGAGGTACCAGATACACTAACAGTGAGGTACCAGATACACTAACAGTGAGGTACCAGATACACTTACAGCGATGTACCAGATACACTAACAGTGAGGTACCAGATACACTAACAGCGAGGTACCAGATACACTAACAGTGAGGTACCAGATACACTAACAGTGAGGTACCAGATACACTAACAGTGAGTTACAAGATACACTAACAGCGAGGTACCAGATACACGAAGAGTGAGGTACCAGATACACTAACAGCGAGGTACTAGATATACGAAGAGTGAGGTACCAGATACACTAACAGTGAGGTACCAGATACACTAAAAGTGAGGTACCAGATACACTAACAGTGAAGTACCAGGGACACTAACAGTGAGGTACCAGATACACTAACAGTGAGGTACCAGATACACTAACAGTGAGGTACCAGATACACTAACAGCGAGGTACCAGATACACTAACAGTGATGTACCAGATACACGAACAGCGAGGTACCAGATACACTAACAGTGAGGTACCAGATACACTAACAGTGAGGTACCAGATACACTAACACTGAGGTACCAGATACACTAACAGTGCGGTACCAGATACACTAACACTGAGGTACAGATACACTAACAGTGAGTTATCAGATACACTAACAGCGAGGTACCAGATACACTCACAGCGAGGTACAAGATACACTAACAGTGAGGTACCAGATACACTACCAGTGAGGTACCAGATACACTAACAGTGAGGTACCAGATACACTAACAGTGAGGTACCAGATACACTAACAGCGAGGTACCAGATACACTAACAGCGAGGTACCAGATACACTAACAGTGAGGTACCAGATTCACTAACAGTGAGGTACCAGATACACTAACAGTGAGGTACCAGATACACTAACAGCGAGGTACCAGATACACTAACAGTGAGGTACCAGATACACTAACAGCGAGGTACCAGATATACTAACAGCGATGTACCAGATACACTAACAGCGATGTACCAGATACACTAACAGTGAGGTACCAGATACACTAACAGTGAGGTACCAGATACACTAACAGTGAGGTACCAGATACACTAACAGCGAGGTACCAGATACACTAACAGCGAGGTACCAGATACACTAACAGTGATGTACCAGATACACTAACAGCGAGGTACCAGATACACTAACAGTGAGGTACCAGATACACTAACAGCGAGGTACCAGATACACTAACAGCGAGGTACCAGATACACTAACAGTGATGTACCAGATACACGAACAGCGAGGTACCAGATACACTAACAGTGAGGTACCAGATACACTAACACTGAGGTACCAGATACACTAACAGTGCGGTACCAGATACACTAACACTGAGGTACAGATACACTAACAGTGAGTTATCAGATACACTAACAGCGAGGTACCAGATACACTCACAGCGAGGTACAAGATACACTAACAGTGAGGTACCAGATACACTAACAGCGAGGTACCAGATACACTAACAGCGAGGTACCAGATACACTAACAGCGAGTTACCAGATACACTCACAGCGAGGTACCAGATACACTAACAGTGAGGTACCAGATATACTAACAGTGAGGTACCAGATACACTAACAGCCAGGTACGAGATACACTAACAGCGAGGTATCAGATACACTAACAGTGAGGTACCAGATACACAAACAGCGAGGTACCAGATACACGAACAGCGAGGTACCAGATACACTAACAGTGATGTACCAGATACACGAAGAGCGAGGTACCAGATACACTAACAATGAGGTACCAGATACACTAACAGCGAGGTAACAGATACACTAACAGTGAGGTACCAGATACACTAACAGCGAGGTACCAAATACACTAACAGCGAGGTACCAGATACACTAACAGCGAGGTACCAGATACACTCACAGCGAGTTACCAGATACACTCACAGCGAGGTACCAGATACACTAACAGTGAGGTACCAGATAAGAATGAGAGGGGACCTCATAGAAACGTTTAAAATTCTGACGGGTTTAGACAGGTTAGATGCAGAAAGAATGTTCCCAATGTTGGGGAAGTCCAGAACCAGGGGTCACAGTCTGAGGATAAGGGTAAGCCATTTAGGAACGAGATGAGGAGAAACTTCTTCACCCAGAGAGTGGTGAACCTGTGGAATTCTCTACCACAGAAAGTAGTTGAGGCCAATTCACTAAATATATTCAAAAGGGAGTTAGATGAAGTCCTTACAACTCGGGGGATCAAGGGGTATGGCGAGAAAGCAGGAAGGGGGTACTGAAGTTTCATGTTCAGTCATGAACTCATTGAATGGCGGTGCAGGCTAGAAGGGCTGAATGGCCTACTCCTGCACCTATTTTCTATGTTTCTATGTACCAGATACACTAACAGAGAGGTACCAGATACACTAACAGTGAGGTACCAGATACACTAACAGTGAGGTACCAGATACACTAACAGTGAGGTACCAGATACACTTACAGCGATGTACCAGATACACTAACAGTGAGGTACCAGATATACTAACAGTGAGGTACCAGATACACTAACAGTGAGGTACCAGATACACTAACAGCGAGGTACCAGATACACTAACTGCGAGGTACCAGATACACTAACAGTGAGGTACCAGATACACTAACAGTGAGGTACCAGATATACTAACATTGAAGTACCAGGGACACTAACAGTGAGGTACCAGATACACTAACAGTGAGGTACCAGATACACTAACAGTGAGGTACCAGATACACTATCAGTGAGGTACCAGATACACTGACAGCGATGTACCAGATACACTAACAGTGAGGTACCAGATATACTAACATTGAAGTACCAGGGACACTAACAGTGAGGTACCAGATACACTAACAGTGAGGTACCAGATACACTCACAGCGAGGTACCAGATACACTAACAGTGAGGTACCAGATACACTAACAGTGAGGTACCAGATACACTAACAGTGAGGTACCAGATACACTAACAGTGAGGTACCAGATACACTAACAGTGAGGTACCAGATACACTAACAGTGAGGTACCAGATACACTAACACTGAGGTACCAGATACACTAACAGTGAGGTACCAGATACACTAACAGCGAGGTACCAGATTCACTAACAGCGAGGTACCAGATACACTAACAGCGAGGTACCAGATACACGAACAGTGAGGTACCAGATACACTAATACTGAGGTACCAGATATACTAACAGTGAGGTACCAGATACACTAACAGCGAGGTACCAGATACACTAACAGAGAGGTACCAGATACACTAACAGTGAGGTACCAGATACACTAACAGCGAGGTACCAGATACACTAACAGCGAGGTACCAGATACACTAACAGCGAGGTACCAGATACACTAACAGCGAGGTACCAGATACACGAACAGTGAGGTACCAGATACACTAACAGCGAGGTACCAGATACACTAACAGAGAGGTACCAGATACACTAACAGTGAGGTACCAGATACACTAACAGCGAGGTACCAGATACACTAACAGCGAGGTACCAGATACACTAACAGTGAGGTATCAGATACACTAACAGCGAGGTACCAGATACACTAACAGCGAGGTACCAGATACACGAACAGCGAGGTACCAGATACACGAACAGTGAGGTACCAGATACACGAACAGTGAGGTACAGGTACCAGATACACTAACAGTGAGGTATCAGATACACTAACAGCGAGGTACCAGATACACAAACAGCGAGGTACCAGATACACGAACAGCGAGGTACCAGATACACGAACAGTGAGGTACCAGATACACTAACAGTGAGGTACCAGATACACTAAAATTGAGGTACCAGATACACTAACAGTGAAGTACCAGGGACACTAACAGTGAGGTACCAGATACACTAACAGCGAGGTACCAGATACACTAACAGTGACGTACCAGATATACTAACACTGAGGTACCAGATACACTAACAGTGCGGTACCAGATACACTAACACTGAGGTACAGATACACTAACAGTGAGTTATCAGATACACTAACAGCGAGGTACCAGATACACTCACAGCGAGGTACAAGATACACTAACAGTGAGGTACCAGATACACTAACAGCGAGGTACCAGATACACTAAGAGCGAGGTACCAAATACACTAACAGCGAGGTACCAGATACACTAACAGTGAGGTACCAGATACACTCACAGCGAGGTACCAGATACACTAACAATGAGGTACCAGATACACTAACAGTGAGGTACCAGATACACTAACAGTGAGGTAACAGATACACTAACAGTGAGGTACCAGATACACTAACAATGAGGTACCAGATACACTAACAGTGAGGTACCAGATACACTAACAATGAGGTACCAGATACACTAACAGTGAGGTACCAGATACACTAACAATGAGGTACCAGATACACTCACAGCGAGGTACCAGATACACTAACAATGAGGAACCAGATACACTAACAGTGAGGTACCAGATACACTAACAATGAGGTACCAGATACACTAACAGTGAGGTACCAGATACACTAACAATGAGGTACCAGATACACTAACAGTGAGGTACCAGATACACTAACAGTGAGGTACCAGATACACTTACAGCGATGTACCAGATACACTAACAGTGAGGTACCAGATACACTAACAGCGAGGTACCAGATACACTAACAGTGAGGTACCAGATACACTAACAGTGAGGTACCAGATACACTAACAGTGAGGTACAAGATACACTAACAGCGAGGTACCAGATACACGAAGAGTGAGGTACCAGATACACTAACAGCGAGGTACCAGATACACGAAGAGTGAGGTACCAGATACACTAACAGTGAGGTACCAGATACACTAAAAGTGAGGTACCAGATACACTAACAGTGAAGTACCAGATACACTAACAGTGAGGTACCAGATACACTAACAGTGAGGTACCAGATACACTAACAGCGATGTACCAGATACACTAACAGCGAGGTACCAGATACACTAACAGCGATGTACCAGATACACTAACAGCGAGGTACCAGATGCACTAACAGTGAGGGACCAGATACACTAACAGTGAGGTACCAGATACACTAACAGTGAGGTACAAGATACACGAACAGTGAGGTAGCAGATACACTAACAGTGAGGTACGAGATACACTAACAGTGAGGTACCAGATACACTAACAGTGAGGTACCAGATACACTAACAGTGAAGTACCAGATACACTAACAGTGAGGTACCAGATACACTAACAGCGAGGTACCAGATACACTAACAGTGAGGTACCAGATACACTAACAGCGAGGTACCAGATACACTAACAGCGAGGTACCAGATACACTAACAGTGATGTACCAGATACACGAACAGCGAGGTACCAGATACACTAACAGTGAGGTACCAGATACATTAACACTGAGGTACCAGATACACTAACAGTGCGGTACCAGATACACTAACACTGAGGTACAGATACACTAACAGCGAGGTACCAGATTCACTAACAGCGAGGTACCAGATACACTAACAGCGAGGTACCAGATACACGAACAGTGAGGTACCAGATACACTAATACTGAGGTACCAGATATACTAACAGTGAGGTTCCAGATACACTAACAGCGAGGTACCAGATACACTAACAGAGAGGTACCAGATACACTAACAGTGAGGTACCAGATACACTAACAGCGAGGTACCAGATACACTAACAGCGAGGTACCAGATACACTAACAGCGAGGTACCAGATACACTAACAGCGAGGTACCAGATACACGAACAGTGAGGTACCAGATACACTAACAGCGAGGTACCAGATACACTAACAGAGAGGTACCAGATACACTAACAGTGAGGTACCAGATACACTAACAGCGAGGTACCAGATACACTAACAGCGAGGTACCAGATACACTAACAGTGAGGTACCAGATACAGGAACAGCGAGGTACCAGATACACTAACAGTGAGGTACCAGATACACTAACACTGAGGTACCAGATACACTAACAGTGAGGTATCAGATACACTAACAGTGATGTACCAGATACACGAACAGCGAGGTACCAGATACACTAACAGTGACGTACCAGATATACTAACACTGAGGTACCAGATACACTAACAGTGCGGTACCAGATACACTAACACTGTGGTACAGATACACTAACAGTGAGTTATCAGATACACTAACAGCGAGGTACCAGATACACTCACAGCGAGGTACAAGATACACTAACAGTGAGGTACCAGATACACTAACAGCGAGGTACCAGATACACGAAGAGCGAGGTACCAAATACACTAACAGCGAGGTACCAGATACACTAACAGTGAGGTACCAGATACACTCACAGCGAGGTACCAGATACACTAACAATGAGGTACCAGATGCACTAACAGTGAGGTACCAGATACACTAACAGTGAGGTACCAGATACACTAACAGTGAGGTACCAGATACACTAACAATGAGGTACCAGATACACTAACAGTGAGGTACCAGATACACTAACAATGAGGTACCAGATACACTAACAGTGAGGTACCAGATACACTAACAATGAGGTACCAGATACACTCACAGCGAGGTACCAGATACACTAACAATGAGGTACCAGATACACTAACAGTGAGGTACCAGATACACTAACAATGAGGTACCAGATACACTAACAGTGAGGTACCAGATACACTAACAATGAGGTACCAGATACACTAACAGTGACGTACCAGATACACTAACAGTGAGGTACCAGATAAACTTACAGCGATGTACCAGATACACTAACAGTGAGGTACCAGATACACTAACAGCGAGGTACCAGATACACTAACAGTGAGGTACCAGATACACTAACAGTGAGGTACCAGATACACTAACAGTGAGGTTCAAGATACACTAACAGCGAGGTACCAGATACACGAAGAGTGAGGTACCAGATACACTAACAGTGATGGTACCAGATACACTAAAAGTGAGGTACCAGATACACTAACAGTGAAGTACCAGGGACACTAACAGTGAGGTACCAGGGACACTAACAGCGAGGTACCACATATACTAACAGCGAGGTACCAGATACACTAACAGCGATGTACCAGATACACTAACAGCGAGGTACCAGATGCACTAACAGTGAGGTACCAGATACACGAACAGCGAGGTACCAGATACACGAACAGTGAGGTACCAGATACATTAACACTGAGGTACCAGATACACTAACAGTGCGGTACCAGATACACTAACACTGAGGTACAGATACACTAACAGTGAGCTATCAGATACACTAACAGCGAGGTACCAGATACACTCACAGCGAGGTACAAGATACACTAACAGTGAGGTACCAGATACACTAACAGCGAGGTACCAGATACACTAACAGCGAGGTACCAGATACACTAACAGCGAGTTACCAGATACACTCACAGCGAGGTACCAGATACACTCACAGCGAGGTACCAGATACACTAACAGTGAGGTACCAGATATACTAACAGTGAGGTACCAGATACACTAACAGCCAGGTACGAGATACACTTACAGCGAGGTATCAGATACACTAACAGTGAGGTACCAGATACACAAACAGCGAGGTACCAGATACACGAACAGCGAGGTACCAGATACACTAACAGTGATGTACCAGATACACGAAGAGCGAGGTACCAGATACACTAACAATGAGGTACCAGATACACTAACAGCGAGGTACCAGATACACTAACAGCGAGATACCAGATACACGAACAGCGAGGTACCAGATACACTAACAGTGATGTACCAGATACACGAAGAGCGAGGTACCAGATACACTAACAGTGAGGTACCAGATACACTAACACTGAGGTACCAGATACACTAACAGTGCGGTACCAGATACACTAACAGTGAGTTATCAGATACACTAACAGCGAGGTACCAGATACACTCACAGCGAGGTACAAGATACACGAACAGTGAGGTACCAGATACACTAACAGCGAGGTACCAGATGCACTAACAGTGAGGGACCAGATACACTAACAGTGAGGTAACAGATACACTAACAGTGAGGTACAAGATACACGAACAGTGAGGTAGCAGATACACTAACACTGAGGTACCAGATACACTAACAGTGCGGTACCAGATACACTAACACTGAGGTACCAGATACACTAACAGCCAGGTACGAAATACACTAACAGCGAGGTATCAGATACACTTACAGCGAGGTACCAGATACACTTACAGCGATGTACCAGATACACTAACAGTGAGGTACCAGATATACTAACAGCGAGGTACCAGGGACACTAACAGCGAGGTACCAGATACACTAACAGCGAGGTAACAGATACACTAACAGTGAGGTACCAGATACACTAACAGCGAGGTACCAAATACACTAACAGCGAGGTACCAGATACACTAACAGCGAGGTACCAGATACACTCACAGCGAGTTACCAGATACACTCACAGCGAACTACCAGATACACTAACAGTGAGGTACCAGATAAGAATGAGAGGGGACCTCATAGAAACGTTTAAAATTCTGACGGGTTTAGACAGGTTAGATGCAGAAAGAATGTTCCCAATGTTGGGGAAGTCCAGAACCAGGGGTCACAGTCTGAGGATAAGGGGTAAGCCATTTAGGAACGAGATGAGGAGAAACTTCTTCACCCAGAGAGTGGTGAACCTGTGGAATTCTCTACCACAGAAAGTAGTTGAGGCCAATTCACTAAATATATTCAAAAGGGAGTTAGATGAAGTCCTTACTACTCGGGGGATCAAGGGGTATGGCGAGAAAGCAGGAAGGGGGTACTGAAGTTTCATGTTCAGTCATGAACTCATTGAATGGCGGTGCAGGCTAGAAGGGCTGAATGGCCTACTCCTGCACCTATTTTCTATGTTTCTATGTACCAGATACACTAACAGAGAAGTACCAGATACACTAACAGTGAGGTACCAGATACACTAACAGTGAGGTACCAGATACACTAACAGTGAGGTACCAGATACACTAACAGTGAGGTACCAGATACACTAACAGTGAGGTACCAGATACACTAACAATGAGGTACCAGATACACTAACAGTGAGGTACCAGATACACTAACAATGAGGTACCAGATACACTAACAGTGAGGTACCAGATACACTAACAATGAGGTACCAGATACACTCACAGCGAGGTACCAGATACACTAACAATGAGGTACCAGATACACTAACAGTGAGGTACCAGATACACTAACAATGAGGTACCAGATACACTAACAGTGAGGTACCAGATACACTAACAATGAGGTACCAGATACACTAACAGTGAGGTACCAGATACACTAACAGTGAGGTACCAGATACACTTACAGCGATGTACCAGATACACTAACAGTGAGGTACCAGATACACTAACAGCGAGGTACCAGATACACTAACAGTGAGGTACCAGATACACTAACAGTGAGGTACCAGATACACTAACAGTGAGGTACAAGATACACTAACAGCGAGGTACCAGATACACGAAGAGTGAGGTACCAGATACACTAACAGCGAGGTACCAGATACACGAAGAGTGAGGTACCAGATACACTAACAGTGAGGTACCAGATACACTAAAAGTGAGGTACCAGATACACTAACAGTGAAGTACCAGGGACACTAACAGTGAGGTGCCAGATACACTAACAGTGAGGTACCAGATACACTAACAGTGAGGTACCAGATACACTAACAGTGAGGTACCAGATACACTAACAGCGAGGTACCAGATACACTAACAGCGAGGTACCAGATCCACTAACAGTGATGTACCAGATACACGAACAGCGAGGTACCAGATACACTAACAGTGAGGTACCAGATACACTAACAGTGAGGTACCAGATACACTCACAGTGAGGTACCAGATACACTAACAGTGAGGTACTAGATACACTAACAGTGAGGTACCAGATACACTAACACTGAGGTACCAGATACACTAACACTGAGGTACAGATACACTAACAGTGAGTTATCAGATACACTAACAGCGAGGTGCCAGATACACTCACAGCGAGGTACAAGATACACTAACAGCGAGGTACCAGATACACTAACAGCGAGTTACCAGATACACTCACAGCGAGGTACCAGATACACTCACAGCGAGGTACCAGATACACTAACAGTGAGGTACCAGATATACTAACAGTGAGGTACCAGATACACTAACAGCCAGGTACGAGATACACTAACAGCGAGGTATCAGATACACTAACAGTGAGGTACCAGATACACAAACAGCGAGGTACCAGATACACGAACAGCGAGGTACCAGATACACTAACAGTGATGTACCAGATACACGAAGAGCGAGGTACCAGATACACTAACAATGAGGTACCAGATACACTAACACTGAGGTACCAGATACACTAACAGTGCGGTACCAGATACACTAACAGTGAGTTATCAGATACACTAACAGCGAGGTACCAGATACACTCACAGCGAGGTACAAGATACACTAACAGTGAGGTACCAGATACACTAACAGCGAGGTACCAGATGCACTAACAGTGAGGGACCAGATACACTAACAGTGAGGTAACAGATACACTAACAGTGAGGTACAGATACACTAACAGTGAGTTATCAGATACACTAACAGCGAGGTACCAGATACACTCACAGCGAGGTACAAGATACACTAACAGTGAGGTACCAGATACACTAACAGCGAGGTACCAGATACACGAACAGCGCGGTACCAGACACATGAACAGTGAGGTACCAGATACACTAACAGCGAGGTACCAGATACACTAACAGTGAGGTACCAGATACACTAGCAGCGAGGTACCAGATACACTAACATCGAGGTACCAGATACACTAACAATGAGGTACCAGATACACTAACAGTGAGGTACCAGATATACTAACATTGAAGTACCAGGGACACTAACAGTGAGGTACCAGATACACTAACAGTGAGGTACCAGATACACTAACAGTGAGGTACCAGATACACTAACAGTGAGGTACCAGATACACTTACAGCGATGTACCAGATACACTAACAGTGAGGTACCAGATATACTAACATTGAAGTACCAGGGACACTAACAGTGAGGTACCAGATACACTAACAGTGAGGTACCAGATACACTAAAAGTGAGGTACCAGATACACTCACAGCGAGGTACCAGATACACTAACAGTGAGGTACCAGATACATTAACAGTGAGGTACCAGATACACTAACAGTGAGGTACCAGATACACTAACAGTGAGGGACCAGATACACTAACAGTGAGGTACCAGATACACTAACAGTGTGGTACCAGATTCACTAAAAGTGAGGTACCAGATACACCAACAGTGAGGTACCAGATACACTCACAGCGAGGTACCAGATACACTAACAGTGAGGTACCAGATACACTAACACTGAGGTACCAGATACACTAACAGTGAGGTACCAGATACACTAACACTGAGGTACCAGATACACTAACAGTGAGGTATCAGATACACTAACAGCGAGGTACCAGATACACTAACAGCGAGGTACCAGATACACGAACAGCGAGGTACCAGATACATGAACAGTGAGGTACCAGATACACTAACAGTGAGGTACCAGATACACTAAAAGTGAGGTACCAGATACACTAACAGTGAAGTACCAGGGACACTAACAGTGAGGTGCCAGATACACTAACAGTGAGGTACCAGATACACTAACAGTGAGGTACCAGATACACTAACAGTGAGGTACCAGATACACTAACAGCGAGGTACCAGATACACTAACAGCGAGGTACCAGATCCACTAACAGTGATGTACCAGATACACGAACAGCGAGGTACCAGATACACTAACAGTGAGGTACCAGATACACTAACAGTGAGGTACCAGATACACTCACAGTGAGGTACCAGATACACTAACAGTGAGGTACTAGATACACTAACAGTGAGGTACCAGATACACTAACACTGAGGTACCAGATACACTAACACTGAGGTACAGATACACTAACAGTGAGTTATCAGATACACTAACAGCGAGGTGCCAGATACACTCACAGCGAGGTACAAGATACACTAACAGCGAGGTACCAGATACACTAACAGCGAGTTACCAGATACACTCACAGCGAGGTACCAGATACACTCACAGCGAGGTACCAGATACACTAACAGTGAGGTACCAGATATACTAACAGTGAGGTACCAGATACACTAACAGCCAGGTACGAGATACACTAACAGCGAGGTATCAGATACACTAACAGTGAGGTACCAGATACACAAACAGCGAGGTACCAGATACACGAACAGCGAGGTGCCAGATACACTAACAGTGATGTACCAGATACACGAAGAGCGAGGTACCAGATACACTAACAATGAGGTACCAGATACACTAACACTGAGGTACCAGATACACTAACAGTGCGGTACCAGATACACTAACAGTGAGTTATCAGATACACTAACAGCGAGGTACCAGATACACTCACAGCGAGGTACAAGATACACTAACAGTGAGGTACCAGATACACTAACAGCGAGGTACCAGATGCACTAACAGTGAGGGACCAGATACACTAACAGTGAGGTAACAGATACACTAACAGTGAGGTACAGATACACTAACAGTGAGTTATCAGATACACTAACAGCGAGGTACCAGATACACTCACAGCGAGGTACAAGATACACTAACAGTGAGGTACCAGATACACTAACAGCGAGGTACCAGATACACGAACAGCGCGGTACCAGACACATGAACAGTGAGGTACCAGATACACTAACAGCGAGGTACCAGATACACTAACAGTGAGGTACCAGATACACTAGCAGCGAGGTACCAGATACACTAACATCGAGGTACCAGATACACTAACAATGAGGTACCAGATACACTAACAGTGAGGTACCAGATATACTAACATTGAAGTACCAGGGACACTAACAGTGAGGTACCAGATACACTAACAGTGAGGTACCAGATACACTAACAGTGAGGTACCAGATACACTAACAGTGAGGTACCAGATACACTTACAGCGATGTACCAGATACACTAACAGTGAGGTACCAGATATACTAACATTGAAGTACCAGGGACACTAACAGTGAGGTACCAGATACACTAACAGTGAGGTACCAGATACACTAACAGTGAGGTACCAGATACACTCACAGCGAGGTACCAGATACACTAACAGTGAGGTACCAGATACACTAACAGTGAGGTACCAGATACACTAACAGTGAGGTACCAGATACACTAACAGTGAGGGACCAGATACACTAACAGTGAGGTACCAGATACACTAACAGTGTGGTACCAGATTCACTAAAAGTGAGGTACCAGATACACCAACAGTGAGGTACCAGATACACTCACAGCGAGGTACCAGATACACTAACAGTGAGGTACCAGATACACTAACACTGAGGTACCAGATACACTAACAGTGAGGTACCAGATACACTAACACTGAGGTACCAGATACACTAACAGTGAGGTATCAGATACACTAACAGCGAGGTACCAGATACACTAACAGCGAGGTACCAGATACACGAACAGCGAGGTACCAGATACATGAACAGTGAGGTACCAGATACACTAACAGTGAGGTACAGGTACCAGATACACTAACAGTGAGGTATCAGATACACTAACAGCGAGGTACCAGATACACAAACAGCGAGGTACCAGATACACGAACAGCGAGGTACCAGATACACGAACAGTGAGGTACCAGATACACTAACAGTGAGGTACCAGATACACTAAAATTGAGGTACCAGATACACTAACAGTGAAGTACCAGGGACACTAACAGTGAGGTACCAGATACACTAACAGTGAGGTACCAGATACACTAACAGTGAGGTACCAGATACACTAACAGTGAGGTACCAGATACGCTAACAGTGAGGTACCAGGGACACTAACAGCGAGGTACCCACATGTACAAACAGCGAGGTACCAGATACACTAACAGCGATGTACCAGATACACTAACAGCGAGGTACCAGATGCACTAACAGTGAGGTGGCAGATACACTAACAGCGAGGTACCAGATACACTAACAGCGAGGTACCAGATACACTAACAGTGAGGTACCAGATACACTAACAGCGAGGTACCAGATACACTAACAGCGAGGTACCAGATACACTAACAGTGATTTACCAGATACAAGAACAGCGAGGTACCAGATACACTAACAGTGACGTACCAGATATACTAACACTGAGGTACCAGATACACTAACAGTGCGGTACCAGATACACTAACACTGAGGTACAGATACACTAACAGTGAGTTATCAGATACACTAACAGCGAGGTACCAGATACACTCACAGCGAGGTACAAGATACACTAACAGTGAGGTACCAGATACACTAACAGCGAGGTACCAGATACACTAACAGCGAGGTACCAGATACACTAACAGCGAGGTAACAGATACACTAACAGCGAGTTACCAGATACACTCACAGCGAGGTACCAGATACACTAACAGTGAGGTACCAGATATACTAACAGTGAGGTACCAGATACACTAACAGCCAGGTACGAGATACACTAACAGCGAGGTATCAGATACACTAACAGTGAGGTACCAGATACACTAACAGCGAGGTACCAGATACACGAACAGCGAGGTATCAGATACACTAACAGTGATGTACCAGATACACGAACAGCGAGGTACCAGATACACTAACAGTGAGGTACCAGATACACTAACACTGAGGTACCAGATACACTAACAGTGCGGTACCAGATACACTAACACTGAGGTACAGATACACTAACAGTGAGTTATCAGATACACTAACAGCGAGGTACCAGATACACTCACAGCGAGGTACAAGATACACTAACAGTGAGGTACCAGATACACTAACAGCGAGGTACCAGATGCACTAACAGTGAGGTACCAGATACACTAAAATTGAGGTACCAGATACACTAACAGTGAAGTACCAGGGACACTAACAGTGAGGTACCAGATACACTAACAGTGAGGTACCAGATACACTAACAGTGAGGTACCAGATACACTAACAGTGAGGTACCAGGGACACTAACAGCGAGGTACCCACATGTACAAACAGCGAGGTACCAGATACACTAACAGCGATGTACCAGATACACTAACAGCGAGGTACCAGATGCACTAACAGTGAGGGACCAGATACACTAACAGTGAGGTACCAGATACACTAACAGTGAGGTACCAGATACACTAACAGCGAGGTACCAGATCCACTAACAGTGATGTACCAGATACACGAACAGCGAGGTACCAGATACACTAACAGTGAGGTACCAGATACACTAACAGTGAGGTACCAGATACACTCACAGTGAGGTACCAGATACACTAACAGTGAGGTACTAGATACACTAACAGTGAGGTACCAGATACACTAACACTGAGGTACCAGATACACTAACACTGAGGTACAGATACACGAACAGCGAGGTACCAGATACACTAACAGTGAGGTACCAGATACACTAACACTGAGGTACCAGATACACTAACAGTGCGGTACCAGATACACTAACACTGAGGTACAGATACACTAACAGTGAGTTATCAGATACACTAACAGCGAGGTACCAGATACACTCACAGCGAGGTACAAGATACACTAACAGTGAGGTACCAGATACACTAACAGCGAGGTACCAGATGCACTAACAGTGAGGTACCAGATACACTAAAATTGAGGTACCAGATACACTAACAGTGAAGTACCAGGGACACTAACAGTGAGGTACCAGATACACTAACAGTGAGGTACCAGATACACTAACAGTGAGGTACCAGATACACTAACAGTGAGGTACCAGGGACACTAACAGCGAGGTACCCACATGTACAAACAGCGAGGTACCAGATACACTAACAGCGATGTACCAGATACACTAACAGCGAGGTACCAGATGCACTAACAGTGAGGGACCAGATACACTAACAGTGAGGTACCAGATACACTAACAGTGAGGTACCAGATACACTAACAGCGAGGTACCAGATCCACTAACAGTGATGTACCAGATACACGAACAGCGAGGTACCAGATACACTAACAGTGAGGTACCAGATACACTAACAGTGAGGTACCAGATACACTCACAGTGAGGTACCAGATACACTAACAGTGAGGTACTAGATACACTAACAGTGAGGTACCAGATACACTAACACTGAGGTACCAGATACACTAACACTGAGGTACAGATACACTAACAGTGAGTTATCAGATACACTAACAGCGAGGTACCAGATACACTCACAGCGAGGTACAAGATACACTAACAGTGAGGTACCAGATACACTAACAGCGAGGTACCAGATACACTAACAGCGAGGTACCAGATACACTAACAGCGAGTTACCAGATACACTCACAGCGAGGTACCAGATACACTCACAGCGAGGTACCAGATACACTAACAGTGAGGTACCAGATATACTAACAGTGAGGTACCAGATACACTAACAGCCAGGTACGAGATACACTAACAGCGAGGTATCAGATACACTAACAGTGAGGTACCAGATACACAAACAGCGAGGTACCAGATACACGAACAGCGAGGTACCAGATACACTAACAGTGATGTACCAGATACACGAAGAGCGAGGTACCAGATACACTAACAATGAGGTACCAGATACACTAACACTGAGGTACCAGATACACTAACAGTGCGGTACCAGATACACTAACAGTGAGTTATCAGATACACTAACAGCGAGGTACCAGATACACTCACAGCGAGGTACAAGATACACTAACAGTGAGGTACCAGATACACTAACAGCGAGGTACCAGATGCACTAACAGTGAGGGACCAGATACACTAACAGTGAGGTAACAGATACACTAACAGTGAGGTAAAGATACACTAACAGTGAGTTATCAGATACACTAACAGCGAGGTACCAGATACACTCACAGCGAGGTACAAGATACACTAACAGTGAGGTACCAGATACACTAACAGCGAGGTACCAGATACACGAACAGCGCGGTACCAGATACATGAACAGTGAGGTACCAGATACACTAACAGCGAGGTACCAGATACACTAACAGTGAGGTACCAGATACACTAGCAGCGAGGTACCAGATACACTAACAGCGAGGTACCAGATACACTAACAATGAGGTACCAGATACACTAACAGTGAGGTACCAGATATACTAACATTGAAGTACCAGGGACACTAACAGTGAGGTACCAGATACACTAACAGTGAGGTACCAGATACACTAACAGTGAGGTACCAGATACACTAACAGTGAGGTACCAGATACACTTACAGCGATGTACCAGATACACCAACAGTGAGGTACCAGATATACTAACATTGAAGTACCAGGGACACTAACAGTGAGGTACCAGATACACTAACAGTGAGGTACCAGATACACTAACAGTGAGGTACCAGATACACTCACAGCGAGGTACCAGATACACTAACAGTGAGGTACCAGATACACTAACAGTGAGGTACCAGATACACTAACAGTGAGGTACCAGATACACTAACAGTGAGGTACCAGATACACTAACAGTGAGGTACCAGATACACTAACAGTGAGGTACCAGATACACTAACAGTGTGGTACCAGATTCACTAAAAGTGAGGTACCAGATACACCAACAGTGAGGTACCAGATACACTCACAGCGAGGTACCAGATACACTAACAGTGAGGTACCAGATACACTAACACTGAGGTACCAGATACACTAACAGTGAGGTACCAGATACACTAACACTGAGGTACCAGATACACTAACAGTGAGGTATCAGATACACTAACAGCGAGGTACCAGATACACTAACAGCGAGGTACCAGATACACGAACAGCGAGGTACCAGATACACGAACAGTGAGGTACCAGATACACTAACAGTGAGGTACAGGTACCAGATACACTAACAGTGAGGTATCAGATACACTAACAGCGAGGTACCAGATACACAAACAGCGAGGTACCAGATACACGAACAGCGAGGTACCAGATACACGAACAGTGAGGTACCAGATACACTAACAGTGAGGTACCAGATACACTAAAATTGAGGTACCAGATACACTAACAGTGAAGTACCAGGGACACTAACAGTGAGGTACCAGATACACTAACAGTGAGGTACCAGATACACTAACAGTGAGGTACCAGATACACTAACAGTGAGGTACCAGATACGCTAACAGTGAGGTACCAGGGACACTAACAGCGAGGTACCCACATGTACAAACAGCGAGGTACCAGATACACTAACAGCGATGTACCAGATACACTAACAGCGAGGTACCAGATGCACTAACAGTGAGGTGGCAGATACACTAACAGCGAGGTACCAGATACACTAACAGCGAGGTACCAGATATACTAACAGTGAGGTACCAGATACACTAACAGCCAGGTACGAGATACACTAACAGCGAGGTATCAGATACACGAACAGTGAGGTACCAGATACACTAACAGCGAGGTACCAGATACACGAACAGCGAGGTATCAGATACACTAACATTGATATACCAGATACACGAACAGCGAGGTACCAGATACACTAACAGTGAGGTACCAGATACACTAACACTGAGGTACCAGATACACTAACAGTGCGGTACCAGATACACTAACACTGAGGTACAGATACACCAACAGTGAATTATCAGATACACTAAGAGCGAGGTACCAGATACACTCACAGCGAGGTACAAGATACACTAACAGTGAGGTACCAGATACACTAACAACGAGGTACCAGAGGCACTAACAGTGAGGGACCAGATACACTAACAGTGAGGTACCAGATACACTAACAGTGAGGTACAAGATACACGAACAGTGAGGTAGCAGATACACTAACAGCGAGGTACCAGACACACTAACAGCGAGGTAACAGATACACTAACAGTGAGGTACCAGATACACTAACAGCGAGGTACCAGATACACTAACAGCGAGGTACCAGATACACTAACAGTGAGGTACCAGATACACGAACAGCGAGGTACCAGATACACTAACAGCGAGGTACCAGATACACTCACAGCGAGGTACAAGATACACTAACAGTGAGGTACCAGATACACTATTAGCGAGGTACCAGATACACTAACAGCGAGGTACCAGATACACTAACAGCGAGGTACCAGATACACTAACAGCGAGTTACCAGATACACTCACAGCGAGGTACCAGATACACTAACAGTGTGGTACCAGATATACTAACAGTGAGGTACCAGATACACTAACAGCCAGGTACGAGATACACTAACAGCGAGGTATCAGATACACTAACAGCGAGGTACCAGTTACACTAACAGCGAGGTACCAGATACACTAACAGCGAGTTACCAGATACACTCACAGCGAGGTACCAGATACACTAACAGTGAGGTACCAGATATACTAACAGTGAGCTACCAGATACACTAACAGCCAGGTACGAGATACACTTACAGCGAGGTACCAGATGCACTTACAGCGATGTACCAGATACACTAACAGTGAGGTACCAGATGCACTAACAGCGAGGTACCAGATTCACTAGCAGTGAGGTACCAGATACACTAACAGTGAGGTACCAGATACACTAACAGTGAGGTACCAGATACACTAACAGTGAGGTACCAGATACACTAACAGTGAGGTACCAGATACACTAACAGCGAGGTACCAGGGACACTAACAGCGAGGTACCAGATACACTAACAGCGAGGTAACAGATACACTAACAATGATGTAACAGATACACGAACAGCGAGGTACCAGATACACTAACAGTGAGGTACCAGATACACTAACAGTGAGGTACCAGATACACTAACAGCGAGGTAACAGATACACGAACAGTGAGGTACCAGATACACTCAGAGCGAGGTACCAGATACACTAACAGCGAGGTACCAGATACACTAACAGTGAGGTACCAGATACACTAACAGTGAGGTACAAGATACACTAACAGCGAGGTACCAGATACACGAAGAGTGAGGTACCAGATACACTAACAGCGAGGTACCAGATACACGAAGAGTGAGGTACCAGATACACTAACAGTGAGGTACCAGATACACTAAAAGTGAGGTACCAGATACACTAACAGTGAAGTACCAGGGACACTAACAGTGAGGTGCCAGATACACTAACAGTGAGGTACCAGATACACTAACAGTGAGGTACCAGATACACTAACAGTGAGGTACCAGATACACTAACAGCGAGGTACCAGATACACTAACAGCGAGGTACCAGATCCACTAACAGTGATGTACCAGATACACGAACAGCGAGGTACCAGATACACTAACAGTGAGGTACCAGATACACTAACAGTGAGGTACCAGATACACTCACAGTGAGGTACCAGATACACTAACAGTGAGGTACTAGATACACTAACAGTGAGGTACCAGATACACTAACACTGAGGTACCAGATACACTAACACTGAGGTACAGATACACTAACAGTGAGTTATCAGATACACTAACAGCGAGGTGCCAGATACACTCACAGCGAGGTACAAGATACACTAACAGCGAGGTACCAGATACACTAACAGCGAGTTACCAGATACACTCACAGCGAGGTACCAGATACACTCACAGCGAGGTACCAGATACACTAACAGTGAGGTACCAGATATACTAACAGTGAGGTACCAGATACACTAACAGCCAGGTACGAGATACACTAACAGCGAGGTATCAGATACACTAACAGTGAGGTACCAGATACACAAACAGCGAGGTACCAGATACACGAACAGCGAGGTACCAGATACACTAACAGTGATGTACCAGATACACGAAGAGCGAGGTACCAGATACACTAACAATGAGGTACCAGATACACTAACACTGAGGTACCAGATACACTAACAGTGCGGTACCAGATACACTAACAGTGAGTTATCAGATACACTAACAGCGAGGTACCAGATACACTCACAGCGAGGTACAAGATACACTAACAGTGAGGTACCAGATACACTAACAGCGAGGTACCAGATGCACTAACAGTGAGGGACCAGATACACTAACAGTGAGGTAACAGATACACTAACAGTGAGGTACAGATACACTAACAGTGAGTTATCAGATACACTAACAGCGAGGTACCAGATACACTCACAGCGAGGTACAAGATACACTAACAGTGAGGTACCAGATACACTAACAGCGAGGTACCAGATACACGAACAGCGCGGTACCAGACACATGAACAGTGAGGTACCAGATACACTAACAGCGAGGTACCAGATACACTAACAGTGAGGTACCAGATACACTAGCAGCGAGGTACCAGATACACTAACATCGAGGTACCAGATACACTAACAATGAGGTACCAGATACACTAACAGTGAGGTACCAGATATACTAACATTGAAGTACCAGGGACACTAACAGTGAGGTACCAGATACACTAACAGTGAGGTACCAGATACACTAACAGTGAGGTACCAGATACACTAACAGTGAGGTACCAGATACACTTACAGCGATGTACCAGATACACTAACAGTGAGGTACCAGATATACTAACATTGAAGTACCAGATACATGAACAGTGAGGTACCAGATACACTAACAGTGAGGTACAGGTACCAGATACACTAACAGTGAGGTACCAGATACACTAACAGCGAGGTACCAGATACACTAACAGTGAGGTACCAGATACACTAACAGTGAGGTACCAGATACACTAACAGTGAGGTACAAGATACACTAACAGCGAGGTACCAGATACACGAAGAGTGAGGTACCAGATACACTAACAGCGAGGTACCAGATACACGAAGAGTGAGGTACCAGATACACTAACAGTGAGGTACCAGATACACTAAAAGTGAGGTACCAGATACACTAACAGTGAAGTACCAGGGACACTAACAGTGAGGTGCCAGATACACTAACAGTGAGGTACCAGATACACTAACAGTGAGGTACCAGATACACTAACAGTGAGGTACCAGATACACTAACAGCGAGGTACCAGATACACTAACAGCGAGGTACCAGATCCACTAACAGTGATGTACCAGATACACGAACAGCGAGGTACCAGATACACTAACAGTGAGGTACCAGATACACTAACAGTGAGGTACCAGATACACTCACAGTGAGGTACCAGATACACTAACAGTGAGGTACTAGATACACTAACAGTGAGGTACCAGATACACTAACACTGAGGTACCAGATACACTAACACTGAGGTACAGATACACTAACAGTGAGTTATCAGATACACTAACAGCGAGGTGCCAGATACACTCACAGCGAGGTACAAGATACACTAACAGCGAGGTACCAGATACACTAACAGCGAGTTACCAGATACACTCACAGCGAGGTACCAGATACACTCACAGCGAGGTACCAGATACACTAACAGTGAGGTACCAGATATACTAACAGTGAGGTACCAGATACACTAACAGCCAGGTACGAGATACACTAACAGCGAGGTATCAGATACACTAACAGTGAGGTACCAGATACACAAACAGCGAGGTACCAGATACACGAACAGCGAGGTACCAGATACACTAACAGTGATGTACCAGATACACGAAGAGCGAGGTACCAGATACACTAACAATGAGGTACCAGATACACTAACACTGAGGTACCAGATACACTAACAGTGCGGTACCAGATACACTAACAGTGAGTTATCAGATACACTAACAGCGAGGTACCAGATACACTCACAGCGAGGTACAAGATACACTAACAGTGAGGTACCAGATACACTAACAGCGAGGTACCAGATGCACTAACAGTGAGGGACCAGATACACTAACAGTGAGGTAACAGATACACTAACAGTGAGGTACAGATACACTAACAGTGAGTTATCAGATACACTAACAGCGAGGTACCAGATACACTCACAGCGAGGTACAAGATACACTAACAGTGAGGTACCAGATACACTAACAGCGAGGTACCAGATACACGAACAGCGCGGTACCAGACACATGAACAGTGAGGTACCAGATACACTAACAGCGAGGTACCAGATACACTAACAGTGAGGTACCAGATACACTAGCAGCGAGGTACCAGATACACTAACATCGAGGTACCAGATACACTAACAATGAGGTACCAGATACACTAACAGTGAGGTACCAGATATACTAACATTGAAGTACCAGGGACACTAACAGTGAGGTACCAGATACACTAACAGTGAGGTACCAGATACACTAACAGTGAGGTACCAGATACACTAACAGTGAGGTACCAGATACACTTACAGCGATGTACCAGATACACTAACAGTGAGGTACCAGATATACTAACATTGAAGTACCAGGGACACTAACAGTGAGGTACCAGATACACTAACAGTGAGGTACCAGATACACTAACAGTGAGGTACCAGATACACTCACAGCGAGGTACCAGATACACTAACAGTGAGGTACCAGATACACTAACAGTGAGGTACCAGATACACTAACAGTGAGGTACCAGATACACTAACAGTGAGGGACCAGATACACTAACAGTGAGGTACCAGATACACTAACAGTGTGGTACCAGATTCACTAAAAGTGAGGTACCAGATACACCAACAGTGAGGTACCAGATACACTCACAGCGAGGTACCAGATACACTAACAGTGAGGTACCAGATACACTAACACTGAGGTACCAGATACACTAACAGTGAGGTACCAGATACACTAACACTGAGGTACCAGATACACTAACAGTGAGGTATCAGATACACTAACAGCGAGGTACCAGATACACTAACAGCGAGGTACCAGATACACGAACAGCGAGGTACCAGATACATGAACAGTGAGGTACCAGATACACTAACAGTGAGGTACAGGTACCAGATACACTAACAGTGAGGTATCAGATACACTAACAGCGAGGTACCAGATACACAAACAGCGAGGTACCAGATACACGAACAGCGAGGTACCAGATACACGAACAGTGAGGTACCAGATACACTAACAGTGAGGTACCAGATACACTAAAATTGAGGTACCAGATACACTAACAGTGAAGTACCAGGGACACTAACAGTGAGGTACCAGATACACTAACAGTGAGGTACCAGATACACTAACAGTGAGGTACCAGATACACTAACAGTGAGGTACCAGATACGCTAACAGTGAGGTACCAGGGACACTAACAGCGAGGTACCCACATGTACAAACAGCGAGGTACCAGATACACTAACAGCGATGTACCAGATACACTAACAGCGAGGTACCAGATGCACTAACAGTGAGGTGGCAGATACACTAACAGCGAGGTACCAGATACACTAACAGCGAGGTACCAGATACACTAACAGTGAGGTACCAGATACACTAACAGCGAGGTACCAGATACACTAACAGCGAGGTACCAGATACACTAACAGTGATTTACCAGATACAAGAACAGCGAGGTACCAGATACACTAACAGTGACGTACCAGATATACTAACACTGAGGTACCAGATACACTAACAGTGCGGTACCAGATACACTAACACTGAGGTACAGATACACTAACAGTGAGTTATCAGATACACTAACAGCGAGGTACCAGATACACTCACAGCGAGGTACAAGATACACTAACAGTGAGGTACCAGATACACTAACAGCGAGGTACCAGATACACTAACAGCGAGGTACCAGATACACTAACAGCGAGGTAACAGATACACTAACAGCGAGTTACCAGATACACTCACAGCGAGGTACCAGATACACTAACAGTGAGGTACCAGATATACTAACAGTGAGGTACCAGATACACTAACAGCCAGGTACGAGATACACTAACAGCGAGGTATCAGATACACTAACAGTGAGGTACCAGATACACTAACAGCGAGGTACCAGATACACGAACAGCGAGGTATCAGATACACTAACAGTGATGTACCAGATACACGAACAGCGAGGTACCAGATACACTAACAGTGAGGTACCAGATACACTAACACTGAGGTACCAGATACACTAACAGTGCGGTACCAGATACACTAACACTGAGGTACAGATACACTAACAGTGAGTTATCAGATACACTAACAGCGAGGTACCAGATACACTCACAGCGAGGTACAAGATACACTAACAGTGAGGTACCAGATACACTAACAGCGAGGTACCAGATGCACTAACAGTGAGGTACCAGATACACTAAAATTGAGGTACCAGATACACTAACAGTGAAGTACCAGGGACACTAACAGTGAGGTACCAGATACACTAACAGTGAGGTACCAGATACACTAACAGTGAGGTACCAGATACACTAACAGTGAGGTACCAGGGACACTAACAGCGAGGTACCCACATGTACAAACAGCGAGGTACCAGATACACTAACAGCGATGTACCAGATACACTAACAGCGAGGTACCAGATGCACTAACAGTGAGGGACCAGATACACTAACAGTGAGGTACCAGATACACTAACAGTGAGGTACCAGATACACTAACAGCGAGGTACCAGATCCACTAACAGTGATGTACCAGATACACGAACAGCGAGGTACCAGATACACTAACAGTGAGGTACCAGATACACTAACAGTGAGGTACCAGATACACTCACAGTGAGGTACCAGATACACTAACAGTGAGGTACTAGATACACTAACAGTGAGGTACCAGATACACTAACACTGAGGTACCAGATACACTAACACTGAGGTACAGATACACGAACAGCGAGGTACCAGATACACTAACAGTGAGGTACCAGATACACTAACACTGAGGTACCAGATACACTAACAGTGCGGTACCAGATACACTAACACTGAGGTACAGATACACTAACAGTGAGTTATCAGATACACTAACAGCGAGGTACCAGATACACTCACAGCGAGGTACAAGATACACTAACAGTGAGGTACCAGATACACTAACAGCGAGGTACCAGATGCACTAACAGTGAGGTACCAGATACACTAAAATTGAGGTACCAGATACACTAACAGTGAAGTACCAGGGACACTAACAGTGAGGTACCAGATACACTAACAGTGAGGTACCAGATACACTAACAGTGAGGTACCAGATACACTAACAGTGAGGTACCAGGGACACTAACAGCGAGGTACCCACATGTACAAACAGCGAGGTACCAGATACACTAACAGCGATGTACCAGATACACTAACAGCGAGGTACCAGATGCACTAACAGTGAGGGACCAGATACACTAACAGTGAGGTACCAGATACACTAACAGTGAGGTACCAGATACACTAACAGCGAGGTACCAGATCCACTAACAGTGATGTACCAGATACACGAACAGCGAGGTACCAGATACACTAACAGTGAGGTACCAGATACACTAACAGTGAGGTACCAGATACACTCACAGTGAGGTACCAGATACACTAACAGTGAGGTACTAGATACACTAACAGTGAGGTACCAGATACACTAACACTGAGGTACCAGATACACTAACACTGAGGTACAGATACACTAACAGTGAGTTATCAGATACACTAACAGCGAGGTACCAGATACACTCACAGCGAGGTACAAGATACACTAACAGTGAGGTACCAGATACACTAACAGCGAGGTACCAGATACACTAACAGCGAGGTACCAGATACACTAACAGCGAGTTACCAGATACACTCACAGCGAGGTACCAGATACACTCACAGCGAGGTACCAGATACACTAACAGTGAGGTACCAGATATACTAACAGTGAGGTACCAGATACACTAACAGCCAGGTACGAGATACACTAACAGCGAGGTATCAGATACACTAACAGTGAGGTACCAGATACACAAACAGCGAGGTACCAGATACACGAACAGCGAGGTACCAGATACACTAACAGTGATGTACCAGATACACGAAGAGCGAGGTACCAGATACACTAACAATGAGGTACCAGATACACTAACACTGAGGTACCAGATACACTAACAGTGCGGTACCAGATACACTAACAGTGAGTTATCAGATACACTAACAGCGAGGTACCAGATACACTCACAGCGAGGTACAAGATACACTAACAGTGAGGTACCAGATACACTAACAGCGAGGTACCAGATGCACTAACAGTGAGGGACCAGATACACTAACAGTGAGGTAACAGATACACTAACAGTGAGGTAAAGATACACTAACAGTGAGTTATCAGATACACTAACAGCGAGGTACCAGATACACTCACAGCGAGGTACAAGATACACTAACAGTGAGGTACCAGATACACTAACAGCGAGGTACCAGATACACGAACAGCGCGGTACCAGATACATGAACAGTGAGGTACCAGATACACTAACAGCGAGGTACCAGATACACTAACAGTGAGGTACCAGATACACTAGCAGCGAGGTACCAGATACACTAACAGCGAGGTACCAGATACACTAACAATGAGGTACCAGATACACTAACAGTGAGGTACCAGATATACTAACATTGAAGTACCAGGGACACTAACAGTGAGGTACCAGATACACTAACAGTGAGGTACCAGATACACTAACAGTGAGGTACCAGATACACTAACAGTGAGGTACCAGATACACTTACAGCGATGTACCAGATACACCAACAGTGAGGTACCAGATATACTAACATTGAAGTACCAGGGACACTAACAGTGAGGTACCAGATACACTAACAGTGAGGTACCAGATACACTAACAGTGAGGTACCAGATACACTCACAGCGAGGTACCAGATACACTAACAGTGAGGTACCAGATACACTAACAGTGAGGTACCAGATACACTAACAGTGAGGTACCAGATACACTAACAGTGAGGTACCAGATACACTAACAGTGAGGTACCAGATACACTAACAGTGAGGTACCAGATACACTAACAGTGTGGTACCAGATTCACTAAAAGTGAGGTACCAGATACACCAACAGTGAGGTACCAGATACACTCACAGCGAGGTACCAGATACACTAACAGTGAGGTACCAGATACACTAACACTGAGGTACCAGATACACTAACAGTGAGGTACCAGATACACTAACACTGAGGTACCAGATACACTAACAGTGAGGTATCAGATACACTAACAGCGAGGTACCAGATACACTAACAGCGAGGTACCAGATACACGAACAGCGAGGTACCAGATACACGAACAGTGAGGTACCAGATACACTAACAGTGAGGTACAGGTACCAGATACACTAACAGTGAGGTATCAGATACACTAACAGCGAGGTACCAGATACACAAACAGCGAGGTACCAGATACACGAACAGCGAGGTACCAGATACACGAACAGTGAGGTACCAGATACACTAACAGTGAGGTACCAGATACACTAAAATTGAGGTACCAGATACACTAACAGTGAAGTACCAGGGACACTAACAGTGAGGTACCAGATACACTAACAGTGAGGTACCAGATACACTAACAGTGAGGTACCAGATACACTAACAGTGAGGTACCAGATACGCTAACAGTGAGGTACCAGGGACACTAACAGCGAGGTACCCACATGTACAAACAGCGAGGTACCAGATACACTAACAGCGATGTACCAGATACACTAACAGCGAGGTACCAGATGCACTAACAGTGAGGTGGCAGATACACTAACAGCGAGGTACCAGATACACTAACAGCGAGGTACCAGATACACTAACAGTGAGGTACCAGATACACTAACAGCGAGGTACCAGATACACTAACAGCGAGGTACCAGATACACTAACAGTGATTTACCAGATACAAGAACAGCGAGGTACCAGATACACTAACAGTGACGTACCAGATATACTAACACTGAGGTACCAGATACACTAACAGTGCGGTACCAGATACACTAACACTGAGGTACAGATACACTAACAGTGAGTTATCAGATACACTAACAGCGAGGTACCAGATACACTCACAGCGAGGTACAAGATACACTAACAGTGAGGTACCAGATACACTAACAGCGAGGTACCAGATACACTAACAGCGAGGTACCAGATACACTAACAGCGAGGTAACAGATACACTAACAGCGAGTTACCAGATACACTCACAGCGAGGTACCAGATACACTAACAGTGAGGTACCAGATATACTAACAGTGAGGTACCAGATACACTAACAGCCAGGTACGAGATACACTAACAGCGAGGTATCAGATACACTAACAGTGAGGTACCAGATACACTAACAGCGAGGTACCAGATACACGAACAGCGAGGTATCAGATACACTAACAGTGATGTACCAGATACACGAACAGCGAGGTACCAGATACACTAACAGTGAGGTACCAGATACACTAACACTGAGGTACCAGATACACTAACAGTGCGGTACCAGATACACTAACACTGAGGTACAGATACACTAACAGTGAGTTATCAGATACACTAACAGCGAGGTACCAGATACACTCACAGCGAGGTACAAGATACACTAACAGTGAGGTACCAGATACACTAACAGCGAGGTACCAGATGCACTAACAGTGAGGTACCAGATACACTAAAATTGAGGTACCAGATACACTAACAGTGAAGTACCAGGGACACTAACAGTGAGGTACCAGATACACTAACAGTGAGGTACCAGATACACTAACAGTGAGGTACCAGATACACTAACAGTGAGGTACCAGGGACACTAACAGCGAGGTACCCACATGTACAAACAGCGAGGTACCAGATACACTAACAGCGATGTACCAGATACACTAACAGCGAGGTACCAGATGCACTAACAGTGAGGGACCAGATACACTAACAGTGAGGTACCAGATACACTAACAGTGAGGTACAAGATACACGAACAGTGAAGTGGCAGATACACTAACAGCGAGGTACCAGATACACTAACAGTGAGGTACCAGATATACTAACAGTGAGGTACCAGATACACTAACAGCCAGGTACGAGATACACTAACAGCGAGGTATCAGATACACGAACAGTGAGGTACCAGATACACTAACAGCGAGGTACCAGATACACGAACAGCGAGGTATCAGATACACTAACATTGATATACCAGATACACGAACAGCGAGGTACCAGATACACTAACAGTGAGGTACCAGATACACTAACACTGAGGTACCAGATACACTAACAGTGCGGTACCAGATACACTAACACTGAGGTACAGATACACCAACAGTGAATTATCAGATACACTAAGAGCGAGGTACCAGATACACTCACAGCGAGGTACAAGATACACTAACAGTGAGGTACCAGATACACTAACAACGAGGTACCAGAGGCACTAACAGTGAGGGACCAGATACACTAACAGTGAGGTACCAGATACACTAACAGTGAGGTACAAGATACACGAACAGTGAGGTAGCAGATACACTAACAGCGAGGTACCAGACACACTAACAGCGAGGTAACAGATACACTAACAGTGAGGTACCAGATACACTAACAGCGAGGTACCAGATACACTAACAGCGAGGTACCAGATACACTAACAGTGAGGTACCAGATACACGAACAGCGAGGTACCAGATACACTAACAGCGAGGTACCAGATACACTCACAGCGAGGTACAAGATACACTAACAGTGAGGTACCAGATACACTATTAGCGAGGTACCAGATACACTAACAGCGAGGTACCAGATACACTAACAGCGAGGTACCAGATACACTAACAGCGAGTTACCAGATACACTCACAGCGAGGTACCAGATACACTAACAGTGTGGTACCAGATATACTAACAGTGAGGTACCAGATACACTAACAGCCAGGTACGAGATACACTAACAGCGAGGTATCAGATACACTAACAGCGAGGTACCAGTTACACTAACAGCGAGGTACCAGATACACTAACAGCGAGTTACCAGATACACTCACAGCGAGGTACCAGATACACTAACAGTGAGGTACCAGATATACTAACAGTGAGCTACCAGATACACTAACAGCCAGGTACGAGATACACTTACAGCGAGGTACCAGATGCACTTACAGCGATGTACCAGATACACTAACAGTGAGGTACCAGATGCACTAACAGCGAGGTACCAGATTCACTAGCAGTGAGGTACCAGATACACTAACAGTGAGGTACCAGATACACTAACAGTGAGGTACCAGATACACTAACAGTGAGGTACCAGATACACTAACAGTGAGGTACCAGATACACTAACAGCGAGGTACCAGGGACACTAACAGCGAGGTACCAGATACACTAACAGCGAGGTAACAGATACACTAACAATGATGTAACAGATACACGAACAGCGAGGTACCAGATACACTAACAGTGAGGTACCAGATACACTAACAGTGAGGTACCAGATACACTAACAGCGAGGTAACAGATACACGAACAGTGAGGTACCAGATACACTCAGAGCGAGGTACCAGATACACTAACAGCGAGGTACCAGATACACTAACAGTGAGGTACCAGATACAGGAACAGCGAGGTACCAGATACACTAACAGTGAGGTACCAGATACACTAACAGTGAGGTACCAGATAAACTCACAGCGAGGTACCAGATACACGAACAGTGAGGTACCAGATACACTAACAGAGAGATACCAGATACACTAACAGCGAGGTACCAGATACACTAACAGCGAGGTACCAGATACACTAACAGTGAGGTACCAGATAAGAATGAGAGGGGACCTCATAGAAACGTTTAAAATTCTGACGGGTTTAGACAGGTTAGATGCAGAAAGAATGTTCCCAATGTTGGGGAAGTCCAGAACCAGGGGTCACAGTCTGAGGATAAGGGGTAACCCATTTAGGACCGAGATGAGGAGAAACTTCTTCACCCAGAGAGTGGTGAACCTGTGGAATTCTCTACCACAGAAAGTAGTTGAGGCCAATTCACTAAATATATTCAAAAGGGAGTTAGATGAAGTCCTTACTACTCGGGGTATCAAGGGTTATGGCGAGAAAGCAGGAAGCGGGTACTGAAGTTTCATGTTCAGTCATGAACTCATTGAATGGCGGTGCAGGCTAGAAGGGCTGAATGGCCTACTCCTGCACCTATTTTCTATGTTTCTATGTACCAGATACACTAACAGTGAGGTACCAGATACACTAACAGTGAGGTACCAGATACACTAACAGTGAGGTACCAGATACACGAACAGTGAGGTACCAGATACACTAATACTGAGGTACCAGATACACTAACAGCGAGGTACCAGATACACTAACAGTGAGGTACCAGATACACGAACAGTGAGGTACCAGATACACTAACAGTGAGGTACCAGATACACTAACAGCGAGGTACCAGATACACTAACAGTGAGGTACCAGATACAGGAACAGCGAGGTACCAGATACACTAACAGTGAGGTACCAGATACACTAACACTGAGGTACCAGATACACTAACAGTGAGGTATCAGATACACTAACAGCGAGGTACCAGATACACTAACAGCGAGGTACCAGATACACGAACAGCGAGGTACCAGATACATGAACAGTGAGGTACCAGATACACTAACAGTGAGGTACCAGATACACTAAAAGTGAGGTACCAGATACACTAACAGTGAGGTACCAGATACACTAACAGTGAGGTACCAGATACACTAAAAGTGAGGTACCAGATACACTAACAGTGAAGTACCAGGGACACTAACAGCGAGGTACCAGATACACTAACAGTGAGGTACCAGATACACTAACAGTGAGGTACCAGATACACTAACAGTGAGGTACCAGATACACTAACAGTGAGGTACCAGATACACTAACAGTGAGGTACCAGGGACACTAACAGCGAGGTACCACATATACTAACAGCGAGGTATCAGATACACTAACAGCGATGTACCAGATACACTAACAGCGAGGTACCAGATGCACTAACAGTGAGGGACCAGATACACTAACAGTGAGGTACCAGATACACTAACAGTGAGGTACAAGATACACGAACAGTGAGGTAGCAGATACACTAACAGCGAGGTACCAGATACACTAACAGTGAGGTACCAGATACACTAACAGTGAGGTCCCAGATACACTAACAGTGAGGTACCAGATACACTAACAGTGAGGTACCAGATACATTAACAGCGAGGTACCAGATACACTAACAGTGAGGTACCAGATAAACTAACAGCGAGGTACCAGATACACTAACAGTGAGGTACCAGATACACTAACAGTGAGGTACCAGATACACTAACACTGAGGTACCAGATACACTAACAGTGCGGTACCAGATACACTAACACTGAGGTACAGATACACTAACAGTGAGTTATCAGATACACTAACAGCGAGGTACCAGATACACTAACAGTGAGGTACCAGATACACGAACAGCGAGGTACCAGATACACTAACAGTGAGGTACCAGATACACTAACAGTGAGGTACCAGATACACTAACAGTGAGGTACCAGATACACTAACAGTGAGGTACCAGGGACACTAACAGCGAGGTACCACATATACTAACAGCGAGATACCAGATACACTAACAGCGATGTACCAGATACACTAACAGCGAGGTACCAGATGCACTAACAGTGAGGGACCAGATACACTAACAGTGAGGTACCAGATACTCTAAAAGTGAGGTTCCAGATACACTAACAGTGAGGTACCAGATACACTAACAGCGAGGTACCAGATACACTAACAGCGAGGTACCAGATACACTAACAGTGAGGTACCAGATGCACTAACAGTGAGGGACCAGATACACTAACAGTGAGGTACCAGATACACTAACTGCGAGGTACCAGATGCACTAACAGTGAGGGACCAGATACACTAACAGTGAGGTACCAGATACACTAACAGCGAGGTACCAGATACACTAACAATGATGTAACAGATACACGAACAGCGAGGTACCAGATACACTAACAGTGAGGTACCAGATACACTAACCGTGAGGTACCAGATACACTAACAGCGAGGTAACAGATACACGAACAGTGAAGTACGAGATTCACTCAGAGCGAGGTACCAGATACACTAACAGCGAGGTACCAGATACACTAACAGTGAGGTACCAGATACAGGAACAGCGAGGTACCAGATACACTAACAGTGAGGTACCAGATACACTAACAGTGAGGTACCAGATAAACTCACAGCGAGGTACCAGATACACGAACAGTGAGGTACCAGATACACTAACAGAGAGGTACCAGATACACTAACAGCGAGGTACCAGATACACTAACAGCGAGGTACCAGATACACTAACAGTGAGGTACCAGATAAGAATGAGAGGGGACCTCATAGAAACGTTTAAAATTCTGACGGGTTTAGACAGGTTAGATGCAGAAAGAATGTTCCCAATGTTGGGGAAGTCCAGAACCAGGGGTCACAGTCTGAGGATAAGGGGTAACCCATTTAGGACCGAGATGAGGAGAAACTTCTTCACCCAGAGAGTGGTGAACCTGTGGAATTCTCTACCACAGAAAGTAGTTGAGGCCAATTCACTAAATATATTCAACAGGGAGTTAGATGAAGTCCTTACTACTCGGGGGATCAAGGGTTATGGCGAGAAAGCAGGAAGCGGGTACTGAAGTTTCATGTTCAGTCATGAACTCATTGAATGGCGGTGCAGGCTAGAAGGGCTGAATGGCCTACTCCTGCACCTATTTTCTATGTTTCTATGTACCAGATACACTAACAGAGAGGTACCAGATACACTTACAGCGATGTACCAGATACACTAACAGTGAGGTACCAGATATACTAACATTGAAGTACCAGATACACTAACAGCGAGGTACCAGATACACTAACAGTGAGGTACCAGATACACTAACAGTGAGGTACCAGATACACTAACAGTGAGGTACCAGATACACTAACAGTGAGGTACCAGATACACTAACAGTGAGGTACCAGATACACGAACAGTGAGGTACCAGATACACTAATACTGAGGTACCAGATATACTAACAGTGAGGTACCAGAGACACTAACAGCGAGGTACCAGATACACTAACAGAGAGGTACCAGATACACTAACAGTGAGGTACCAGATACACTAACAGCGAGGTACCAGATACACTAACAGTGAGGTACCAGATACAGGAACAGCGAGGTACCAGATACACTAACAGTGAGGTACCAGATACACTAACACTGAGGTACCAGATACACTAACAGTGAGGTATCAGATACACTAACAGCGAGGTACCAGATACACTAACAGCGAGGTACCAGATACACGAACAGCGCGGTACCAGATACATGAACAGTGAGGTACCAGATACACTAAAAGTGAGGTACCAGATACACTAACAGTGAAGTACCAGGGACACTAACAGTGAGGTACCAGATACACTAACAGTGAGGTACCAGATACACTAAAAGTGAGGTACCAGATACACTAACAGTGAGGTACCAGATACACTAACAGTGAGGTATCAGATACACTAAAAGTGAGATACCAGATACACTAACAGTGAAGTACCAGGGACACTAACAGTGAGGTACCAGATACACTAACAGTGAGGTACCAGATACACTAACAGTGAGGTACCAGATACACTAACAGTGAGGTACCAGGGACACTAACAGCGAGGTACCACATATACTAACAGCGAGGTACCAGATACACTAACAGCGATGTACCAGATACACTAACAGCGAGGTACCAGATGCACTAACAGTGAGGGACCAGATACACTAACAGTGAGGTACCAGATACACTAACAGCGATGTACCAGATACACTAACAGCGAGGTACAAGATACACGAACAGTGAGGTAGCAGATACACTAACAGCGAGGTACCAGATACATTAACAGCGAGGTACCAGATACACTAACAGTGAGGTACCAGATACATTAACAGCGAGGTACCAGATAAACTAACAGCGAGGTACCAGATACACTAACAGTGATGTACCAGATACACGAACAGCGAGGTACCAGATACACTAACAGTGAGGTACCAGATACACTAACACTGAGGTACCAGATACACTAACAGTGCGGTACCAGATACACTAACAGTGAGGTACCAGATACACTAACAGTGAGGTACCAGATACACTAACACTGAGGTACAGATACACTAACAGTGAGTTATCAGATACACTAACAGCGAGGTACCAGATACACTAACAGTGAGGCACCAAATACACGAACAGCGAGGTACCAGATACACTAACAGTGAGGTACCAGATACACTAACACTGAGGTACCAGATACACTAACAGTGCGGTACCAGATACACTAACAGTGAGGTACAGATACACTAACAGTGAGGTACCAGATACACTAACAGTGAGGTACCAAATACACTAACAGTGCGGTACCAGATACACTAACAGTGAGGTACCAGATACACTAACAGTGAGGTACAGATACACTAACAGTGCGGTACCAGATACACTAACAGTGAGGTACCAGATACACTAACAGTGAGGTACCAGATACACAAACAGTGAGGTACCAGATACACTAACAGTGAGGTACCAGATACACTAACACTGAGGTACAGATACACTAACAGTGAGTTATCAGATACACTAACAGCGAGGTAACAGGTACACTGACACCGTGGTACCAGATCCACGAACAGTGAGGTACCAGATACACTAATAGCGAGGAACCAGATAAACTAATAGCGAGGTACCAGATACACTAACAGTGAGGTACCAGATACACTAACAGTGAATTACCAGATGCACTAATAGCGAGGTACCAGATACACTCAAAGCGAGGTACCAGATACACTAACAGCGAGGTACCAGATACACTAACAGCGAGGTACCAGATACACTAACAGCGAGGTACCAGATACACTAACAGCGAGGTACCAGATACACTAACAGTGAGGTACCAGATACAGGAACAGCGAGGTACCAGATACACTAACAGTGAGGTACCAGATACACTAACACTGAGGTACCAGATACACTAACAGTGAGGTATCAGATACACTAACAGCGAGGTACCAGATACACTAACAGCGAGGTACCAGATACACGAACAGCGAGGTACCAGATACATGAACAGTGAGGTACCAGATACACTAACAGTGAGGTACCAGATACACTAAAAGTGAGGTACCAGATACACTAACAGTGAAGTACCAGGGACACTAACAGTGAGGTACCAGATACACTAACAGTGAGGTACCAGATACACTAACAGCGAGGTACCAGATACACTAACAGCGATTTACCAGATACACTAACAGCGAGGTACCAGATGCACTAACAGTGAGGTACCAGATACACTAACAGTGAGGGACCAGATACACTAACAGTGAGGTACCAGATACACTAACAGTGAGGTACAAGATACACGAACAGTGAGGTAGCAGATACACTAACAGCGAGGTACCAGATACATTAACAGCGAGGTACCAGATACACTAACAGCGATGTACCAGATACACTTACAGCGAGGTACCAGATGCACTAACAGTGAGGGACCAGATACACTAACAGTGAGGTACCAGATACACTAACAGTGAGGTACAAGATACACGAACAGTGAGGTAGCAGATACACTAACAGCGAGGTACCAGATACACTAACAGCGAGGTACCAGGTACACTAACAGTGAGGTACCAGATACATTAACAGCGAGGTACCAGATACACTAACAGCGAGGTACCAGATACACTAACAGTGAGGTACCAGATACACTAACACTGAGGTACCAGATACACTAACAGTGCTGTACCAGATACACTGACACTGAGGTAGCAGATACACTAACAGTGAGGTACCAGATACACTAACAGTGAGGTACCAGATACACTAACAGCGAGGTACCAGATTCACTAACAGCGATGTACCAGATACACTAACAGTGAGGTACCAGATACACTAACAGTGAGGTACCAGATACACTAACAGTGAGGTACCAGATACACTAACAGTGAGGTACCAGATACACTAACAGTGAGGTACCAGATACACTAACAGCGAGGTATCAGATACACTAACAGTGAGGTACCAGATACACTAACAGCGAGGTACCAGATACACTAACAGTGAGGTACCAGATACACTAACAGCGAGGTACCAGATACACTAACAGTGAGGTACCAGGGACACTAACAGTGAGGTACCAGATACACTAACAGTGAGATACCAGATACACTAACAGTGAGGTACCAGATACACTAACAGCGAGGTACCAGATACACTAACAGTGAGGTACCAGATACACTAACAGTGAGGTACCAGATACACTAACAGTGAGGTACCAGATACACTAACAGTGAGGTACCAGATACACTAACAGTGAGATACCAGATACACTAACAGTGAGGTACCAGATACACTAACAGTGAGGTACCAGATACACTAACAGTGAGGTACAAGATACACTAACAGCGAGGTACCAGATACACTAACAGCGATGTACCAGATACACTAACAGCGAGGTACCAGATACACTAACAGTGAGGTACCAGATACACTAACAGTGAGGTACCAGATACACTAACAGCGAGGTACCAGATACACTAACAGCGAGGTACCAGATACACTAACAGCGAGGTACCAGGTACACTGACACCGTGCTACCAGATCCACGAACAGTGAGGTACCAGATACACTAATAGCGAGGTACCAGATAAACTAATAGCGAGGTACCAGATACACTAACAGTGAGGTACCAGATACACTCACAGTGAATTACCAGATGCACTAATAGCGAGGTTCCAGATACACTCAAAGCGAGGTACCAGATACACTAACAGTGAGGTAGCAGATACACTAACAGTGAGGTAACAGATACACTAACAGTGAGGTACCAGATACACTAACAGCGAGGTACCAGATACGCTAACAGTGAGGTACAAGATACACTAACAGCGAGGTACCAGATACAGTAACAGCGAGTTACCAGATACACTAACAGCAAGGTACCAGATACACTAACAGTGAGGTACCAGATACACTAACAGTGAAGTACCAGATACACGAACAGCCAGGTACGAGATACACTAACAGTGAGGTACCAGATACACTAACAGTGATGTACCAGATACACTAACAGTGAGGTACCAGATACACTAACAGCGATGTACCAGATACACTAACAGCGAGGTACCAGATACACTAACAGTGAGGTACCAGATACACTAACATTGAGGTACCAGATATACTGACAGCGAGGTACCAGATACACTAACATTGAGGTACCAGATACACTAACAGTGAGGTACCAGATACACTAACATTGAGTTACCAGATACACTAACAGTGAGGTACCAGATACACTAACAGCGAGGTACCAGATACACTAACATTGAGGTACCTGATATACTGACAGCGAGGTACCAGATACACTAACATTGAGGTACCAGATACACTAACAGTGAGGTACCAGATACACCATCATTGAGGTACCAGATACACTAACAGTGAGGTACCAGATACACTAACAGCGAGGTACCAGATACACTAACAGTGAGGTACCAGATACACTATCAGCGAGGTACCAGATACACTAACATTGAGGTATCATATACATCAACAGCGAGGTACCAGATACACTAACAGTGAGGTACCAGATACACGAACAGTTAGGTACCAGATACACTAACAGCGAGGTACCAGATACACTTACAGTGAGGTACCAGATACACTAACAGTGAGGTACAAGATACACTAACAATGAGGTACCAGATAAACTAATAGCGAGGTACCAGATACACTAACAGTGAGGTACCAGATACACTCACAGTGAATTACCAGATGCACTAATAGCGAGGTTCCAGATACACTCAAAGCGAGGTACCAGATACACTAACAGTGAGGTAGCAGATACACTAACAGTGAGGTAACAGATACACTAACAGTGAGGTACCAGATACACTAACAGCGAGGTACCAGATACGCTAACAGTGAGGTACAAGATACACTAACAGCGAGGTACCAGATACAGTAACAGCGAGTTACCAGATACACTAACAGCAAGGTACCAGATACACTAACAGTGAGGTACCAGATACACTAACAGTGAAGTACCAGATACACGAACAGCCAGGTACGAGATACACTAACAGTGAGGTACCAGATACACTAACAGTGATGTACCAGATACACTAACAGTGAGGTACCAGATACACTAACAGCGATGTACCAGATACACTAACAGCGAGGTACCAGATACACTAACAGTGAGGTACCAGATACACTAACATTGAGGTACCAGATATACTGACAGCGAGGTACCAGATACACTAACATTGAGGTACCAGATACACTAACAGTGAGGTACCAGATACACTAACATTGAGTTACCAGATACACTAACAGTGAGGTACCAGATACACTAACAGCGAGGTACCAGATACACTAACATTGAGGTACCAGATATACTGACAGCGAGGTACCAGATACACTAACATTGAGGTACCAGATACACTAACAGTGAGGTACCAGATACACCATCATTGAGGTACCAGATACACTAACAGTGAGGTACCAGATACACTAACAGCGAGGTACCAGATACACTAACAGTGAGGTACCAGATACACTATCAGCGAGGTACCAGATACACTAACATTGAGGTATCATATACATCAACAGCGAGGTACCAGATACACTAACAGTGAGGTACCAGATACACGAACAGTGAGGTACCAGATACACTAACAGCGAGGTACCAGATACACTTACAGTGAGGTACCAGATACACTAACAGTGAGGTACAAGATACACTTACAATGAGGTACCAGATACACTAACAGCGAGGTACCAGATACACTAACAGTGAGGTACCAGATACACTAACAGTGAGGTACCAGATACACTAACAGCGAGGTACCAGGGGCACTAACAGCGAGGTACCAGATACACTAACAGTGAGGTACCAGATACACTAACAGTGAGGTACCAGATACACGAACAGCGAGGTACCAGATACACCAACAGCGAGGTACCAGATACACCAACAGTGAGGCTCCAGATACACTAACAGTGAGGTACCAGATACACTAACAGTGAGGTACCAGATACACAAACAGTGAGGTACCAGATACATATAACAGTGAGGTACCAGATACACTAACAGCGAGGTACCAGATACAGTAACAGCAGGTACCAGATACACTAACAGTGAGGTACCAGATACACTAACAGCGAGTTACCAGATATACTAACAGCAGATACCAGATACACTAACAGTGAGGTAGACACATAGAAACATAGAAAATAGGTGCAGGAGTAGGCCATTCGGCCCTTCTAGCCTGCACCGCCATTCAATGAGTTCATGGCTGAACATGCAACTTCAGTACCCCATTCCTGCTTTCTCACCATACCCCTTGATTCCCCTAGTAGTAAGGACTTCATCTAACTCCTTTTTGATTATATTTAGTGAATTGGCCTCAACAACTTTCTGTGGTAGAGAATTCCACAGGTTCACCACTCTCTGGGTGAAGAAATTCCTCCTCATCTCGGTCCTAAATGGCTTCCCCCTTATCCTTAGACTGTGTCCCCTGGTTCTGGACTTCCCCAACATTGGGAACATTATTCCTGCAACTAAGCTGTCTAACCCCGTCAGAATTTTAAACGTTTCTATGATGTCCCCTCTCATTCTTCTGAACTCCAGTGAATAAAAGCCCAGTTGATCCAGTCTTTCTTGATAAGTCAGTCCCGCCATCCCGGGAATCAGTCTGCTGAACCTTCGCTGCACTCCCTCAATAGCAAGAATGTCCTTCCTCATGTTAGGAGACCAAAACTGCACACAATACTCCTGGTGTGGCCTCACCAAGGCCCTGTACAATTGTTGCAACACCTCCCTGCCCTTGTACTCAAATCCCCTCGCTATGAAGGCCAACATGCCATTTGCTTTCTTAACCGCCTGCTGTACCTGCATGCCAACCCTCAATGACTGATGTACCATGACACCCAGGTCTCTTTGCACCTGCCCTTTTCCTAATCTGTCACCATTCAGATAATAGTCTGTCTCTCTGTTTTTACCACCAAAGTGGATAACCTCACATTTATCCACATTATACTTCATCTGCCATGCATTTGCCCATTCACCTAACCTATCCAAGTCGCTCTGCCGCCTCATAGAATCCTCCTTGCAGCTCACACTGCCACCCAACTTAGTGTCATCCGCAAATTTGGAGATACTACATTTAATCCCCTCGTCTAAATCATTAATGTACAGTGTAAACAGCTGGGGCCCCAGCACAGAAACTTGCGGTACCCCACTAGTCACTGCCTGCCATTCTGAAAAGTCCCCATTTACTCCTACTCTTTGCTTCCTGTCTGACAACCAGTTCTCAATCCATGTCAGCACACTACCCCCAATCCCATGTGCTTTAACTTTGCACATTAATCTCTTGTGTGGGACCTTGTCGAAAGCCTTCTGAAAGTTCAAATATACCAAATCAACTGGTTCTCCCTTGTCCACTCTACCGGAAACATCCTCAAAAAATTCCAGAAGATTTGTCAAGCATGATTTCCCTTTCACAAATCCATGCTGACTTGGACTTATCATATTACCTCTTTCCAAATGCACTGCGATGACATCCTTAATAATTGATTCCATCATTTTACCCACTACCGATGTCAGGCTGACCGGTCTGTAAATCCCTGTTTTCTCTCTCCCTCCTTTTTTAAAAAGTGGGGTTACATTGGCTACCCTCCACTCCTTAGGAACTGATCCAGAGTCAATGGAATGTTTGAAAATGACTGTCAATGCATCCACTATTTCCAAGGCCACCTCCTTAAGTACTCTGGGATGCAGTCCATCAGGCCCTGGGGATTTATCGGCCTTCAATCCCATCAATTTCCCCAACCCAATTTCCCGACTAATAAGGATTTCCCTCAGTTCCTCCTTCTTACTAGACCCTCCGATCCCTTTTATATATGGAAGGTTGTTTGTGTCCTCCTCAGTGAATACTGAACCAAAGTACTTGTTCAATTGGTCCGCCATTTCTTTGTTCCCCGTTATGACTTCCCCTGATTCTGACTGCAGGGGATCTACGTTTGTCTTTACTAACCTTTTTCTTTTTAAATATCTATAAAAACTTTTGCAATCCGTCTTAATGTTCCCTGCAAGCTTCTTCTCGTACTCCATTTTCCCTGCCCTAATCAAACCCTTTGTCCTCCTCTGCTGAGTTCTAAATTGCTCCCAGTCCCCGGGTTCTCTGCTATTTCTGGCCAATTTGTATGCCAGACACACGAACAGTGAGGTAACAGATACACTAACAGCGAGGTACCAGATACACTAACAGTGAGGTAGCAGGGACACTAACAGCGAGGTACCAGATACACTAACAGCGAGGTACCAGATACACTAACAGCGAGGTACCACATACACTAACAGCGAGGTACCAGATACACTAACAGCGAGGTACCAGATACACTAACAGTCAGGTACCAGATACACTAACAGCGAGGTACCAGATACACTAACAGCGAGGTACCAGATACACTAACAGTGAGGTACCAGATACACTAACAGTGAGGTACCAGATACACTAACAGTGAGGTACCAGATACACTAACAGCGAGGTACCAGATACACTAACAGTGAGGTACCAGATACACTAACAGTGAGGTACCAGATACACTAACAGCGAGGTACCAGATACACTAACAGTGAGGTACCAGATACACTAACAGCGAGGTACCAGATACACTAACAGTGAGGTACCAGATACACTAACAGCGAGGTACCAGATACACTAACAATGAGGTACCAGATACACTAACAGTGAGGTTTCCAGATACACTAACAGCAAGGTACCAGATCCACTAACAGCGAGGTACCAGATACACTAACAGTGAGGTACCAGATACACTTACAGTGAGGTACCAGATACACTAACAGCGAGGTATCAGATACTCTCACAGCAGTGAGGATGTACCTGTATTTTTAAACAACAACATGTACGCAAACAAAATGCAACACTTTGAAAGCCAGAATACCATTAATAACTGATTATCCCCTGTAAAAGAGCAAGAATGATATTACAGTGAAACATAGTTTATATATTTAATAACTGAAAATAGATACTTACTCGGAACACCAAAAGCAGTGATTAGAGGATAGTAAATATATTGCATTTTCATCAATACTCCTGTTATCTTCTCAGCTAGACGCCAACTAGCATCTATGGCTAGAAATTCATCAGGCATGGGAGGCGCTGGTGGGATGAGAGACACAACCATGACTTCCCTTCTGTGACTCACTTCTGGTATCTGTGCTGGAGGAGACCTGCTGATTGTGTGAGGTGAAACATTGAAGGGCGCTCCTTACATTGAGCAGAGGGAAATCCCCCATGACATCATTAGGCATCACTGTAACTGACATTAATCACAGACATTGAACAAACAGACTCATTGAACCATTGTCATCACAATATTTCACTGCAACTTAATCCAGCTCACCGTATTGTACACAGTTTTTAATTAAAAGTGAGATAATATGCAATTGTTTTTTACCCACCTATAAAATACCGAGGACAAAGATAACATAGTTTATATTTCTGTATTGAATTAAAACTGAGAACCAAAGATGAGAAAGTGACAGAAACAAAGGAGGGATAAAAGATGAAAAGACAGATTGCAGCAATCTTGTTCTCTGATGCATTGGATCCCAGGCCATCAGGGTCAAAACATTCCCAATCAATAAATGTTCCCAAACGGCAGTATCTGAGCGATGGTCGCTGTAATGGATCAATGGGACTCGCGTACGTGACACAACTCCAGCCTCAATCCAGGAATTCCATTCCAAGCCCTCTAGATTACAGTCCTTCCACTTCAGTCCAGGAATTCCATTCCAAGCCCTCTAGATTACAGTCCTTCCACTTCAGTCCAGGAATTCCATTCCAAGCCCTCTAGATTACAGTCCTTCCACTTCAGTCCAGGAATTCCATTCCAAGCCCTCTAGATTACAGTCCTTCCACTTCAGTCCAGGAATTCCATTCCAAGCCCTCTAGATTACAGTCCTTCCACTTCAGTCCAGGAATTCCATTCCAAGCCCTCTAGATTACAGTCCTTCCACTTCAGTCCAGGAATTCCATTCCAAGCCCTCTAGATTACAGTCCTTCCACTTCAGTCCAGGAATTCCATTCCCGGGACGGTCTATATTATCTGACACTCGAACAGGAACAACAGGTTATTTGTAAAGAATGCCCTTACCCAGTCAAGCATCTCCTTTATCGAGGGGAGGAATAATAAAAGCAGCAAAGGTTTGATCCCAAGGAACCAAAGGAAATTGCTTAAATATTAACCATTGAGATAAGTACTCTGTAAATATCTCAATACACCATGAAATGCTCTCGAAACATTGAAGTCTTGTATAATCATAATCTTATTCAGAGATCCATCCCTAGCAGTCAACATTGTGGATTCTCCCAACACCATCCCAGTGTTGGTCCACTTCCTCCAGCAGCACAGCCCCAGTGGAGTTGGGGCACATTTGTGTAACAGTCGGAAAGGATTGGCTCTGAGATTCCTAACATTGACTCTCGATCATATGAGTTCTTGTGGAATTAGGTCAAACAGTTAGTACAGGGAAAGCACATGCTGTTTACCAGATATCGCCCGCCCACAGTTGAGGAACCCTCCATGTTGAACAACACTTGGAAGGAGCATTGAGAGTAGCAACGTCAGAGAATGTACCCTGAGTTGGAGATTTCAATGTCCATCACCAAGAGTGGCTCGGTAGATCCACTACTGACAGAGCCAGCCGAGTCATGAAGGACAAAGCTGGCAGACTGGGCATGTGGCAAATGGTGAGAGAACCAACACCAGGGAAACAGACCTGAACTCGTCCTCCCCAATCTACCTCTCACAGACATTACTGGTAGCAGTGACCACAACACAGTCAATGTGGGGACAAAGTTCTGTCTTCACACTAACGAAACTCTTCATCGTGCTGTGTGGCACTACCACTGTGATCAATGGAATAGAGACATAGAAACATAGAAAATAGGTGCAGGTGTAGGCATTCGGTCCTTCGAGCCTGCACCACCATTCAATAAGGTCATGGCTGATCATTCAGTCAGTACCCCTTTCCTGCTTCCTCTCCATACCCCTTGATCCCTTTAGCCGTAAGGGCCACATCTAACTCCCTCTTGAATATGTCCAATGAACTGGCATCAACAACTCTCTGCGGCAGGGAATTCCACAGGTTAACAACTCTCTGAGTGAAGCAGTTTCTCCTCATCTCAGTCCTAAATGGCCTACCCATTATCCTTTGACTGTGTCCCCTGGTTCAGGACTTCCCCAACATCGGGAACATTCTTCCTGCATCTAACCTGTCCATTCTCGTCAGAATTTTATATGTTTCTATGAGATGCCCTCTCATCCTTCTAAACTCCAGTGAATACAGGCCCAGTCGATCCAGTCTCTCCTCATATGTCAATCATACCATCCCGGGAATCAGTCTGGTGAACCTTCGGAGCACTTGCTCAATATCAAGAATGTCCTTCTTCAAGTTAGGAGACCAAAACTGTACACAATACTCCAGGTGTGGCCTCACCAAGGCCCTGTACAACTGTAGCAATACCTCCCAGCCCCTGTACTCAAATCCCCTCGCTATGAAGGCCAACATGCCATTTGCTTTCTTAACCGCCTGCTGTACCTGCATGCCAACCTTCAATGACTGATGTACCATGACACCCAGGTCTCATTGCACCTCCCCTTTTCCTAATCTGTCACCATTCAGATAATAGTCTGTCTCTCTGTTTTTACGACCAAAGTGGATAACCTCACATTTATCCACATTATACTTCATCTGACATGCATTTGCCCACTCACCTAACCTATCCAAGTCACTCTGCAGCCTCATAGCATCCTCCTCGCAGCTCACACTGCCACCCAACTTAGTGTCATCCGCAAATTTGGAGATACTACATTTAATCCCCTCGTCTAAATCATTCATGTACAATGTAAACAGCTGGGGCCCCAGCATAGAACCTTGCGGTACCCCACTAGTCACTGCCTGCCATTCTGAAAAGTCCTCATTTACTCCTACTCTTTGCTTCCTGTCTGCCAACCAGTTCTCAATCCACGTCAGCACACTACCCCCAATCCCATGTGCTTTAACTTTGCACATTAATCTCTTGTGTGGGACCTTGTCGAAAGCCTTCTGAAAGTCCAAATATACCAAATCAACTGGTTCTCCCTTGTCCACTCTACTGGAAACATCTTCAAAAAATTCCAGAAGATTTGTCAAGCATGATTTCCCTTTCACAAATCCATGCTGACTTGGACCTATCATGTCACCTCTTTCCAAGCACGCTGCTATGATATCCTTAATAATTGATTCCATCATTTTACCCACTACTGATGTCAGGCTGACCGGTCTATAATTCCCTGTTTTTAGTCTCACTCCTTTTTTAAAATGTGGGATTACATTGGCTACCCTCCACTCAATAGGAATTGATCCAGAGTCTATGGAATGTTGGAAAATGACTGTCAATGCATCCGCTATTTCTAAGGCCACGTCCTTAAGTACTCTGGGATGCAGTCCATCAGGCCCTGGGGATTTATCGGCCTGCAATCCTATCAATTTCCCCAACCCAATTTCCCGACTAATCAGGATTTCCCTCAGTTTCTCCTTCTTACTAGACCCTCTGACCCCTTTTATATCCGGAAGGTTGTTTGTGTCCTCCTCAGTGAATACCGAACCAAAGTACTTGTTCAATTGGTCTGCCATTTCTTTGTTCCCCATTATGACTTCTCCTGATTCTGACTGCAGGGGACCTTCATTTGTCTTTACTAACCTTTTTCTCTTTACATATCTATAGAAACTTTTGCAGTCCGTCTTAATGATCCCTGCAAGCTTCCTCTCGTACTCTATTTTCCATGCCCTAATCAAACCCTTTGTCCTCCTCTGCTGAGTTCTACATTTCTCCCAGTCCCCTGGTTCACTGCTATTTCTGGCCAATTTGTATGCCATTCCTTGGCTATAATACTATCCCTGATTTCCCTTGATAGCCACGGTTGAGCCACCTTCCCTTTTTTATTTTTTTGCCAGACAGGGATGTACAATTGTTGTAATTCATCCATGCAGTCTCTAAATGTCTGCCATTGCCCATCCACTGTCAACCTCTTAAGTATCCTTTGCCAATCTATCCTGGCCAATTCACGCCACATACCTTCAAAGTTACCCTTCTTTAAGTTCTGGACCATGGTCTCTGAATTAACTGTTTCATTCTCCATCCTAATGTAGAATTCCACCATATTATGGTCACTCTTCCCCAAGGGGCCTCGCACAACGAGATTGCTAATACATCCTCTCTCATTACACAACCTACCCAGTCTAAGATGGCCTCCGCCCTAGTTGGTTCCTCGACATATTGGTCTCGAGAATCATCCCTTATGCACTCCAGGAAATCCTCCTCCACCGTATTGCTTCCAGTTTGGTTAGCCCAATCTATATGCATATTAAAGTCACCCATGATAACTGCTGCACCTTTATTGCATGCACCCCTAATTTCCTGTTTGATGCCCTCCCCAACATCACTACTACTGTTTGTAGGTCTGTACACAACGCCCACTAATGTTTTTTGCCCTTTGGTGTTCTGCAGCTCTACCCATATAGATTCCACATCATCCAAGCTAATGTCCTTCCTAACTATTGCATTAATCTCCTCTTTAACCAGCAATGCTACCCCACATCCTTTTCCTTTTATTCTAGCCTTTCTGAATGTTGAATACCCATGGATGTTGAGTTCCCAGCCCTGATCAATGGGATAGAGACATAGAAACATAGAAAATAGGTGCAGGAGTAGGCCATTCAGCCCTTCGAGCCTGCACCACCATTCAATAAGATCATGGCTGATCATTACCTCAGTACCCCTTTCCTGCTTTCTCTCCATACCCCTTGATCTCTTTAGCCCTTAGGGCCATATCTAACTCCCTCTTGAATATAGCTCATGAACTGGCATCAACAACTCTCTGTGGAAGAGAATTCCACAGGTTCACAATTCTCTGGGTGAAGAGGTTACTCCTCATCTCGGTCCGATATGCCTTATCCCTTATCCTCAGATTGTGAATCCTGGCTCAGGTCTTCCCCAACATCGGGAACATTCTTCCTGCATCTAACCTGTCCAAGTAGAAAGAACTCGAAAGGTGACGTCACAGCCAAAGGGGTAAGTGATTGGCTGCTGATTGGTGAGTAGTTTTTTCTTTTTCTTTTCTTTATTAGTAAGTAACCTGTAGCATTATTGTTGCCAAATTAAGTTAATCTCGGGGTTAAGTCATGGCAGGAGAGCTCGGACACGTGTTATGCTCCTCCTGTACTCGGTGAGAAGTCAGGGACGCTTCCAGTGTCCCTGGCGACGAAATAAATGGGAAGTGTATCCGGATGCAGCTCCTGACAGACCACATTGCAGCACTGGAGCTGTGGGTGGATTCACTCTGGAGCATGCACGATGCTGAGGATGTCGGGAATAGCATGTTTAGTGAGTTGGTCTTACCGCAGGTAAAGGTTACACAGCCAGATAGGGGATGGGTGACCAACAGGAAGAGCAGTGGAAAAAGGTAGTGCAGGGGTCCCCTGCGGTCATCCCCCTGCAAAACAGATACACCACTTTGGGTACTGTTGGGGGGGATGACTCATCAGGGGAGGGCAGCAGCAGCCAAGTTCATGGCACCGTGGCTGGCTCTGCTGCACAGGAGGGCAGGAAAAAGAGTGGGAGAGCGATAGTGATAGGGGATTCAATTGTAAGGGGAATAGATAGACGTTTCTGCGGCCGCAACCGAGACTCCAGGATGGTGTGTTACCTCCATGGTGCAAGGATCAAGGATGTCTCGGAGCGGGTGCAGGAAATTTTGAAGGGGGAGGGTAAACAGCCAGTTGTCGTGGTGCATATAGGTACCAACGATATAGGTAAAAAGCGGGATGAGGTCCTACAAAACGAATTTAAGGAGCTAAGTGCTAAATTAAAAAGTAGGACCTCAAATTATTAAACTCAGGATTGCTACCAGGGCCACATGCTAGTCAGAGTAGGAATCACAGGATAGCTCAGATGAATACGTGGCTTGAGCAGTGGTGCAGGAGGGAGGAATTCAAATTCCTGGGACAATGGAACCGGTTCTGGGGGAGGTGGGACCAGTACAAATCGGATGGTCTGCACCTGGGCAGGACCGGAACCAATGTCCTAGGGGGAGTGTTTGCTCGTGCTGTTGGGGAGGTGTTAAACTAAAATGGCAGGGGGATGGGAACCAATGCAGGGAGACAGAGGAGAGTAGAATGGGGGCAGAAGCAAATGATAGAAAGAAGAAAAGTAAAAGTGGAGGACAGAGAAAACCAAGGCAAAAAGCAAACAGAACATAAGAACATAACATAAGAATTAGAAACATGAGTAGGCCATTTGCCCCTCGAGCCTGCTCCGCCATTCAACAAGATCATGGCTGATCTGGCCGTGGACTCAGCTCCATTTACCCGCCCGCTCCCCGTAACCCTTAATTCCCTTATTGGTTAAAAATCTATCTATCTGTGACTTGAATACATTCAATGAGCTAGCCTCAACTACTTCCGTGGGCAGAGAATTCCACAGATTCACTACCCTCTGGGAGAAGACATTCCTTCTCAACTCAGTTTTAAATTGGCTCCCCCGTATTTTGAGGCTGTGCCCCCCAGTTCTAGTCTCCCCGACCAGTAGAAACAACCTCTCTGCCTCTATCTTGTCTATCCCTTTCATTATTTTAAATGTTTGTATAAGATCACCCCTCATCCTTCTGAACTCCAACGAGTAAAAACCCAGTCTACTCAATCTATCATCATAAGGTAACCCTCTCATCTCCGGAATCAGCCTCGTGAATCGTCTCTGTGCCCCCTCCAAAGCTAGTATATTTTCCTTAAGTAAGGTGACCAAAACTGCACGCAGTACTCCAGGTGCAGCCTCAACAATACCCTATACAGTTGCAGCAGGACCTCCCTGCTTTTGTACTCCATCCCTCTCGCAATGAAGGCCAACATTCCATTCACCTTCCTGATTACCTGCTGCACCTGCAAACTAACTTTTTGGGATTCATGCACAAGGACCCCTAGGTCCCTCTGCACCACAGCATGTTGTAATTTCTCCCCATTCAAATAATAATCCCTTTTACTGTTTTCTTTCCAAGGTGGATAAATTCACACTTTCCGACATTGGATTCCATCTGCCAAACCTTAGCCCATTCGCTTAACCTATCTAAATCTCTTTGCAGCCTCTCTGTGTCCTCTCCACAACCCGCTTTCCCACTAATCTTTGTGTCATCTGCAAATTTTGTTGCACTACACTCTGTCCCCTCTTCCAGGTCATCTATGTATATTGTAAACAGTTGTGGTCCCAGCACCGATCCCTGTGGCACACCACTAACCACTGATTTCCAACCCGAAAAGCACCCATTTATCCCGACTCTCTGCTTTCTGTTCACCAGCCAATTCTCTATCCATGCTAATATAGTTCCACTGACCCCACGTACCTTTATCTTCTGCAGTAACCTTTTGTGTGGCACCTTATGGAATGCCTTTTGAAAATCTAAATACACCACATCCATCGGTACACCTCTATGCACCATGCTCGTTATATCCTCAAAGAATTCCAGTAAATTAGTTAAACATGATTTCCCCTTCATGAATCCATGCTGCGTCTGCTTGATTGCACTATTCCTATCTCGATGTCCCGCTATTTCTTCCTTAATGATAGTTTCAAGCATTTTCCCCACTACAGATGTTAAACTAACCGGCCTATAGTTATCTGCCTTTTGTCTGCCCCATTTTTTAAACAGAGGCGTTACATTAGCTGCTTTCCAATCTGCTGGTACCTCCCCAGAGTCCAGAGAATTTTGGTAGATTACAACAAATGCATCTGCTATAACTTCCGCCATCTCTTTTAATACCCTGGGATGCATTTCATCAGGACCAGGGGACCTTGAGTCCCATTAGTCTGTCCAGCACTACCCCTCTAGTGATAGTGATTGTCTCAAGGTCCTCCCTTCCCACATTCCTGCGACCAGCAATTTTTGTCATGGTGTCTTCCACTGTGAAGGCGGAAGCAAAATAATTATTTAAGGTCTCAGCCATTTCCACATTTCCCATTATGAAATCCCCCTTCTCATCTTCTAAGGGACCAACATTTACTTTAGTCACTCTTTTCCGTTTTATATATCGGTAAAAGCTTTTACTATCCGTTTTTATGTTTTGCGCAAATTTACCTTCGTAATCAATCTTCCCTTTCTTTTTTGCTTTCTTAGTCATTCTTTGCTGTCGTTTAAAATTTTCCCAATCTTCTATTTTTCCACTAACCTTGGCCACCTTATACGCATTGGTTTTTAATTTGATACTCTCCTTAATTTCCTTGTTTATCCACGGCTGGTAATTCCTTCTCTTACCGCCCTTCTTTTTCACTGGAATATATTTTTGTTGCGCACTATGAAAGAGCTCCTTAAAAGTCCTCCACTGTTCCTCAATTGTGCCACCGTTTAATCTGTGTTTCTAGTCTACTTTAGCCAACTCTGCCCTCATCCCACTGTAGTCCCCTTTGTTTAAGCCTCATACGCTCGTTTGAGACACAACATCCTCATCCTCAATCTGTATTACAAATTCAACCATACTGTGATCTCTCATTCAGAGAGGATCTTTTACGAGGAGATCATTTATTATTCCTGTCTCATTACACAGGACCAGATCTAAGATAGCTTGCTCCCTTGTAGGTTCTGTAACATACTGTTCTCAGAAACAATCCCGTATGCATTCTATGAATTCCTCCTCCAGCCTACCCCGTGCGATTTGATTTGACCAATCGATATGTAGGTTAAAATCCCCCATGACTACTGCCGTTCCTTTTTCACATGCCTCCATTATTCCCTTGATTATTGCCCGCCCCACCGTGAAGTTATAATTTGGGGGCCTATAAACTACACCCACCAGTGACTTTTTCCCCTTACTATCTCTAATCTCTACCCACAATGATTCAACATTTTATTCATTAGAGCCAATATCGTCTCACAACGGACCTGATATCATCCTTTATTAACAGAGCTACCCCACCTCCTTTCCCTTCTTGTCTATCTTTCCGAATCGTCAGATACCCCTGTATGTTTAATTCCCAGTCTTGGCCACCCTCCAACCATGTTTCTGTAATGCCCACTAAATCATATCCATTTGTAATGATTTGTGCCGTCAACTCATTTACTTTATTTCGAATGCTGCGTGCGTTTAGGTAGAGTGTTTTAATACTAGTTTATTAATCCATGATTTTTAGTTTTGACCCCTCCTGCAGCCCCTTTACATTCAGTGGCCCTTTTTGTTTTTGCCTTGTGTTTCTCTGCCCTCCACTTTTACTCATCTCCTTTCTGTCTTTTGCTTTTGTCTCCTTTTTGTTTCCCTCTGTCTCCCTGCATTGGTTCCCATCCCCCTGCCATATTAGTTTAAATCCTCCCCAACAGCACCAGGAAAAACTCCCCCTCGGACATTGGTTCCGGTCCTGCCCAGGTGCAGACCGTCCGGTTTGTACTGGTCCCACCTCCCCCAGAACCGGGTCCAATGTCCCAGGAATTTGAAACCCTCCCTGCTGCACCACTCCTCAAGCCACGTATTCATCTGTGCTATCCTGCGATTCCTACTCTGACTAGCACGTGGCACTGGTAGCAATCCCGAGATTACTACTTTTGAGATCCTACGTTTTAATTTAGCTCCTAGCTCCTTAAATTCGTCTCGTAGGACCTCATCCCTTTTTTTACCAATATCTTTGGTACCAATGTGCACCACGACAACTGGCTGTTCTCCCTCCCTTTTCAGAATGTCCTGCACCCCCTCCGAGACATCCTTGACCCTTGCACCAGGGAGGCAACATACCATCCTGGAGTCTCGGTTGCGGTCGCAGAAACGCCTATCTGTTCCCCTTACAATTGAATCCCCTATCACTATCGCTCTCCCACTCTTTTTCCTGCCCACCTGTGCAACAGAGCCACCCACGGTGCCATGAACTTGGCTGCTGCTGCCCTCCCCTGATGAGTCGTCCCCCTCAGCAGTACCCAAAGCAGTGTATCTGTTTTGCAGGGGGATGACCGCAGGGGAACCCTGCACTACCTTCCTTGCACTGCTGTTCCTGATGGTCTTCCATTCCCTAGCTGGCTGTGGACCCTTCACCTGCGGTAAGACCAACTCATTACACGTGCTGCTCACGTCATTCTCAGCATCATGGATGCTCCAGAGTGAATCCACCCTCCGCTTCAATTCTGCAGCTGGAGGCTGATACACTTCCTGCACACGGAGTCGTCAGGGACACTGGAAGTGTCCCTGAGTTCCCACATGGTACAGGAGGAGCATATCACGTGTCCGAGCTCTCCTGCCACGACTTAACCCTTAGATACACTTGAATTGGCAACAACAATGCTCAATTTACTCACTGATATAGAAGAGAAAAAAGAAAAGCTACTCACCAATCACCAGCCAATCACTTACCCCCTTGGCTGTGATGTCACCTTTCTGTTTCTTTCGACTTCTTTTTTGCCTTCTCCCTGTAGCTGCACAAGTCTCGCCTTTTCTAGGCCTCTGCTGATCCCCGGACTCACGCTGCTCCGAGCTCCCGCCTCCTCGACTGACTGCTCGAACTGCCTGACTCCCGCTGGCCTTTATAGGCCCCTCGCCGACCCCGGACTCGCGCTGCTCCAAGCTCCCACCTCCTCGACTGAGTGCTCGAACTGCCTGACTCCCGCTGGCCTTTATAGGCCTCTCGCTGACCCCAGACTCGCGCTGCTCCGAGCTCCCGCCTCCTCGACTGACATTGGTTCCAGTCCTGCCCAGGTGCAGACCGTCTGGTTTGTACTGATCCCACCTCCCCCAGAACTGTTTCCATTGTCCCAGGAATTTGAATCCCTCCCTCCTGCATCACTCGTCAAGCCACGTATTCATCTGAGCTATCCTGCGATTCCTACTCTGACTACATTACATCAAAATCCTAAAGGGGTAAAGAGTGTTGAAAAAAACAAGCCTGAAGGCTCTGTGACTCAAATTGAGGAGTATTCGGAATAAGGTGGACAAATTAACTGCGCAGATAGCAGTTAACGGATATGATGTTGGCAGTTGGTGAGAGGTGGGAGCAGCATCAGAGCGGCCTATAAAAGGCCCAGCGGGAGCTCGAGAGTCAGTGTCGGAGCGACCTATAAAAGGCCCAGTGGGAGCAGTGTCGGAGCAGCCTATAAAAGGCCCAGCGGGAGCAGTGTCGGAGCAGCCTATAAAGGGCCCAGTGGGAGCAGTGTCAAGCGGCCTATAAAAGGCTCAGCGGGAGCAGAGTCGGAGAGGCCTATAAAAGGCCCAGCGGGAGCAGTGTCGGAGCAGCCTATAAAAGGCCCAGTGGGAGCAGTGTCGGAGCAGCCTATAAAAGGCCCAGCGGGAGCAGTGTCGGAGCAGCCTATAAAAGGCCCAGCGGGAGCAGTGTCGGAGAGGCCTATAAAAGGCCCAGCGGGAGCAGTGTCAGAGCAGCCTATAAAAGGCCCAGCGGGAGCAGTGTCAGTGCGGCTGATAAAGGACCCAGCGGGAGCAGTGTCGGAGCAGCCTATAAAATGCCCAGCTGGAGCAATGTCGGAGCAGCCATATAAAGGCCCAGTGGGAGCAGTGTCGGAGCAGCCATATAAAGGCCCAGTGGGAGCAGTGTCGGAGCAGCCTATTAAAGGCCCAGCGGGAGCAGTGTCGGAGAGGCCTATAAAAGGCCCAGCGGGAGCAGTGTCGGAGCAGCCTATAAAGTCCCAGCGGGAGCAGTGTCGGAGCAGCCGATAAAGTCCCAGCGGGAGCAGTGTCAAGCAGCCTATAAAAGGCCAAGCGGGAGCAGTGTCAAGCAGCCTATAAAAGGCCCAGCGGGAGCAGTGCCGGAGAGGCCTATAAAAGGCCCAGTGGGAGCAGTGTCAAGCAGCCTATAAAAGGCCCAGCCGGAGCAGTGTCAGAGCAGCCTATAAAAGGCCCAGCCGGAGCAGTGTCAGAGCAGCCTATAAAAGGCCCAGCGGGAGCAGTGTCAAGCAGCCTATAAAAGGCCCAGCCGGAGCAGTGTCAGAGCAGCTTATAAAAGGCTCAGAGGGAGCAGAGTCGGTGAGGCCTATAAAAGGCCCAGCGGGAGCAGTGTCGGAGCAGCCTAAAAAAGGCCCAGTGGGAGCAGTGTCGGAGCGGCCTAGAAAAGGCCCAGCGGGAGCAGTGTCGGAGCAGCCTATAAAAGGCCCAGCGGGAGCAGTGTCGGAGAGGCCTATAAAAGGCCCAGCGGGAGCAGTGTCGGAGCGGCCTATAAAAGGCCCAGGGGGAGCAGTGTCGGAGCAGCCTAAAAAAGGCCCAGCGGGAGCAGTGTCAGAGCAGCCTATAAAAGGCCCAGCGGGAGCAGTGTCGGAGCGCCTAAAAAAGGCCCAGTGGGAGCAGTGTCGGAGCAGCCTATAAAAGGCCCAGCGGGAGCAGTGTCAGAGCAGCCTATAAAAGGCCTAGCGGGAGCAGTGTCGGAGCAGCCTATAAAAGGCCCAGCATGAGCAGTGTCAGAGCAGCCTATAAAAGGCCCAGTGGGAGCAGTGTCGGAGCAGCCTATAAAAGGCCAAGCGGGAGCAGTGTCGGAGCAGCCTATAAAAGGCCCAGCGGGAGCAGTGTCGGAGCAGCCTATAAAAGGCCCAGCGGGAGCAGTGTAGGAGCGACCTATAAAAGGCCAAGCGGGAGCAGTGTCGGAGCAGCCTATAAAAGGCCCAGCGGGAGCAGTGTCGGAGCGGCCTTTAAAGGCCCAGCGGGAGATGTGTCGGAGCAGCCTATAAAGGCCCAGCGGGAGCAGTGTTGGAGCAGCCTATAAAGACCCAGCGGGAGCAGTGTCGGTGCAGCATATAAAGGCCCAGCTGCAGCAGTGTTGGAGAGGCCTATAAAAAACCCAGCGGGAGCAGTGTCGGAGCAGCCTATAAAAGGCCCAGTGGGAGCAGGGTCGGAGCAGCCTATAAAAGGCCCAGTGGGAACAGTGTCGGTGCAGCCTATAAAAGGCCCAGAGCGGGCAGTGTCCGAGCGTCCTATCAAAGGCCCAGGCAGAGCAGTGTCGGAGCAGCTTATAAAGGCCCAGCGGGAGCAGTGTTGGAGCAGGCTATAAAGGCCCAGCGGGAGCAGTGTTGGAGCAGCCAAAAAAAGGCCCAGCGGGAGCAGTGTCGGAGAGGCCTATAAAAGGCCCAACGGGAGCAGTGTCGGAGCAGCCTATAAAAGGCCCAGCGGGAGCAGTGTCTGAGAGGCCTATAAAAGGCCCAACGGGAGCAGTGTCGGAGCAGCCTATAAAAGGCCCAGCGGGAGCAGTGTCGGAGCAGCCTATAAAAGGCCCAGCCGGAACAGTTTCGGAGAGGCCGATAAAAGACCCAGCGGGAGCAGTGTCGGAGAGGCCTATAAAAGGCCCAGTGGGAGCAGTGTCGGAGCAGCCTATAAAAGGCCCAGCGGGAGCAGTTTCGGAGAGGCCGATAAAAGACCCAGTGGGAGCAGTGACGGAGCAGCCTATAAAAGGCCCAGGGGGAGCAGTGTCGGAGCAGCCTATAAAAGGACCAGCGGGAGCAGTGTCAGAGCAGCCTATAAAGGCCCAGCGGGAGCAGTGTTGGAGTAGCATATAAAGGCCCAGCGGGAGCAGTGTCAGAGCAGCATATAAAGGCCCAGCGGGAGCAGTGTCGGAGAGGCCTATAAAAGGCCCAGAGGGAGCTCGAGAGTCAGTGACAGAGCAGTCTATAAAAGGCCCAGCGGGAGCGGTGTCGGAGCAGCCTATAAAAGGCCCAGTGAGAGCAGTGTCGGAGAGGCATATAAAAGGCCCAGCGGGAGCAGTGTCGGAGCAGCCTATAAAAGGCCCAGCGGGAGCTCGAGCGTCAGTGACAGAGCAGCCTATAAAAGGCCCAGCGGGAGCTCGAGAGTCAGTGTCGGAGAGGCTTATGAAAAGCCCAGCGGTAGCCGTGTCGGAGCAGCCTATAAAAGGCCCAGCGGGAGCCGTGTCGGAGCAGCCTATAAAAGGCCCAGCGGGAGCAGTGTTGGAGCAGCCTATAAAAGGCCCAGTGGGAGCAGTGTCGGAGATTCATATAAAAGGCCCAGCGGGAGCAGTGTCGGAGCAGCCTATAATGGACCAGCGGGAGCAGTGTCGGGGAGGCCTATAAATGGCCCAGCGGGAGCTTGAGAGTCAGTGTTGGAGAGGCCTATAAAAAACCCAGTGGGAGCAGTTTCGGAGAGGCCGATAAAAGACCCAGCGGGAGCAGTGTCGGAGCAGCCTATAAGAGGCCCAGCGGGAGCAGTGTCGGAGCAGCCTATAAAAGGCCCAGCGGGAGCAGTGTCGGAGAGGCCTATAAAAGACCCAGCGGGAGCAGTTTCGGAGAGGCCGATAAAAGACCCAGCGGGAGCAGTGTCGGAGCAGCCTATAAAAGTCCCAGCGGGAGCAGTGTCGGAGCAGCCTATAAAAGGCCCAGCGGGAGCAGTGTCAGAGAGGCAGATAAAAGGCCCAGCGGGAGCAGTATCGGAGAGGCCGATAAAAGACCCAGCGGGAGCAGTGTCGGAGCAGCCTATAAAAGGCCCAGCGGGAGCAGTGTCGGAGCAGCCTATAAAAGGCCCAGCGGGAGCAGTGTCGGAGAGGCCTATAAAAGGCCCAGCGGGAGCAGTTTCGGAGAGGCCGATAAAAGACCCAGCGGGAGCAGTGTCGGAGCAGCCTATAAAAGGCCCAGCGGGAGCAGTTTCTGAGAGGCCGATAAAAGACACAGCGGGAGCAGTATCGGAGAGGCCGATAAAAGACCCAGTGGGAGCAGTGACGGAGCAGCCTATAAAAGGCCCAGCGGGAGCAGTGTCAGAGCAGCCTATAAAGGCCCAGCGGGAGCAGTGTCGGAGCAGCCTATAAAGGCCCAGCGGGAGCAGTGTCAGAGCAGCATATAAAGGCCCAGCTGGAGCAGTGTCAGAGCAGCCTATAAAAGGCCCAGCGGGAGCAGTGTCGGTGCAGCCTATAAAAGGCCCAGAGCGGGCAGTGTCCGAGCGTCCTATCAAAGGCCCAGCCAGAGCAGTGTCGGAGCAGCCTATAAAAGGCCCAGAGCGGGCAGTGTCCGAGCGTCCTATCAAAGGCCCAGCCAGAGCAGTGTCGGAGCAGCTTATAAAGGCCCAGCGGGAGCAGTGTCGGAGCAGCCTATAAATGCCCAGCGGGAGCAGTGTTGGAGCAGCCTATAAAAGGCCCAGCGGGAGCAGTGTCGTTGAGGCCTATAAAAGGCCCAGCAGGAGCAGTTTCGGAGAGGCCGATAAAAGACCCAGCGGGAGCAGTGTCGGAGCAGCCTATAAGAGGCCCAGCGGGAGCAGTATCGGAGAGGCCGATAAAAGACCCAGTGGGAGCAGTGACGGAGCAGCCTATAAAAGGCCCAGCGGGAGCAGTGTCTGAGAGGCCTATAAAAGGCCCAGCGGGAGCAGTGTCGGAGCAGCCTATAAAAGGCCCAGCGGGAGCAGTTTCGGAGAGGCCGATAAAAGACCCAGCGGGAGCAGTGTCGGAGCAGCCTATAAGAGGCCCACCGGGAGCAGTATCGGAGAGGCCGATCAAAGACCCAGTGGGAGCAGTGACAGAGCAGCCTATAAAAGGCCCAGCGGGAGCAGTGTCAGAGCAGCCTATAAAGGCCCAGCGGGAGCAGTGTCGGAGTAGCCTATAAAGGCCCAGCGGGAGCAGTGTCAGAGCAGCCTATAAAGGCCCAGCGGGAGCAATGACGGAGCGGCCTATAAAGGCGCAGCGGGAGCAATGTCGGAGCAGCCTATAAAGGCCCAGCGGGAGCAGTGCCGGAGAGGCCTATAAAAGGGCCAGAGCGAGCTCGAGAGTCAGTGACAGAGCAGCCTATAAAAGGCCCAGGGTAGTGCAGTGTCGGAGAGGCATATAAAAGTCCCAGCGAGAGTCAGTGTCGGAGCAGCCTATAAAAGGCCCAGTGGGAGCAGTGTTGGAGCAGCCTATAAAAGGCCCAGTGGGAGCAGTGTCGGAGCAGCCTATAATGGACCAGCGGGAGCAGTGTCGGGGAGGGCTATAAAAGGCCCAGCGGGAGCTTGAGGGTCAGTGTTGGAGAGGCCTATAAAAGGCCCAGCGGGAGCAGTGTCGTTGAGGCCTATAAAAGGCCCAGCAGGAGCAGTTTCGGAGAGGCCGATAAAAGACCCAGCGGGAGCAGTGTCGGAGCAGCCTATAAGAGGCCCAGCGGGAGCAGTATCGGAGAGGCCGATAAAAGACCCAGTGGGAGCAGTGACGGAGCAGCCTATAAAAGGCCCAGTGGGAGCAGTGTCGGAGCAGCCTATAAAGGCCCAGCGGGAGCAGTGTCGGAGCAGCCTATAAAGGCCCAGCGGGATCAGTGACAGAGCAGCCTAAAAAACGCCCAGCGGGAGCAATGTCGGAGCAGCCTATAAAGGCCCAGCGGGAGCAGTGCCGGAGAGGCCTATAAAAGGCCCAGAGCGAGCTCGAGAGTCAGTGTCGGAGATGCCAAAAATAGGCCCAGCGGGAGCAGTGTCAGAGCAGCCTATAAAAGGCCCAGCGGGAGCTCGAGAGTCAGTGACAGAGTAGCCTATAAAAGGCCCAGCAGGAGCAGTGTCAGAGCAGCCTATAAAAGGCCCAGGGGGTGCAGTGTCGGAGAGGCCTAAAAAAGGCCCAGCGAGAGTCAGTGTCGGAGCAGCCTATAAAAGGCCCAGCGGGAGCTCGAGAGTCAGTGTCGGAGAGGCTTATGAAAAGCCCAGCGGGAGCCGTGTCGGAGCAGCCTATAAAAGGCCCAGTGGGAGCAGTGTCGGAGAGGCATATAAAAGGCCTAGCGGGAGCAGTGTCGGAGCAGCCTATAATGGACCAGCGGGAGCAGTGTCGGGGAGGCCTATAAAAGGCCCAGCGGGAGCTTGAGAGTCAGTGTTGGAGAGGCCTATAAAAGGCCCAGCGGGAGCAGTGTCGGAGAGGCCTATAAAAGGCCCAGCGGGAGCAGTTTCGGAGAGGCCGATAAAAGACCCAGCGGGAGCAGTGTCGGAGGAGCCTATAAGAGGCCCAGCGGGAGCAGTATCGGAGAGGCCGATAAAAGACCCAGTGGGAGCAGTGACAGAGCAGCCTATAAAGGCCCAGCGGGAGCAGTGTCAGAGCAGCATATAAAGGCCCAGCTGGAGCAGTGTCAGAGCAGCCTATTAAACGCCCAGCGGGAGCAGTGTCGGAGAGGCCTATAAAAGGCCCAGCAGGAGCAGTGTCAGAGCAGCCTATAAAAGGCCCAGGGGGTGCAGTGTCGGAGAGGCCTATAAAAGGCCCCAGCGAGAGTCAGTGTCGGAGCAGCCTATAAAAGGCCCAGCGGGAGCTCGAGAGTCAGTGTCGGAGAGGCCTATGCAAGGCCCAGCGGGAGCCGTGTCGGGGCAGCCTATAAAAGGCCCAGAGGGAGCAGTGTCGGAGAGGCCTATAAAAGGCCCAGCGGGAGCCGTGTCGGAGCAGCCTATAAAAGGCCCAGCGGGAGCAGTGTCGGAGAGGCATATAAAAGGCCTAGCGGGAGCAGTGTCGGAGCAGCTTATAAAAGGCCCAGCGGGAGCAGTGTCGGGGAGGCCTATAAAAGGCCCAGCGGGAGCTCGAGAGTCAGTGTTGGAGAGGCCTATAAAAGGCCCAGCGGGAGCAGTGTCGGAGCAGCTTATAAAAGGCCCAGCGGGAGCAGTGTCGGAGAGACCTATAAAAGGACCAGCGTAAGCAGCGTCGGAGCGGCCTATAAAAGGCCCTGCTGGAGCAGTGTCGGAGCAGCCGATAAAGGCCCAGTGGGAGCTCGAGCATCAGTGTCGGAGCGGCCTATAAAGGCCCAGCGGGAGCAGTGTCGGAGCGGCCTATAAAGGCCCAGCGGGAGCAGTGTCGGAGCACCCTATAAAAGGCCCAGTGGGAGCAGTGTCGGAGAGGCCTATAAAAGGCCCAGCGGGAGCAGTGTCGGAGCAGCCTATAAAGGCCCAGCGGGAGCAGTGTCGGAGCAGCCTATAAAAGGCCCAGTGGGAGCAGTGTCGGAGCAGCCTATAAAAGGCCCAGTGGGAGCAGTGACGGAGCAGCCTATAAAGGCTCAGCGGGAGCAGTGTCGGAGCAGCCTATAAAAGGCCCAGCGGGAGCAGTGTCGGAGCAGCCTATAAAAGGCCCAGCAGGAGCAGTGTCGGAGCAGCCTATAAAAGGCCCAGCGGGAGCAGTGTCGGAGCAGCTTATAAAAGGCCCAGTGGGAGCAGTGACGGAGCAGCCAATAAAGGCCCAGTGGGAGCAGTGTCAGAGTGGCCTATAAAAGGCCCAGAGGGAGTAGTGTCGGAGCGACCTATAAAAGACCCAGCGGGAGCAATGTCGGAGCAGCCTATAAAAGGCCCAGCGGGAGCAGTGTCAGAGCGGCCTATAAAAGGCCCAGAGGGAGTAGTGTCGGAGCGACCTATAAAAGGCCCAGCGGGAGCAGTGTCGGAGCAGCCTATAAAAGGCCCAGAGGGAGTAGTGTCGGAGCGACCTATAAAAGGCCCAGCGGGAGCAGTGTCGGAGCAGCCTATAAAGGCCCAGCGGGAGCAGTGTCGGAGCAGCCTATAAAGGCCCAGCGGGAGCAGTGTCAGAGCAGCATATAAAGGCCCAGCTGGAGCAGTGTCAGAGCAGCCTATAAAAGGCCCAGCGGGAGCAGTGTCGGTGCAGCCTATAAAAGGCCCAGAGCGGGCAGTGTCCGAGCGTCCTATCAAAGGCCCAGCCAGAGCAGTGTCGGAGCAGCCTATAAAAGGCCCAGAGCGGGCAGTGTCCGAGCGTCCTATCAAAGGCCCAGCCAGAGCAGTGTCGGAGCAGCTTATAAAGGCCCAGCGGGAGCAGTGTCGGAGCAGCCTATAAATGCCCAGCGGGAGCAGTGTTGGAGCAGCCTATAAAAGGCCCAGCGGGAGCAGTGTCGTTGAGGCCGATAAAAGGCCCAGCAGGAGCAGTTTCGGAGAGGCCGATAAAAGACCCAGCGGGAGCAGTGTCGGTGCAGCCTATAAGAGGCCCAGCGGGAGCAGTATCGGAGAGGCCGATAAAAGACCCAGTGGGAGCAGTGACGGAGCAGCCTATAAAAGGCCCAGCGGGAGCAGTGTCTGAGAGGCCTATAAAAGGCCCAGCGGGAGCAGTGTCGGAGCAGCCTATAAAAGGCCCAGCGGGAGCAGTTTCGGAGAGGCCGATAAAAGACCCAGCGGGAGCAGTGTCGGAGCAGCCTATAAGAGGCCCACCGGGAGCAGTATCGGAGAGGCCGATCAAAGACCCAGTGGGAGCAGTGACAGAGCAGCCTATAAAAGGCCCAGCGGGAGCAGTGTCAGAGCAGCCTATAAAGGCCCAGCGGGAGCAGTGTCGGAGTAGCCTATAAAGGCCCAGCGGGAGCAGTGTCAGAGCAGCCTATAAAGGCCCAGCGGGAGCAATGACGGAGCGGCCTATAAAGGCCCAGCGGGAGCAATGTCGGAGCAGCCTATAAAGGCCCAGCGGGAGCAGTGCCGGAGAGGCCTATAAAAGGGCCAGAGCGAGCTCGAGAGTCAGTGACAGAGCAGCCTATAAAAGGCCCAGGGGGTGCAGTGTCGGAGAGGCATATAAAAGTCCCAGCGAGAGTCAGTGTCGGAGCAGCCTATAAAAGGCCCAGTGGGAGCAGTGTTGGAGCAGCCTATAAAAGGCCCAGTGGGAGCAGTGTCGGAGCAGCCTATAATGGACCAGCGGGAGCAGTGTCGGGGAGGGCTATAAAAGGCCCAGCGGGAGCTTGAGGGTCAGTGTTGGGGAGGCCTATAAAAGGCCCAGCGGGAGCAGTGTCGTTGAGGCCTATAAAAGGCCCAGCAGGAGCAGTTTCGGAGAGGCCGATAAAAGACCCAGCGGGAGCAGTGTCGGAGCAGCCTATAAGAGGCCCAGCGGGAGCAGTATCGGAGAGGCCGATAAAAGACCCAGTGGGAGCAGTGACGGAGCAGCCTATAAAAGGCCCAGTGGGAGCAGTGTCGGAGCAGCCTATAAAGGCCCAGCGGGAGCAGTGTCGGAGCAGCCTATAAAGGCCCAGCGGGAGCAGTGACAGAGCAGCCTAAAAAACGCCCAGCGGGAGCAATGTCGGAGCAGCCTATAAAGGCCCAGCAGGAGCAGTGCCGGAGAGGCCTATAAAAGGCCCAGAGCGAGCTCGAGAGTCAGTGTCGGAGATGCCAAAAATAGGCCCAGCGGGAGCAGTGTCAGAGCAGCCTATAAAAGGCCCAGCGGGAGCTCGAGAGTCAGTGACAGAGCAGCCTATAAAAGGCCCAGCAGGAGCAGTGTCAGAGCAGCCTATAAAAGGCCCAGGGGGTGCAGTGTCGGAGAGGCCTAAAAAAGGCCCAGCGAGAGTCAGTGTCGGAGCAGCCTATAAAAGGCCCAGCGGGAGCTCGAGAGTCAGTGTCGGAGAGGCTTATGAAAAGCCCAGCGGGAGCCGTGTCGGAGCAGCCTATAAAAGGCCCAGTGGGAGCAGTGTCGGAGAGGCATATAAAAGGCCTAGCGGGAGCAGTGTCGGAGCAGCCTATAATGGACCAGCGGGAGCAGTGTCGGGGAGGCCTATAAAAGGCCCAGCGGGAGCTTGAGAGTCAGTGTTGGAGAGGCCTATAAAAGGCCCAGCGGGAGCAGTGTCGGAGAGGCCTATAAAAGGCCCAGCGGGAGCAGTTTCGGAGAGGCCGATAAAAGACCCAGCGGGAGCAGTGTCGGAGGAGCCTATAAGAGGCCCAGCGGGAGCAGTATCGGAGAGGCCGATAAAAGACCCAGTGGGAGCAGTGACAGAGCAGCCTATAAAGGCCCAGCGGGAGCAGTGTCAGAGCAGCATATAAAGGCCCAGCTGGAGCAGTGTCAGAGCAGCCTATTAAACGCCCAGCGGGAGCAGTGTCGGAGAGGCCTATAAAAGGCCCAGCAGGAGCAGTGTCAGAGCAGCCTATAAAAGGCCCAGGGGGTGCAGTGTCGGAGAGGCCTATAAAAGGCCCAGCGAGAGTCAGTGTCGGAGCAGCCTATAAAAGGCCCAGCGGGAGCTCGAGAGTCAGTGTCGGAGAGGCCTATGCAAGGCCCAGCGGGAGCCGTGTCGGGGCAGCCTATAAAAGGCCCAGAGGGAGCAGTGTCGGAGAGGCCTATAAAAGGCCCAGCGGGAGCCGTGTCGGAGCAGCCTATAAAAGGCCCAGCGGGAGCAGTGTCGGAGAGGCATATAAAAGGCCTAGCGGGAGCAGTGTCGGAGCAGCTTATAAAAGGCCCAGCGGGAGCAGTGTCGGGGAGGCCTATAAAAGGCCCAGCGGGAGCCCGAGAGTCAGTGTTGGAGAGGCCTATAAAAGGCCCAGCGGGAGCAGTGTCGGAGCAGCTTATAAAAGGCCCAGCGGGAGCAGTGTCGGAGAGACCTATAAAAGGACCAGCGGGAGCAGCGTCGGAGCGGCCTATAAAAGGCCCTGCTGGAGCAGTGTCGGAGCAGCCGATAAAGGCCCAGTGGGAGCTCGAGCATCAGTGTCGGAGCGGCCTATAAAGGCCCAGCGGGAGCAGTGTCGGAGCGGCCTATAAAGGCCCAGCGGGAGCAGTGTCGGAGCACCCTATAAAAGGCCCAGTGGGAGCAGTGTCGGAGAGGCCTATAAAAGGCCCAGCGGGAGCAGTGTCGGAGCAGCCTATAAAGGCCCAGCGGGAGCAGTGTCGGAGCAGCCTATAAAAGGCCCAGTGGGAGCAGTGTCGGAGCAGCCTATAAAAGGCCCAGTGGGAGCAGTGACGGAGCAGCCTATAAAGGCTCAGCGGGAGCAGTGTCGGAGCAGCCTATAAAAGGCCCAGCGGGAGCAGTGTCGGAGCAGCCTATAAAAGGCCCAGCAGGAGCAGTGTCGGAGCAGCCTATAAAAGGCCCAGCGGGAGCAGTGTCGGAGCAGCTTATAAAAGGCCCAGTGGGAGCAGTGACGGAGCAGCCAATAAAGGCCCAGTGGGAGCAGTGTCAGAGTGGCCTATAAAAGGCCCAGAGGGAGTAGTGTCGGAGCGACCTATAAAAGGCCCAGCGGGAGCAATGTCTGAGCAGCCTATAAAAGGCCCAGCGGGAGCAGTGTCAGAGCGGCCTATAAAAGGCCCAGAGGGAGTAGTGTCGGAGCGACCTATAAAAGGCCCAGCGGGAGCAGTGTCGGAGCAGCCTATAAAAGGCCCAGAGGGAGTAGTGTCGGAGCGACCTATAAAAGGCCCAGCGGGAGCAGTGTCGGAGCAGCCTATAAAGGCCCAGCGGGAGCAGTGTCGGCGCGGCCTATAATGGCCCAGCGGGAGCAGTGTCGGAGCAGCCTATAAATGCCCAGCGGGAGCAGTGTCGGAGAGGCCTATAAATGCCCAGCGGGAGCAGTGTCGGAGCAGCCTATAAAAGGCCCAGAGGGAGTAGTGTCGGAGCGACCTATAAAAGGCCCAGCGGGAGCAGTTTCGGAGCAGCCTGTAAAAGGCCCAGCGGGAGCAGTGTCGGAGAGGCCTATAAAGGCCCAGCGGGAGCAGTGTCGGAGCAGCCTATAAAAGGCCCAGCGGGAGCAGTGTCGGAGAGGCCTATAAAGGCCCAGCGGGAGCAGTGTCGGAGCAGCCTATAAAAGGCCCAGCGGGAGCAGTGTCGGAGCAGCCTATAAAAGGCCCAGAGCGGGCAGTGTCGGAGCGGCCTATAAAAGGTCCAGCCAGAGCAGTGTCGGAGCAGCCTATAAAGGCCCAGAGGGAGCAGTGTCGGAGCAGCCTATAAAGGCCCAGCGGGAGCAGTGTCGGAGCAGCCTATAAAAGGCCCAGCGAGAGTCAGTGTCGGAGCAGCCTATAAAAGGCCCAGCGGGAGCTGTGTCGGAGAGGCCTATAAAGGCCCAGCGGGAGCAGTGTCGGAGAAGCCTATAAAGGCCCAGTGGGAGCTGTGTCGGAGCAGCCTATAAAAGGCCCAGCGGGAGCAGTGTTGGAGAGGCCTATAAAAGACCCAGGGGGAGCAGTGTCGGAGCAGCCTATAAAAGGCCCAGCGGGAGCCGTGTCGGAGCAGCCAATAAAAGGCCCAGCGGGAGCAGTGTCGGAGAGGCCGATAAAAGACCCAGCGGGAGCAGTGTCGGAGCAGCCTATAAAGGCCCAGCGGGAGCAGTGTTGGAGCGGCCTATAAAAGGCCCAGCGGGAGTAGTGTCGGAGCAGCCTATAAAAGGCCCAGCGGGAGCAGTGTCGGAGCATTCTATAAAGGCCCAGCGGGAGCAGTGTCGGAGCAGCCTATAAAACGCTCAGCGGGAGTAGTGTCGGAGCAGCCTATAAAAGGCCCAGCGAGAGTCAGTGTCGGAGCAGCCTATAAAAGGCCCAGAGGGAGTAGTGTCGGAGCGACCTATAAAAGGCCCAGCGGGAGCAGTTTCGGAGCAGCCTGTAAAAGGCCCAGCGGGAGCAGTGTCGGAGAGGCCTATAAAGGCCCAGCGGGAGCAGTGTCGGAGCAGCCTATAAAAGGCCCAGCGGGAGCAGTGTCGGAGAGGCCTATAAAAGGTCCAGCCAGAGCAGTGTCGGAGCAGCCTATAAAGGCCCAGAGGGAGCAGTGTCGGAGCAGCCTATAAAGGCCCAGCGGGAGCAGTGTCGGTGCAGCCTATGAAAGGCCCAGCGAGAGTCAGTGTCGGAGCAGCCTATAAAAGGCCCAGCGGGAGCTGTGTCGGAGAGGCCTATAAAGGCCCAGCGGGAGCAGTGTCGGAGAGGCCTATAAAAGGCCCAGCCGAAGCAGTGTCAGAGCAGCCTATAAAAGGCCCAGTGGGAGCAGTGACGGAGCAGCCTATAAAAGGCCCAGCGGGAGCAGTGTCGGAGCGGCCTATAAAAGGCCCAGCGGGAGCAGTGTCAGAGCAGCCTATAAAAGGCCCAGTGGGAGCAGTGTTGGAGAGGCCTATAAAAGGCCCAGCGGGAGCAGTGTCAGAGCAGCCTATAAAAGGCCCAGCGGGAGCTGTGTCGGAGCAGCCTATAAAATGCCCAGCGGGAGCAGTGTCGGAGCAGCCTAAAAAAGGCCCAGCGGGAGCAATGTCGGAGAGGCCTATAAAAGGCCCAGCGGGAGCAATGTCCGAGTGGCCTATAAAGGCCCAGCGGGAGCTCGAGCGTCAGTGTCGGAGCGGCCTATAAAGGCCCAGCGGGAGCAGTGTCGGATAGCCCGATAAAAGACCCAGCGGGAGCAATGTCGGAGCAGCCTATAACAGGCCCAGCGGGAGCAGTGTCGGAGAGGCCGATAAAAGACCCAGTGGGAGCAGTGTCGGAGCAGCCAATAAAAGGCCCAGTGGGAGCAGTGTCGGAGCAGCCTAAAAGGCCCAGTGGGAGCAGTGTCGGAGCAGCCTATAAAAGGCCCAGTGGGAGCAGTGTCGGAGCAGCCTATAAAAGGCCCAGCGGGAGCAGTGTCGGAGCGGCCTATAAAAGGCCCAGCGGGAGCAGTGTCTGAGCAGCCTATAAAAGGCCCAGCGGGAGCAGTGTCGGAGCAGCCTATAAAGGCCCAGCGGGAGCAGTGTCGGATCAGCCTATAAAGGCCCAGCGGGAGCAGTGTCGGAGAGGCTGATAAAAGACCCAGTCGGAGCAGTGTCGGAGCAGCCTATAAAGTCCCAGCGGGAGCAGTTTCGGAGCAGCCTATAAAAGGCCTAGCGGGAGCAGTGTCGGAGCAGCCTATAAAAGGCCCAGCGGGAGCTCGAGAGTCAGTGTCGGAGAGGCCTATAAAAGACCCAGCGGGAGCAGTGTTGGAGCAGCCTATAAAAGGCCCAGCGGGAGCAGTGTCAGAGCAGCTGATAAAAGGCCCAGCGGAGCTCGAGAGTCAGTGTCGGAGAGGCCTATCAAATGACCAGTGGGAGCAGTGTCGGAGAGGCCTATAAAAGGCTCAGCGGGAGCAGTGTCGGAGAGGCCTATAAAAGGCCCAGCGAGAGTCAGTGTCGGAGAGGCCTATAAAAGGCCCAGCGGGGGCAATGTCGGAGAAGCCTATAAAAGGACCTGCGGGAGCAGTGTCGGAGCAGCCTATAAAAGGCCCAGCGAGAGTCAGTGTCGGAGCAGCCTATAAAAGGCCCAGCGGGAGGTCGAGAGTCAGTGTCGGAGAGGCCTATAAAGGCCCAGTGGGAGCAGTGTCGGAGCAGCCTTATAAAGACCCAGCGGGAGCTGTGTCAGAGCAGCCTATAAATGGCCGAGCGGGAGCACTGTCGGAGAGGCCTATAAAAGGCCCAGCGGGAGCAGTGTCGGAGAGGCCGATAAAAGACCCAGCGGGAGCAGTGTCGGAGCAGCCTATAAAAGACCCAGCGGGAGCAGTGTCGGAGCAGCCTATAAGAGGCCCAGCAGGAGCAGTATCGGAGAGGCCGATAAAAGACCCAGTGGGAGCAGTGACGGAGCAGCCTATAAAAGGCCCAGTGGGAGCAGTGTCGGAGCAGCCTATAAAGGCCCAGCGGGAGCAGTGTCGGAGCAGCCTATAAAGGCCCAGCGGGAGCAGTGTCAGAGCAGCCTAAAAAACGCCCAGCGGGAGCAATGTCGGAGCAGCCTATAAAGGCCCAGCGGGAGCAGTGCCGGAGAGGCCTATAAAAGGCCCAGGGCGAGCTCGAGAGTCAGTGTCGGAGATGCCAAAAATAGGCCCAGCGGGAGCAGTGTCAGAGCAGCCTATAAAAGGCCCAGTGGGAGCTCGAGAGACAGTGACAGAGCAGCCTATAAAAGGCCCAGCAGGAGCAGTGTCAGAGCAGCCTATAAAAGGCCCAGGGGGTGCAGTGTCGGAGAGGCCTAAAAAAGCCCAGCGAGAGTCAGTGTCGGAGCAGCCTATAAAAGGCCCAGCGGGAGCTCGAGAGTCAGTGTCGGAGAGGCTTATGAAAAGCCCAGCGGGAGCCGTGTCGGAGCAGCCTATAAAAGGCCCAGTGGGAGCAGTGTCGGAGAGGCATATAAAAGGCCTAGCGGGAGCAGTGTCGGAGCAGCCTATAATGGACCAGCGGGAGCAGTGTCGGGGAGGCCTATAAAAGGCCCAGCGGGAGCTTGAGAGTCAGTGTTGGAGAGGCCTATAAAAGGCCCAGCGGGAGCAGTGTCGGAGAGGCCTATAAAAGGCCCAGCGGGAGCAGTTTCGGAGAGGCCGATAAAAGACCCAGCGGGAGCAGTGTCGGAGGAGCCTATAAGAGGCCCAGCGGGAGCAGTATCGGAGAGGCCGATAAAAGACCCAGTGGGAGCAGTGACAGAGCAGCCTATAAAGGCCCAGCGGGAGCAGTGTCAGAGCAGCATATAAAGGCCCAGCTGGAGCAGTGTCAGAGCAGCCTATTAAACGCCCAGCGGGAGCAGTGTCGGAGAGGCCTATAAAAGGCCCAGCAGGAGCAGTGTCAGAGCAGCCTATAAAAGGCCCATGGGGTGCAGTGTCGGAGAGGCGTATAAAAGGCCCAGCGAGAGTCAGTGTCGGAGCAGCCTATAAAAGGCCCAGCGGGAGCTCGAGAGTCAGTGTCGGAGAGGCCTATGCAAGGCCCAGCGAGAGTCAGTGTCGGAGAGGCCTATGCAAGGCCCAGCGGGAGCCGTGTCGGGGCAGCCTATAAAAGGCCCAGAGGGAGCAGTGTCGGAGAGGCCTATAAAAGGCCCAGCGGGAGCCGTGTCGGAGCAGCCTATAAAAGGTCCAGCGGGAGCAGTGTCGGAGAGGCATATAAAAGGCCTAGCGGGAGCAGTGTCGGAGCAGCTTATAAAAGGCCCAGCGGGAGCAGTGTCGGGGAGGCCTATAAAAGGCCCAGCGGAAGCTCGAGAGTCAGTGTTGGAGAGGCCTATAAAAGGCCCAGCGGGAGCAGTGTCGGAGCAGCTTATAAAAGGCCCAGCGGGAGCAGTGTCGGAGAGACCTATAAATGGCCCAGCGGGAGCAGCGTCGGAGCGGCCTATAAAAGGCCCTGCTGGAGCAGTGTCAGAGCAGCCGATAAAGGCCCAGTGGGAGCTCGAGCATCAGTGTCGGAGCGGCCTATAAAGGCCCAGCGGGAGCAGTGTCGGAGCGGCCTATAAAGGCCCAGCGGGAGCAGTGTCGGAGCACCCTATAAAAGGCCCAGTGGGAGCAGTGTCGGAGAGGCCTATAAAAGGCCCAGCGGGAGCAGTGTCGGAGCAGCCTATAAAGGCCCAGCGGGAGCAGTGTCGGAGCAGCCTATAAAAGGCCCAGTGGGAGCAGTGTCGGAGCAGCCTATAAAAGGCCCAGTGGGAGCAGTGACGGAGCAGCCTATAAAGGCTCAGCGGGAGCAGTGTCGGAGCAGCCTATAAAAGACCCAGTGGGAGCAGTGTCGGAGCAGCCTATAAAAGGCCCAGCAGGAGCAGTGTCGGAGCAGCCTATAAAAGGCCCAGCGGGAGCAGTGTCGGAGCAGCTTATAAAAGGCCCAGTGGGAGCAGTGACGGAGCAGCCAATAAAGGCCCAGTGGGAGCAGTGTCAGAGTGGCCTATAAAAGGCCCAGAGGGAGTAGTGTCGGAGCGACCTATAAAAGGCCCAGCGGGAGCAATGTCGGAGCAGCCTATAAAAGGCCCAGCGGGAGCAGTGTCAGAGCGGCCTATAAAAGGCCCAGAGGGAGTAGTGTCGGAGCGACCTATAAAAGGCCCAGCGGGAGCAGTGTCGGAGCAGCCTATAAAAGGCCCAGAGGGAGTAGTGTCGGAGCGACCTATAAAAGGCCCAGCGGGAGCAGTGTCGGAGCAGCCTATAAAGGCCCAGCGGGAGCAGTGTCGGAGCGGCCTATAATGGCCCAGCGGGAGCAGTGTCGGAGCAGCCTATAAATGCCCAGCGGGAGCAGTGTCGGAGAGGCCTATAAAGGCCCAGCGGGAGCAGTGTCGGAGCAGCCTATAAAAGGCCCAGAGGGAGTAGTGTCGGAGCGACCTATAAAAGGCCCAGCGGGAGCAGTTTCAGAGCAGCCTGTAAAAGGCCCAGCGGGAGCAGTGTCGGAGAGGCCTATAAAGGCCCAGCGGGAGCAGTGTCGGAGCAGCCTATAAAAGGCCCAGCGGGAGCAGTGTCGGAGAGGCCTATAAAGGCCCAGCGGGAGCAGTGTCGGAGCAGCCTATAAAAGGCCCAGCGGGAGCAGTGTCGGAGCAGCCTATAAAAGGCCCAGAGCGGGCAGTGTCGGAGCGGCCTATAAAAGGTCCAGCCAGAGCAGTGTCGGAGCAGCCTATAAAGGCCCAGAGGGAGCAGTGTCGGAGCAGCCTATAAAGGCCCAGCGGGAGCAGTGTCGGAGCAGCCTATAAAAGGCCCAGCGGGAGCAGTGTCGGAGCGGCCTATAAAAGGCCCAGCGGGAGCAGTGTCAGAGCAGCCTATAAAAGGCCCAGTGGGAGCAGTGTTGGAGAGGCCTATAAAAGGCCCAGCGGGAGCAGTGTCAGAGCAGCCTATAAATGGCCGAGCGGGAGCTGTGTCGGAAAGGCCTATAAAAGGCCCAGCGACAGTCAGTGTCGGAGAGGACTATAAAAGGCCCAGCGGGAGCAGTGTCAGAGCAGCCTATAAAAGGCCCAGCGGGAGCTGTGTCGGAGCAGCCTATAAAATGCCCAGCGGGAGCAGTGTCGGAGCAGCCTAAAAAAGGCCCAGCGGGAGCAATGTCGGAGAGGCCTATAAAAGGCCCAGCGGGAGCAATGTCGGAGAGGCCTATAAAAGGCCCAGCGGGAGCAATGTCCGAGTGGCCTATAAAGGCCCAGCGGGAGCTCGAGCGTCAGTGTCGGAGCGGCCTATAAAGGCCCAGCGGGAGCAGTGACGGATAGCCCGATAAAAGACCCAGCGGGAGCAATGTCGGAGCAGCCTATAACAGGCCCAGCGGGAGCAGTGTCGGAGAGGCCGATAAAAGACCCAGTGGGAGCAGTGTCGGAGCAGCCAATAAAAGGCCCAGTGGGAGCAGTGTCGGAGCAGCCTAAAAGGCCCAGTGGGAGCAGTGTCGGAGCAGCCTATAAAAGGCCCAGTGGGAGCAGTGTCGGAGCAGCCTATAAAAGGCCCAGCGGGAGCAGTGTCGGAGCGGCCTCTAAAAGGCCCAGCGGGAGCAGTGTCTGAGCAGCCTATAAAAGGCCCAGCGGGAGCAGTGTCGTAGCAGCCTATAAAGGCCCAGCGGGAGCAGTGTCGGATCAGCCTATAAAGGCCCAGCGGGAGCAGTGTCGGAGAGGCTGATAAAAGACCCAGTCGGAGCAGTGTCGGAGCAGCCTATAAAGTCCCAGCGGGAGCAGTGTCGGAGCAGCCTATAAAAGGCCTAGCGGGAGCAGTGTCGGAGCAGCCTATAAAAGGCCCAGCGGGAGCTCGAGAGTCAGTGTCGGAGAGGCCTATAAAAGACCCAGCGGGAGCAGTGTTGGAGCAGCCTATAAAAGGCCCAGCGGGAGCAGTGTCAGAGCAGCCTATAAAAGGCCCAGCGGAGCTCGAGAGTCAGTGTCGGAGAGGCCTATCAAATGACCAGTGGGAGCAGTGTCGGAGAGGCCTATAAAAGGCCCAGCGGGAGCAGTGTCGGAGAGGCCTATAAAAGGCCCAGCGAGAGTCAGTGTCGGAGAGGCCTATAAAAGGCCCAGCGGGGGCAATGTCGGAGAAGCCTATAAAAGGCCCAGCGGGAGCAGTGTCGGAGCAGCCTATAAAAGGCCCAATGGGAGCAGTGTCGGAGCAGCCTATAAAAGGCCCAGCGGGAGCAGTGTCTGAGCAACCTATAAAAGGCCCAGCGGGAGCAGTGTCGGAGCAGCCTATAAAGGCCCAGCGGGAGCAGTGTCGGATCAGCCTATAAAGGCCCAGCGGGAGCAGTGTCGGAGAGGCTGATAAAAGACCCAGTCGGAGCAGTGTCGGAGCAGCCTATAAAGTCCCAGCGGGAGCAGTGTCGGAGCAGCCTATAAAAGGCCTAGCGGGAGCAGTGTCGGAGCAGCCTATAAAAGGCCCAGCGGCAGCAGTGCCGGAGCAGCCTATAAAAAGCCCAGCGGGAGCTGTGTCGGAGCAGCCTATAAAATGCCCAGCGGGAGCAGTGTCGGAGCAGCCTAAAAAAGGCCCAGCGGGAGCAATGTCGGAGATGCCTATAAAAGGCCCAGCGGGAGCAATGTCGGAGAGGCCTATAAAAGGCCCAGCGGGAGCAATGTCCGAGTGGCCTATAAAGGCCCAGCGGGAGCTCGAGCGTCAGTGTCGGAGCGGCCTATAAAGGCCCAGCGGGAGCAGTGACGGATAGCCCGATAAAAGACCCAGCGGGAGCAATGTCGGAGCAGCCTATAACAGGCCCAGCGGGAGCAGTGTCGGAGAGGCCGATAAAAGACCCAGTGGGAGCAGTGTCGGAGCAGCCAATAAAAGGCCCAGTGGGAGCAGTGTCGGAGCAGCCTAAAAGGCCCAGTGGGAGCAGTGTCGGAGCAGCCTATAAAAGGCCCAGTGGGAGCAGTGTCGGAGCAGCCTATAAAAGGCCCAGCGGGAGCAGTGTCGGAGCGGCCTCTAAAAGGCCCAGCGGGAGCAGTGTCTGAGCAGCCTATAAAAGGCCCAGCGGGAGCAGTGTCGTAGCAGCCTATAAAGGCCCAGCGGGAGCAGTGTCGGATCAGCCTATAAAGGCCCAGCGGGAGCAGTGTCGGAGAGGCTGATAAAAGACCCAGTCGGAGCAGTGTCGGAGCAGCCTATAAAGTCCCAGCGGGAGCAGTGTCGGAGCAGCCTATAAAAGGCCTAGCGGGAGCAGTGTCGGAGCAGCCTATAAAAGGCCCAGCGGGAGCTCGAGAGTCAGTGTCGGAGAGGCCTATAAAAGACCCAGCGGGAGCAGTGTTGGAGCAGCCTATAAAAGGCCCAGCGGGAGCAGTGTCAGAGCAGCCTATAAAAGGCCCAGCGGAGCTCGAGAGTCAGTGTCGGAGAGGCCTATCAAATGACCAGTGGGAGCAGTGTCGGAGAGGCCTATAAAAGGCCCAGCGGGAGCAGTGTCGGAGAGGCCTATAAAAGGCCCAGCGAGAGTCAGTGTCGGAGAGGCCTATAAAAGGCCCAGCGGGGGCAATGTCGGAGAAGCCTATAAAAGGCCCAGCGGGAGCAGTGTCGGAGCAGCCTATAAAAGGCCCAATGGGAGCAGTGTCGGAGCAGCCTATAAAAGGCCCAGCGGGAGCAGTGTCTGAGCAACCTATAAAAGGCCCAGCGGGAGCAGTGTCGGAGCAGCCTATAAAGGCCCAGCGGGAGCAGTGTCGGATCAGCCTATAAAGGCCCAGCGGGAGCAGTGTCGGAGAGGCTGATAAAAGACCCAGTCGGAGCAGTGTCGGAGCAGCCTATAAAGTCCCAGCGGGAGCAGTGTCGGAGCAGCCTATAAAAGGCCTAGCGGGAGCAGTGTCGGAGCAGCCTATAAAAGGCCCAGCGGGAGCTCGAGAGTCAGTGTCGGAGAGGCCTATAAAAGACCCAGCGGGAGCAGTGTTGGAGCAGCCTATAAAAGGCCCAGCGGGAGCAGTGTCAGAGCAGCCTATAAAAGGCCCAGCAGAGCTCGAGAGTCAGTGTCGGAGAGGCCTATCAAATGACCAGTGGGAGCAGTGTCAGAGAGGCCTATAAAAGGCCCAGCGGGAGCAGTGTCGGAGAGGCCTATAAAAGGCCCAGCGAGAGTCAGTGTCGGAGAGGCCTATAAAAGGCCCAGCGGGGGCAATGTCGGAGAAGCCTATAAAAGGCCCTGCGGGAGCAGTGTCGGAGCAGCCTATAAAAGGGCCAGCGGGAGCAATGTCGGAGAGGCCTATAAAGGCCCAGCGGGAGCTGTGTCGGAGCAGCCTATAAAAGGCCCAGAGGGAGCAATGTCGGAGAGGCCTATAAAAGGCCCAGCGAGAGTCAGTGTCGGAGCAGCCTATAAAAGGCCCAGCGGGAGGTCGAGAGTCAGTGTCGGAGAGGCCTATAAAGGCCCAGCGGGAGCAGTGTCGGAGCAGCCTTATAAAGACCCAGCGGGAGCTGTGTCAGAGCAGCCTATAAATGGCCGAGCGGGAGCACTGTCGGAGAGGCCTATAAAAGGCCCAGCGGGAGCAGTGTCGGAGAGGCCGATAAAAGACCAAGCGGGAGCAGTGTCGGAGCAGCCTATAAAAGGCCCAGCGGGAGCAGTGTCGGAGGGGCCGATAAAAGACCCAGGGGGAGCAGTGTCGGAGCAGCCTATAAAAGGCCCAGTGGGAGCAGTGTCTGAGCAGCCTATAAAGGCCCAGCGGGAGCAGTGTCGGAGCAGCCTATAAAAGGCCCAGTGGGAGCAGTGTCGGAGCAGCCTATAAAAGGCCCAGCAGGAGCAGTGTCGGAGAGGCCCATAAAAAACCCAGCGGGAGCAGTGTCGGAGCAGCCTATAAAAGCCCCAGTGGGAGCAGAGTCGGAGCAGCCTATAAAAGGCCCAGTGGGAGCAATGTCGGAGCAGCCTATAAAAGGCCAAGCGGGAGCAGTGTCGGAGAGGCCCATAAAAAACCCAGTGGGAGCAGTGTCGGAGCAGCCTATAAAACGCTCAGCGGGAGCAATGTCGGAGCAGCCGATAAAGTCCCAGCGGGAGCAGTGTCGGAGTGGCCTATAAAAGGCCCAGAGCGAGCTCGAGAGTCAGTGTCGGAGATGCCAAAAATAGGCCCAGCGGGAGCAGTGTCGGAGCGGCCTATAAAAGGCCCAGCGGGAGCAGTGTCGGAGCGGCCTATAAAAGGCCCAGCGGGAGCAGTGTCAGAGCAGCCTATAAAAGGCCCAGCGGGAGCAGTGTCGGAGAGGCCTATAAAAGGCCCAGCGGGAGCAGTGTCAGAGCAGCCTATAAATGGCCGAGCGGGAGCTGTGTCGGAACGGCCTATAAAAGGCCCAGCAACAGTCAGAGTCGGAGAGGACTATAAAAGGCCCAGTGGGAGCAGTGTCGGAGCAGCCTATAAAAGGCCCAGCGGGAGCTGTGTCGGAGCAGCCTATAAAAGGCCCAGCAGGAGCAGTATCGGAGAGGCCCATAAAAAACCCAGCGGGAGCAGTGTCGGAGCAGCCTATAAAAGGCCCAGCGGGAGCAGTGTCGGAGCAGCCTATAAAAGGCCCAGTGGGAGCAGTGTCGGAGCAGCCTATAAAAGGCCCAGCGGGAGCAGTGTCGGAGAGGCCTATAAAATGCCCAGCGGGAGCAGTGTCGGAGCAGCCTATAAAAGGCCCAGCGGGAGCAATGTCGGAGATGCCTATAAAAGGCCCAGCGGGAGCAATGTCGGAGTGGCCTATAAAGGCCCAGCGGGAGCTCGAGCGTCAGTGTCGGAGCGGCCTATAAAGGCCCAGCGGGAGCAGTGTCGGAGAGCCCGATAAAAGACCCAGCGGGAGCAATGTCGGAGCAGCCTATAAAAGGCCCAGCGGGAGCAGTGTCGGAGAGGCCGATAAAAGGCCCAGCCGGAGCTCGAGAGTCAGTGTCGGGGAGGCCTATAAAAGGCCCAGCGGGAGCAGTGTCAGAGCAGCCTATAAATGGCCGAGCGGGAGCAGTGTCGGGGAGGCCTATAAAAGGCCCAGCACGAGCTCGAGAGTCAGTGTCGGGGAGGCCTATAAAAGGCCCAGCGGGAGCAGTGTCAGCGCAGCTTATAAAGACCCAGCGGGAGCTGTGTCAGAGCAGCCTATAAATGGCCGAGCGGGAGCTGTGTCGGAGAGGCCTATAAAAGGCCCAGCGACAGTCAGTGTCGGAGAGGACTATAAAAGGCCCAGCGGGAGCAGTGTCGGAGAGGCCGATAAAAGACCCAGCGGGAGCAGTGTCGGAGCAGCCTATAAAAGGCCCAGCGGGAGCAGTGTCTGAGGGGCCGATAAAAGACCCAGGGGGAGCAGTGTCGGAGCAGCCTATAAAAGGCCCAGTGGGAGCAGTGTCTGAGCAGCCTATAAAAGGCCCAGCGGGAGCAGTCTCTGAGCAGCCTATAAAGGCCCAGCGGGAGCAGTGTCGGAGCATCCTATAAAAGGCCCAGTGGGAGCAGTGTCGGAGAGGCCCATAAAAAACCCAGCGGGAACAGTGTCGGAGCAGCCTATAAAAGGCCCAGTGGGATCAGAGTCGGAGCAGCCTATAAAAGGCCCAGTGGGAGCAATGTCGGAGCAGCCTATAAAAGGCCAAGCGGGAGCAGTGTCGGAGAGGCCCATAAAAAACCCAGTGGGAGCAGTGTCGGAGCAGCCTATAAAAGGCCCAGCAGGAGCAGTGTCGGAGAGGCCCATAAAATACTCAGCGGGAGCAGTGTCGGAGCAGCCTATAAAAGGCCCAGCGGGAGCAGTCTCTGAGCAGCCTATAAAGGCCCAGCGGGAGCAGTGTCGGAGCAGCCTATAAAAGGCCCAGTGGGAGCAGTGTCGGAGAGGCCCATAAAAAACCCAGCGGGAGCAGTGTCGGAGCAGCCTATAAAAGGCCCAGTGGGATCAGAGTCGGAGCAGCCTATAAAAGGCCCAGTGGGAGCAATGTCGGAGCAGCCTATAAAAGGCCAAGCGGGAGCAGTGTCGGAGAGGCCCATAAAAAACCCAGCGGGAGCAGTGTCGGAGAGGCCTATAAAAGGCCCAGCGGGAGCAGTGTCGGAGCAGCTTATAAAGGCTCAGCGGGAGAAGTGTCGGAGCAGCCTATAAAAGGCCCAGCGGGAGCAGTGTCGGAGAGGCGGATAAAAGACCCAGGGGGAGCAGTGTCGGAGCAGCCTATAAAAGGCCCAGCGGGAGCTCGAGAGTCAGTGTCGGAGAGGCCTATAAAAGGCCCAGCGGGGGCAGTGTCGGAGAAGCCTATAAAAGGCCAATTGGGAGCAGTGTCGGAGCAGCCTATAAAAGGCCCAGCGGGAGCAGTGTCGGATCAGCCTATAAAGGCCCAGCGGGAGCAGTGTCGGAGAGGCCTATAAAAGACCCAGCGGGAGCAGTGTCGGAGCAGCCTATAAAACGCCCAGCGGGAGCAGTGTCAGAGCAGCCTATAAAAGGCCCAGCGGGAGCTCGAGAGTCAGTGTCGGAGAGGCCTATAAAAGGCCCAGCGGGGGCAGTGTCGGAGAAGCCTATAAAAGGCCAAGTGGGAGCAGTGTCGGAGCAGCCTATAAAAGGCCCAGCGGGAGCAGTGTCGGAGAGGCCTATAAAAGGCCCAGCGGGAGCAGTTTCGGAGCAGCCTATAAAAGGCCCAGCGGGAGCAGTGTCCGAGAGGCCTACAAAAGGTCCAGCGGGAGCAGTGTCGGAGCAGCCTATAAAGGCCCAGCGGGAGCAGTGTCAGAGCAGCCTATAAAGGCCCAGCAGGAGCAGTGTTGGAGCAGCCTATAAAAGGCCCAGCAGGGGCAGTGTTGGAGAGGACTATAAAAAACCCAACGGGAGCAGTGTCGGAGCAGCCTATAAAACGCCCAGCGGGAGCAGTGTCGGAGCAGCCTATAAAAGGCCCAGGAGGAGCAGTATCGGAGAGGCCCATAAAAAACCCAGCGGGAGCAGTGTCGGAGAGGCCTACAAAAGGCCCAGTGGGAGCAGTGTCGGAGCAGCCTATAAAATGCCCAGCGGGAGCAGTGTCGGAGCAGCCAATAAAGACCCAGTGGGAGCAGTGTCTGAGAGGCCTATCAAAGGCCCAGCAGGAGCAGTGTCGGAGAGGCCTATAAAGGCCCAGTGGTAGCAGTGTCGGAGAGGCCTATCAAAGGCCCAGCAGGAGCAGTGTCGGAGAGGCCTATAAAGGCCCAGTGGGAGCAGTGTCGGAGAGGCTTATAAAAGGCCAGCGGGAGCAGTGTCGGAGCGGCCTTTAAAGGCCCAGAGGGAGCAGTGTCGAAGAGGCCTCTAAAGGCCCAGCGGTAGCAGTGTCGCAGAGGCCTATAAAGGCCCAGCGGGAGCAGTGTCGGGGAGGCCTACAAAAGACCCAGCGGGAGCTCGAGAGTCAGTGTTGGAGAGGCCTATAAAAGGCCCAGCGGGAGCAGTATCGGAGAGGCCTATAAAAGGCCCAGTGGGAGCAGTGTCGGAGCAGCCTATAAAAGACCCAGCGGGAGCTGTGTCAGAGCAGCCTATAAATGGCCGAGCGGGAGCAGTGTCGGAGCAGCCTATAAAAGGCCCAGCGGGAGCAGTGTCGGAGGGGCCGATAAAGACCCAGGGGGAGCAGTGTCGGAGCAGCCTATAACAGGCCCAGTGGGAGCAGTGTCGGAGCAGCCAATAAAGTCCCAGCGGGAGCAGTGTCGGAGCAGCCTATAAAAGGCCCAGCGGGAGCACTGTCGGAGCAGCTTATAAAGGCCCAGCGGGAGCAGTGTCGGAGCAGCCTATAAAAGGCCCAGCGGGAGCTGTGTCGGAGCAGCTGAGAAAAGGCTCAGCGGGAGCAGTGTCGGAGCAGCCTATAAAAGGCCCAGCGGGAGCTCGAGCATCAGTTTCGGAGCGGCCTATAAAGGCCCAGCGGGAGCAGTGTCGGAGAGCCCGATAAAAGACCCAGTGGGAGCAATGTCGGAGCAGCCTATAAAAGGCCCAGCGGGAGAAGTGTCGGAGAGGCCTATAAAAGGCCCAGTGGGAGCTGTGTCGGAGAGGCCTATAAAAGGCCCAGCGGGAGCAGTGTCAGAGCAGCCTATAAAAGGCCCAGCGGGAGCAGTGTCGGAGCGGCCTATAAAAGGTCCAGCGGGAGCAGTGCCGGAGCAGCCTATAAAAGGCCCAGTGGGAGCAGTGTCGGAGAGGCCTATAAAAGGCCCAGCGGGAGCAGTGTCGGAGCAGCCTATAAAAGGCCCAGCAGGAGCAGTGTCGGAGAGGCCCATAAAAAACCCAGCGGGAGCAGTGTCGGAGCAGCCTATAAAAGGCCCAGCGGGAGCAGTGTCGGAGAGGCCTATAAAAGGCCCAGCGGGAGCAGTGTCAGAGCAGCCTATAAAATGCCCAGCGGGAGCAGTGTCGGCGTGGCCTATAAAGGCCCAGCGGGAGCTCGAGCGTCAGTGTCGGAGCGGCCTATAAAGGCTCAGCGAGAGCAGTGTCGGAGCAGCCTATAAAGGCCCAGTGGGAGCAGTGTCGGAGCAGCCTATAAAGGCTCAGCGGGAGCAGTGTCTGAGCAGCCTATAAAAGGCCCAGCGGGAGCAGTGTCTGAGCAGCCTATAAAGGCCCAGCGGGAGCAGTGTCTGAGCAGCCTATAAAGGCCCAGCGGGAGCAGAGTCGGAGCAGCCTATAAAAGGCCCAGCGGGAGCAGTGTCGGAGGGGCCGATAAAAGACCCAGTGAGAGCAGTGTCGGAGCAGCCTATAAAAGGCCCAGCAGGAGCAGTGTCGGAGAGGCCCATAAAAAACTCAGCGGGAGCAGTGTCGGAGCAGCCTATAAAAGGCACAGCGGGAGCAGTGTCGGAGACGCCTATAAAAGGCCCTGCGGGAGCAGTGTCGGAGCAGCCTATAAAGGCTCAGCGGGAGAAGTGTCGGAGCAGCCTATAAAAGGCCCAGCGGGAGCAGTGTCGGAGAGGCGGATAAAAGACCCAGCAGGAGCAGTGTCGGAGCAGCCTATAAAAGACCCAGGGGGAGCAGTGTCGGAGCAGCCTATAAAAGGCCCAGCGGGAGCAGTGTCGGATCAGCCTGTAAAGGCCCAGCGGGAGCAGTGTCGGAGAGGCCTATAAAAGACCCAGCGGGAGCAGTGTCGGAGCAGCCTATAAAAGGCCCAGCGGGAGCAGTGTCAGAGCAGCCTATAAAAGGCCCAGCGGGAGCTCGAGAGTCAGTGTCGGAGAGGCCTATAAAAGGCCCAGCGGGGGCAGTGTCGGAGAAGCCTATAAAAGGCCAAGTGGGAGCAGTTTCGGAGCAGCCTATAAAAGGCCCAGCGGGAGCAGTGTCGGAGAGGCCTATAAAAGGCCCAGCGGGAGCAGTGTCGGAGCAGCCTATAAAAGGCCCAGCGGGAGCAGTGTCCGAGAGGCCTACAAAAGGTCCAGCGGAAGCAGTGTCGGAGCAGCCTATAAAGGCCCAGCGGGAGCAGTGTCAGAGCAGCCTATAAAGGCCCAGCAGGAGCAGTGTCGTAGCAGCCTATAAAAGGCCCAGCAGGGGCAGTGTTGGAGAGGACTATAAAAAACCCAACGGGAGCAGTGTCGGAGCAGCCTATAAAACGCCCAGCGGGAGCAGTGTCGGAGCAGCCTATAAAAGGCCCAGGAGGAGCAGTATTGGAGAGGCCTATCAAAGGCCCAGCAGGAGCAGTGTCGGAGAGGCCTATAAAGGCCCAGAGGGAGCAGTGTCGAAGAGGCCTCTAAAGGCCCAGCGGTAGCAGTGTCGCAGAGGCCTATAAAGGCCCAGCGGGAGCAGTGTCGGGGAGGCCTACAAAAGACCCAGCGGGAGCTCGAGAGTCAGTGTTGGAGAGGCCTATAAAAGGCCCAGCGGGAGCAGTGTCGGAGAGGCCTATAAAAGGCCAAGTGGGAGCAGTGTCGGAGCAGCCTATAAAAGACCCAGCGGGAGCTGTGTCAGAGCAGCCTATAAATGGCCGAGCGGGAGCAGTGTCGGAGCAGCCTATAAAAGGCCCAGCGGGAGCAGTGTCGGAGCAGCCTATAAAGTCCCAGCGGGAGCAGTGTCGGAGCAGCCTATAACAGGCCCAGTGGGAGCAGTGTCGGAGCAGCCAATAACAGGCCCAGTGGGAGCAGTGTCGGAGCAGCCAATAAAGTCCCAGCGGGAGCAGTGTCGGAGCAGCCTATAAAAGGCCCAGCGGGAGCACTGTCGGAGCAGCTTATAAAGGCCCAGCGGGAGCAGTGTCGGAGCAGCCTATAAAAGGCCCAGCGGGAGCTGTGTCGGAGCAGCCGAGAAAAGGCTCAGCGGGAGCAGTGTCGGAGCAGCCTATAAAAGGCCCAGTGGGAGTAGTGTCGGAGCAGCCTATAAAAGGCCCAGTGGGAGCAGTGTCGGAGAGGCCTATAAAAGGCCCAGCGGGAGCAGTGTCGGAATGGCCTATAAAGGCCCAGCGGGAGCTCGAGCATCAGTTTCGGAGCGGCCTATAAAGGCCCAGCGGGAGCAGTGTCGGAGAGCCCGATAAAAGACCCAGTGGGAGCAATGTCGGAGCAGCCTATAAAAGGCCCAGCGGGAGAAGTGTCGGAGAGGCCTATAAAAGGCACAGTGGGAGCAGTGTCAGAGCAGCCTATAAAAGGCCCAGCGGGAGCAGTGTCGGAGAGGCCTATAAAAGGCCCAGTGGGAGCTGTGTCGGAGAGGCCTATAAAAGGCCCAGCGGGAGCAGTGTCAGAGCAGCCTATAAAAGGCCCAGCGGGAGCAGTGTCGGAGCGGCCTATAAAAGGTCCAGCGGGAGCAGTGCCGGAGCAGCCTATAAAAGGCCCAGTGGGAGCAGTGTCGGAGAGGCCTATAAAAGGCCCAGCGGGAGCAGTGTCGGAGCAGCCTATAAAAGGCCCAGCGGGAGCAGTGTCGGAGCAGCCTATAAAAGGCTCAGCAGGAGCAGTGTCGGAGCAGCCTATAAAAGGCCCAGCGGGAGCAGTGTCTGAGCTGCCTATAAAAGGCCCAGCGGGAGCAGTGTCGGAGCAGACTATAAAGGCCCAGCGGGAGCAGTGTCTGAGCAGCCTATAAAGGCCCAGCGGGAGCAGTGTCGGAGGGGCCGATAAAAGACCCAGGGGGAGCAGTGTCGGAGCAGCCTATAAAAGGCCCAGGGGGAGCAGTGTCGGAGCAGCCTATAAAGTCCCAGCGGGAGCAGTGTCGGAGCAGCCTATAAAAGACCCAGCGGGAGCAGTGTCTGAGCAGCCAATAAAAGGCCCAGCGGGAGCACTGTCGGAGCAGCCTATAAAAGTCCCAGCGGGAGCTCGAGAGTCAGTGTCGGAGAGGCCTATAAAAGACCCAGCGGGAGCAGTGTAGGAGCAGCCTATAAAAGGCCCAGCAGGAGCAGTGTCAGAGCAACCTATAAAAGGCCCAGCGGGAGCTCGAGAGTCAGTGTCGGAGAGGCCTATAAAAGGCCCAGAGGGGGCACTGTCGGAGAAGCCTATAAAAGGTCCAGCGGGAGCAGTGTCGGAGCAGCCTATAAAAGGCCCAGCGGGAGCTCGAGAGTCAGTGTCGGAGAGGCCTATAAAAGGCCCAGAGGGGGCACTGTCGGAGAAGCCTATAAAAGGTCCAGCGGGAGCAGTGTCAGAGCAACCTATAAAAGGCCCAGCGGGAGCTCGAGAGTCAGTGTCGGAGAGGCCTATAAAAGGCCCAGAGGGGGCACTGTCGGAGAAGCCTATAAAAGGTCCAGCGGGAGCAGTGTCGGAGCAGCCTATAAAAGGCCCAGCGGGAGCAGTGTCCGAGAGGCCTACAAAAGGTCCAGCGGGAGCAGTGTCAGAGCGGCCTATAAAGGCCCAGCTGAAGCAGTGTCGGAGAGGCCTATAAAGGGCCAGCAGGAGCTGTGTAGGAGCAGCCTATAAAAGGCCCAGACAGAGCAGTGTCGGAGAGGCCTATAAAAAATCTAGCGGGAGCAGTGTCGGAGCAGCCGATAAATGGCCCAGCGGGAGCAGTGTCGGACTAGCCTATAAAAGGCCCTGCGGGAGCAGTGTCGGAGCAGCCTATAAAAGGCTCAGAGGGAACAGTGTCGGAGCGGCTTATAAAAGGCCCAGCCGGAGCAGTGTCGGAGCAGCCTATAAAGGCCCAGCGGGAGCAGTGTCAGAGCAGCCTATAAAGGCCCAGCAGGAGCAGTGTTGGAGCAGCCTATAAAAGGCCAAGCAGGAGCAGTGTTGGAGAGGACTATAAAAAACCCAGCGGGAGCAGTGTCGGAGCAGCATATAAAACGCTAAGCGGGAGCAGTGTCGGAGCGGCCTATAAAGGCCCAGCGGGAGCAGTGTCGGAGAGGCCTATAAAAGGCCCAGTGGGAGCAGTGTCGGAGCAGCCTATAAAATGCCCAGCGGGAGCAGTGTCGGAGCAGCCAATAAAGTCCCAGTGGGAGCAGTGTCTGTGAGGCCTATCAAAGGCCCAGCAGGAGCAGTGTCGGAGAGGCCTATAAAGGCCCAGTGGGAGCAGTGTCGGAGAGGCCTATAAAGGCCCAGTGGGAGGAGTGTCGGAGAGGCTTATAAAAGGCCAGCGGGACCAGTGTCGGAGCGGCCTTTAAAGGCCCAGAGGGAGCAGTGTCGAAGAGGCCTCTAAAGGCCCAGCGGTAGCAGTGTTCCAGAGGCCTATAAAGGCCGAGCGGGAGCAGTGTCGGGGAGGCCTATAAAAGGCCCAGCGGGAGCTCGAGAGTCAGTGTTGGAGAGGCCTACAAAAGGCCCAGCGGGAGCAGTGTCGGAGAGGCCTATAAAAGGCCCAGCGGGAGCAGTGTCAGCGCAGCTTATAAAAGGCCCAGCTTGAGCAGTGTCGGAGCAGCCTATAACAGGCCCAGTGGGAGCAGTGTCGGAGCAGCCGATAAAGTCCCAGCGGGAGCAGTGTCTGAGCAGCCTATAAAAGCCCAGCGGGAGCAGTGTCTGAGCAGCCTATAAAAGGCCCAGCTTGAGCAGTGTCGGAGCAGCCTATAACAGGCCCAGTGGGAGCAGTGTCGGAGCAGCCGATAAAGTCCCAGCGGGAGCAGTGTCTGAGCAGCCTATTAAAGGCCCAGCGGGAGCAGTGTCGCAGCAGCCTATAACAGGCCCAGTGGGAGCAGTGTCGGAGCAGCTTATAAAGGCCCAGCGGGAGCAGTTTCGGAGAGGCCCATAAAAAACCTAGCGGGAGCAGTGTCGGAGCAGCCTATAAAAGGCCCAGTGGGAGCAGTGTCGGAGCAGCCTATAAAAGGCCCAGCGGGAGCAGTGTCGGAGAGGCCTATAAAAGGCACAGTGGGAGTAGTGTCGGAGCAGCCTATAAAAGGCCCAGCGGGAGCAGTGTCGGAGAGGCCTATAAATGGCCCAGCGGGAGCAGTGTCGGAATGGCCTATAAAGGCCCAGCGGGAGCTCGAGCGTCAGTGTCGGAGCGGCATATACAGGCCCAGCGGGAGCAGTGTCGGAGCAGCCTAAAAAGGTCCAGCGGGAGCAGTGTCGGAGCAGCCTATAAAGGCCCAGCGGGAGCAGTGTCGGGGAGGCCTATAAAAGACCCAGCGGGAGCAGTGTCGGAGAGGCCTATAAAAGGCCCAGCGGGAGCTGTGTCAGAGCAGCCTATAAATGGCCGAGCGGGAGCAGTGTCGGAGAGGCCTATAAAAGGCCCAGCGACAGTCAGTGTCGGAGAGGCCTATAAAAGGCCCAGCGGGAGCAGTGTCGGGGCAGCCTATAAAAGGACCAGCGGGAGCAGTGTCGGAGCAGCCGATAAAAGGCCCAGCGGGAGCTGTGTCGTAGAGGCCTATAAAGGCCCAGCGGGAGCAGTGTCGGAGAAGCCTCCAAAAGGCCCAGAGGGAGCAGTGTCGGAGCAGCCTCTAAAAGGCCCAGCGGGAGCAGTGTCGGAGCAGCGTATAAAGGCCCAGCAGAAGCATGTTGGAGCAGCCTGTAAAAGGCCCAGTGGGAGCAGTGTCGGAGCAGCCTATAAAAGGCCCAGCGGGAGCAGTGTCGGAGAGGCCTATAAAAGGCCCAGCGGGAGCAGTGTCGGAGCAGCCTATAAAAGGCCCAGTGGGAGCAGTGTCGGAGAGGCCTATAAAGGCCCAGCGGGAGCAGTGTCGGAGAGGCCTATAAAAGGCCCAGCGGGAGCAGTGTCGGAGAGGCCTATAAAGGCCCAGCGGGAGCAGTGTCGGAGCAGCCTATAAAAGGCCCAGCGGGAGCAGTGTCGGAGCAGCCTATAAAAGTCCCAGAGGGAACAGTGTCGGAGCGGCCAATAAAAGGCCCAGCGGGAGCAGTGTCGGAGCAGCCTATAAAGGCCCAGCGGGAGCAGTGTTGGAGCAGCCTATAAAAGGCCCAGCGGGAGCAGTGTTGGAGAGGACTATGAAAAACCCAGCGGGAGCAGTGACGGAGCAGCCTATAAAGGCCCAGCAGGAGCAGTGTCGGAGCGGCCTATAAAGGCCCAGCGGGAGCAGTGTTGGAGCAGCCTATAAAAGACCCAGTGGGAGCAGTGTCAGAGAGGCCTATAAAAGGCCCAGTGGGAGCAGTGTCGGATCAGCCTATAAAAGACCCAGCGGGAGCTCGAGATTCAGTGTCGGAGAGGCCAATAAAGGCCCAGCGGGATCAGTGTCGGATCAGCCTATAAAGGCCCAGCGGGAGCAGTGTCGGAGAGGCCGATAAAAGACCCAGCGGGAGCAGTGTCGGAGCAGCCTATAAAAGGCCCAGTGGGAGCAGTGTCGGAGCAGCCTATAAAGTCCCAGCGGGAGCAGTGTCTGAGCAGCCTCTAAAAGGCCCAGCGGGAGCAGTCTCTGAGCAGCCTATAAAGGCCCAGCGGGAGCAGTGTCGGAGCAGCCTATAAAAGGCCCAATGGGAGCAGTGTCGGAGCAGCCTATAAAAGGCCAAGCGGGAGCTGTGTCGGAGCAGTCTATAAAATGCCCAGCGGGAGCAGTGTCGGAGAGGCCCATAAAAAACCCAGCGGGAGCAGTGTCGGAGCAGCCTATTAAAGGCCCAGTGGGAGCAGTGTCGGAGCAGCATATAAAAGGCCCAGTGGGAGCAGTGTCGGAGCAGCCTATAAAAGGCCCAGCGGGAGCAGAGTTGGAGAGGCCTATAAAAGGCCCAGCGGGAGCAGTGTCGGAGCAGCCCATAAAGGCTCAGCGGGAGCAGTGTCGGAGCAGCCTATAAAAGGCCCAGCGGGAGCAGTGTCTGAGCAGCCTATAAAAGGCCCAGCAGGAGCAGTGTCGGAGCAGCCTATAAAAGGCCCAGCGGGAGCTCGAGAGTCAGTGTCGGAGAGGCCTATAAAGGCCCAGCGGGAGCAGTGTCGGAGCAGCTTATAAAAGGCCCAGCAGGAGCAGTGTCGGCGCAGCCTATAAAAGGCCCAGCGGGAGCAGTGTCGGAGCAGCCTATAAAAGGCCCAGCGGGAGCATTGTCGGAGCAGCTTATAAAGGCCCAGCGGGAGCAGTGTCGGAGCAGCCTATAACAGGCCCAGTGGGAGCAGTGTCTGAGCAGCCTACAACAGGCCCAGTGGGAGCAGTGTCGGAGCAGCCTATAAAATCCCAGCGGGAGCAGTGTCGGAGCAGCCTATAAAAGGCCCAGCGGGAGCAGTTTCTGAGCAGCCTATAAAAGGCCCAGCGGGAGCATTGTCGGAGCAGCTTATAATGGCCCAGCGGGAGCAGTGTCGGAGCAGCCTATAAAAGGCCCAGCAGGAGCAGTGTCGGAGAGGCACATAAAAACCCAGCGGGAGCAGTGTCGGAGCAGCCTATAAAAGGCCCAGTGGGAGCAGTGTCGGAGCAGCCTATAAAAGGCCCAGCGGGAGCAGTGTCGGAGAGGCCGATAAAAGACCCAGAGGGAGCAGTGTCGGAGCAGCCTATAAAAGGCCCAGCGGGAGCAGTGTCGGAGAGGCCTATAAAAGGCCCAGCGGGAGCAGTGTCGGAGCAGCCTATAAAAGGCCCAGCGGGAGCAGTGTCGGAGAGGCCTATAAAAGGCCCAGCGTGAGCAGTGTCGGAATGGCCTATAAAGTCCCAGCGGGAGCAGTGTCGGAGCAGCGTATAAAAGTCCCAGTGGGAGCAGTGTCGGAGCAGCCTATAAAAGTCCCAGTGGGAGCAGTGACGGAGCAGCCTATAAAAGGCCCAGTGGGAGCAGTGTCGGAGCAGCCTATAAAAGTCCCAGTGGGAGCAGTGTCGCAGCAGCCTATAAAAGTCCCAGTGGGAGCAGTGTCGGAGCAGCCTATAAAGGCCCAGTGGGAGCAGTGTCGGAGCAGCCTATAGAGGCCCAGTGGGATCAGTGTCGGAGCAGCCTATAAAGGCTCAGCGGGAGCAGTGTCGGAGAGGCCGATAAAAGGCCCAGTGGGAGCAGTGTCTGGGCAGCCTATAAAAGGCCCAGCGGGAGCAGTGTCGGAGCAGCCTATAAAGGCCCAGCGGGAGCAGTGTCGGATCAGCATAAAAAGGCCCAGCAGGAGCAGTGTCGGAGAGGCCAATAAAAGACCCAGCGGGAGCAGTGTCGGAGCAGCCTATAAAGGCCCAGCGGGAGCAGTGTCGGAGCGGCCTATAAAGGCCCAGCGGGAGCAGTGTCAGAGCAGCCTATAAAGGCCCAGCGGGAGCAGTGTCGGAGCAGCCTATGAAGGCACAGCGGGAGCAATGACGGAGCAGCCTATAAAAGGCCCAGCAGGAGCAGTGTCGGAGAGGCCTATAAAGGCCCAGTGGGAGCGGTGTCGGAGAGGCCTACAAAGGCCCAGCGGGAGGAGGTTCGGAGAGGCTAATAAAGGCCCAGCAGGAGCTGTGTCGGAGCAGCCTATGAAGGCCCAGCGGGAGCAGTGTCGGATCAGCCTATAAAGGCCCAGCGGGAGCAGTGTCGGAGAGGCCGATAAAAGACCCAGCGGGAGCAGTGTCGGAGCGGCCTATAAAAGGCCCAGCGGGAGCAGTGTCGGAGGGGCCGATAAAAGACCCAGGGGGAGCAGTGTCGGAGCAGCTTATAAAAGGCCCAGTGGGAGCAGAGTCGGAGCAGCCTATAAAGTCCCAGCAGGAGCAGTGTCTGAGCAGCCTATAAAAGGCCCAGCGGGAGCAGTCTCTGAGCAGCCTATAAAGGCCCAGCGGGAGCAGTGTCGGAGCAGCCTATAAAAGGCCCAGCGGGAGCAGTGTCGGAGAGGCCGATAAAAGACCCAGCGGGAGCAGTGTCGGAGCAGCCTATAAAAGGCCAAGCGGGAGCTGTGTCGGAGCAGCCTATAAAAGGCCCAGCAGGAGCAGTGTCGGAGAGGCCCATAAAAAACCCAGCGGGAGCAGTGTCTGAGCAGCCTATAAAAGGCCCAGCGGGAGCAGTGTCGGAGCAGCCTATAAAGGCCCAGCAAGAGCAGTGTCGGAGCAGCCTATAAAGGCCCAGCGGTAGCAGTGTCGGAGAGGCGGATAAAAGACCCAGCGGGAGCAGTGTCGGAGCTGCCTATAAAAGGCCCAGGGGGAGTAGTGTCGGAGGGGCCGATAAAAGACCCAGGGGGAGCAGTGTCGGAGCAGCCTATAAAAGGCCCAGGGGGAGCAGTGTCGGAGCAGCCTTTAAAGTCCCAGCGGGAGCAGTGTCGGAGCAGCCTATAAAAGGCCCAGCGGGAGCAGTGTCTGAGCAGCCTGTAAAGGCCCAGCGGGAGCAGTGTCGGAGAGGCCTATAAAAGGCCCAGCGGGAGCTCGAGAGTCAGTGTCGGAGAGGCCTATAAAAGGCCCAGCGGGAGCAGTTTCGGAGAGGCCGATAAAAGACCCAGCGGGAGCAGTGTCAGAGCAGCCTATTTGAGGCCCAGCGGGAGCAGTATCGGAGAGGCCGATAAAAGACCCAGTGGGAGCAGTGACGGAGCAGCCTATAAAAGGCCCAGCGGGAGCAGTGTCAGAGCAGCCTATAAAAGGCCCAGCGGGAGCAATGTCAGAGCAGCCTATAAAAGGCCCAGCGGGAGCAATGTCGGAGAGGCCTATAAAAGGCCCAGCGGGAGCAATGTCGGAGAGGCCTATAAAAGGCCCAGCGAGAGTCAGTGTCGGAGCAGCCTATAAAAGGCCCAGCGGGAACTCGAGAGTCAGTGTCGGAGAGGCCTATGAAAGGCCCAGCGGGAGCCGTGTCGGAGCAGCCTATAAAAGGCCCAGCGGGAGCAGTGTCGGAGCAGCCTATAAAAGGCCCAGCGGGAGCAGTGTCGGAGCAGCCTATAAAAGGCCCAGCGGGAGCAGTGTCGGAGAGGCCTATAAAAGGCCCAGCGGGGGCAGTGTCGGAGCAGACAATAAAAGGCCCAGCGGGAGCAGTTTCGGAGAGGCCTATAAAAAACCCAGCGGGAGCAGTGAAGGAGCAACTTATAAAAGGCCCAGCGGGAACAGTGTCGGAGAGACCAAAAAAGGCCCAGCAGGAGCAGCGTCGGAGCGGCCTATAAAAGGCCCTGCTGGAGCAGTGTCGGAGCAGCCGATAAAGGCCCAGTGGGAGCTCGAGCGTCAGTGTCGGAGCAGCCTATAAAGGCCCAGCGGGAGCAGTGTCGAAGAGCCCGATAAAAGACCCAGCGGGAGCAGTGTCGGAGCAGCCTATAAAAGGCCCAGTGGGAGCAGTGTCGGAGAGGCCTATAAAAGACCCAGGGGGAGCAGTGTCGGAGCGGCCTATAAAGGCCCAGCGGGAGCAGTGTCAGAGCAGCCTATAAAGGCCCAGCGGGAGCAGTGTCGGAGCAGCCTATGAAGGCACAGCGGGAGCAATGACGGAGCAGCCTATAAAAGGCCCAGCAGGAGCAGTGTCGGATCAGCCTATAAAGGCCCAGCGGGAGCAGTGTCGGAGAGGCCGATAAAAGACCCAGCGGGAGCAGTGTCGGAGCGGCCTATAAAGGCCCAGCGGGAGCAGTGTCGGAGGGGCCGATAAAAGACCCAGGGGGAGCAGTGTCGGAGCAGCTTATAAAAGGCCCAGTGGGAGCAGTGTCGGAGCAGCCTATAAAGTCTCAGCAGGAGCAGTGTCTGAGCAGCCTATAAAAGGCCCAGCGGGAGCAGTGTCGGAGAGGCCGATAAAAGACCCAGCGGGAGCAGTGTCGGAGCAGCCTATAAAAGGCCCAGCGGGAGCAGTGTCGGAGCAGCTTATAAAAGGCCCAGTGGGAGCAGTGTCGGAGCAGCATATAAAGTCCCAGCGGGAGCAGTGTCTGAGCAGCATATAAAAGGCCCAGCGGGAGCAGTATCTGAGCAGCCTATAAAGGCCCAGCGGGAGCAGTGTCGGAGAGGCCCATAAAAAACCCAGCGGGAGCAGTGTCGGAGCAGCCTATAAAAGGCCCAGTGGGAGCAGTGTCGGAGCAGCCTATAAAAGGCCCAGCGGGAGCAGTGTCGGAGCAGCCTATAAAGGCCCAGCAGGAGCAGTGTCGGAGAGGCCCATAAAAAACCCAGCGGGAGCAGTGTCGGAGCAGCCTATAAAAGGCCCAGGGGGAGCAGTGTCGGAGCAGCTTATAAAAGGCCCAGTGGGAGCAGTGTCGGAGCAGCCTATAAAGTCCCAGCAGGAGCAGTGTCTGAGCAGCCTATAAAAGGCCCAGCGGGAGCAGTGTCGGAGCAGCCTATAAAAGGCCCAGCGGGAGCAGTGTCGCAGGGGCCGATAAAAGACCCAGTGGGAGCAGTCTCTGAGCAGCCTATAAAGGCCCAGCGGGAGCAGTGTCGGAGCAGCCTATAAAAGGCCCAGTGGGAGCAGTGTCGGAGCAGCCTATAAAAGGCCAAGCGGGAGCTGTGTCGGAGCAGCCTATAAAAGGCCCAGCAGGAGCAGTGTCGGAGAGGCCCATACAAAACCCAGCGGGAGCAGTGTCGGAGCAGCCTATAAAAGGCCCAGTGGGGGCAGTGTCGGAGCAGCCTATAAAAGGCCCAGCGGGAGCAGTGTCTGAGCAGCCTATAAAAGGCCCAGCGGGAGCAGTGTCGGAGCAGCCTATAAAGGCCCAGCAAGAGCAGTGTCGGAGCAGCCTATAAAGGCCCAGCGGGAGCAGTGTCGGAGCAGCCTTTAAAGTCCCAGCGGGAGCAGTGTCGGAGCAGCCTATAAAAGGCCCAGCGGGAGCAGTGTCTGAGCAGCCTGTAAAGGCCCAGCGGGAGCAGTGTCGGAGAGGCCTATAAAAGGCCCAGCGGGAGCTCGAGAGTCAGTGTCGGAGAGGCCTATAAAAAGCCCAGCGGGAGCAGTTTCGGAGAGGCCGATAAAAGACCCAGCGGGAGCAGTGTCGGAGCAGCCTATAAAAGGCCCAGGGGGAGTAGTGTCGGAGGGGCCGATAAAAGACCCAGGGGGAGCAGTGTCGGAGCAGCCTATAAAAGGCCCAGGGGGAGCAGTGTCGGAGCAGCATTTAAAGTCCCAGCGGGAGCAGTGTCGGAGCAGCCGATAAAAGGCCCAGCGGGAGCAGTGTCTGAGCAGCCTGTAAAGGCCCAGCGGGAGCAGTGTCGGAGAGGCCTATAAAAGGCCCAGCGGGAGCTCGAGAGTCAGTGTCGGAGAGGCCTATAAAAGGCCCAGCGGGAGCAGTTTCGGAGAGGCCGATAAAAGACCCAGCGGGAGCAGTGTCGGAGCAGCCTATTTGAGGCCCAGCGGGAGCAGTATCGGAGAGGCCGATAAAAGACCCAGTGGGAGCAGTGACGGAGCAGCCTATAAAAGGCCCAGCGGGAGCAGTGTCAGAGCAGCCTATAAAAGGCCCAGCGGGAGCAGTGTCAGAGCAGCCTATAAAAGGCCCAGCGGGAGCAATGTCGGAGAGGCCTATAAAAGGCCCAGCGGGAGCAATGTCGGAGAGGCCTATAAAAGGCCCAGCGAGAGTCAGTGTCGGAGCAGCCTATCAAAGGCCCAGCGGGAGCTCGAGAGTCAGTGTAGGAGAGGCCTATGATAGGCCCAGCGGGAGCCGTGTCGGAGCAGCCTATAAAAGGCCCAGCGGGAGCAGTGTCGGAGCAGCCTATAAAAGGCCCAGCGGGAGCAGTGTCGGAGCAGCCTATAAAAGGCCCAGCGGGAGCAGTGTCGGAGAGGCCTATAAAAGGCCCAGTGGGGGCAGTGTCGGAGCAGACTATAAAAGGCCCAGCGGGAGCAGTTTCGGAGAGGCCTATAAAAAAACCCAGCGGGAGCAGTGTCGGAGCAGCTTATAAAAGGCCCAGCGGGAGCAGTGTCGGAGAGACCAAAAAAGGCCCAGCAGGAGCAGCGTCGGAGCGGCCTATAAAAGGCCCTGCTGGAGCAGTGTCGGAGCAGCCGATAAAGGCCCAGTGGGAGCTCGAGCGTCAGTGTCGGAGCAGCCTATAAAGGCCCAGCGGGAGCAGTGTCGAAGAGCCCGATAAAAGACCCAGCGGGAGCAGTGTCGGAGCAGCCTATAAAAGGCCCAGTGGGAGCAGTGTCGGAGAGGCCTATAAAAGACCCAGGGGGAGCAGTGTCGGAGCGGCCTATAAAGGCCCAGCGGGAGCAGTGTCAGAGCAGCCTATAAAGGCCCAGCGGGAGCAGTGTCGGAGCAGCCTATGAAGGCACAGCGGGAGCAATGACGGAGCAGCCTATAAAAGGCCCAGCAGGAGCAGTGTCGGAGAGGCCTATAAAGGCCCAGTGGGAGCAGTGTCGGAGAGGCCTACAAAGGCCCAGCGGGAGGAGGTTCGGAGAGGCTTATAAAAGGCCCAGCAGGAGCTGTGTTGGAGCAGCCTATGAAGGCCCAGCGGGAGCAGTGTCGGATCAGCCTATAAAGGCCCAGCGGGAGCAGTGTCGGAGAGGCCGATAAAAGACCCAGCGGGAGCAGTGTCGGAGCGGCCTATAAAAGGCCCAGCGGGAGCAGTGTCGGAGCAGCTTATAAAAGGCCCAGTGGGAGCAGTGTCGGAGCAGCCTATAAAGTCTCAGCAGGAGCAGTGTCTGAGCAGCCTATAAAAGGCCCAGCGGGAGCAGTCTCTGAGCAGCCTATAAAGGCCCAGCGGGAGCAGTGTCGGAGCAGCCTATAAAAGGCCCAGCGGGAGCAGTGTCGGAGCAGCCTATAAAAGGCCCAGCGGGAGCAGTGTCGGAGAGGCCTATAAAAAACCCAGCGGGAGCAGTGTCGGAGCAGCCTATAAAGGCCCAGCAGGAGCAGTGTCGGAGAGGCCCATAAAAAACCCAGCGGGAGCAGTGTCGGAGCAGCCTATAAAAGGCCCAGCGGGAGCAGTGTCGGAGAGGCCTATAAAAGGCCCAGTGGGAGCAGTGTCGGAGCAGCCTATAAAAGGCCCAGTGGGAGCAGTGTCGGAGCAGCCTATAAAAGGCCCAGCGGGAGCAGTGTCGGAGAGGCCTATAAAAGGCCCAGTGGGAGCAGTGTCGGAGCAGCCTATAAAAGGCCCAGTGGGAGCAGTGTCGGAGCAGCCTATAAAAGGCCCAGCGGGAGCAGTCTCTGAGCAGCCTATAAAGGCCTAGCGGGAGCAGTGTCGGAGAGGCCTATAAAAGGCCCAGTGGGAGCAGTGTCGGAGCAGCCATAAAAGGCCCAGTGGGAGCCGTGTCGGAGCAGCCTATAAAAGGCCCAGCGGGAGCAGTGTCGGAGAGGCCTATAAAAAACCCAGCGGGAGCAGTGTCGGAGCAGCCTATAAAGGCCCAGCAGGAGCAGTGTCGGAGAGGCCCATAAAAAACCCAGCGGGAGCAGTGTCGGAGCAGCCTATAAAAGGCCCAGCGGGAGCAGTGTCGGAGAGGCCGATAAAAGACCCAGCGGGAGCAGTGTCGGAGCGGCCTATAAAAGGCCCAGCGGGAGCAGTGTCGGAGGGGCCGATAAAAGACCCAGGGGGAGCAGTGTCGGAGCAGCTTATAAAAGGCCCAGTGGGAGCAGTGTCGGAGCAGCCTATAAAGTCCCAGCAGGAGCAGTGTCTGAGCAGCCTATAAAAGGCCCAGCGGGAGCAGTCTCTGAGCAGCCTATAAAGGCCCAGCGGGAGCAGTGTCGGAGCAGCCTATAAAAGGCCCAGCGGGAGCAGTGTCGGAGAGGCCGATAAAAGACCCAGCGGGAGCAGTGTCGGAGCGGCCTATAAAAGGCCCAGCGGGAGCAGTGTCGCAGGGGCCGATAAAAGACCCAGGGGGAGCAGTGTCGGAGCAGCTTATAAAAGGCCCAGTGGGAGCAGTGTCGGAGCAGCCTATAAAGTCCCAGCGGGAGCAGTGTCTGAGCAGCATATAAAAGGCCCAGCGGGAGCAGTCTCTGAGCAGCCTATAAAGGCCCAGCGGGAGCAGTGTCGGAGCAGCCTATAAAAGGCCCAGTGGGAGCAGTGTCGGAGCAGCCTATAAAAGGCCAAGCGGGAGCAGTGTCGGAGCAGCCTATAAAAGGCCCAGTGGGAGCAGTGTCGGAGCAGCCTATAAAAGTCCCAGTGGGAGCAGTGTCGCAGCAGCCTATAAAAGTCCCAGTGGGAGCAGTGTCGGAGCAGCCTATAAAGGCCCAGTGGGAGCAGTGTCGGAGCAGCCTATAGAGGCCCAGTGGGATCAGTGTCGGAGCAGCCTATAAAGGCTCAGCGGGAGCAGTGTCGGAGAGGCCGATAAAAGGCCCAGTGGGAGCAGTGTCTGGGCAGCCTATAAAAGGCCCAGCGGGAGCAGTGTCGGAGCAGCCTATAAAGGCCCAGCGGGAGCAGTGTCGGATCAGCATAAAAAGGCCCAGCAGGAGCAGTGTCGGAGAGGCCAATAAAAGACCCAGCGGGAGCAGTGTCGGAGCAGCCTATAAAGGCCCAGCGGGAGCAGTGTCGGAGCGGCCTATAAAGGCCCAGCGGGAGCAGTGTCAGAGCAGCCTATAAAGGCCCAGCGGGAGCAGTGTCGGAGCAGCCTATGAAGGCACAGCGGGAGCAATGACGGAGCAGCCTATAAAAGGCCCAGCAGGAGCAGTGTCGGAGAGGCCTATAAAGGCCCAGTGGGAGCGGTGTCGGAGAGGCCTACAAAGGCCCAGCGGGAGGAGGTTCGGAGAGGCTAATAAAGGCCCAGCAGGAGCTGTGTCGGAGCAGCCTATGAAGGCCCAGCGGGAGCAGTGTCGGATCAGCCTATAAAGGCCCAGCGGGAGCAGTGTCGGAGAGGCCGATAAAAGACCCAGCGGGAGCAGTGTCGGAGCGGCCTATAAAAGGCCCAGCGGGAGCAGTGTCGGAGGGGCCGATAAAAGACCCAGGGGGAGCAGTGTCGGAGCAGCTTATAAAAGGCCCAGTGGGAGCAGAGTCGGAGCAGCCTATAAAGTCCCAGCAGGAGCAGTGTCTGAGCAGCCTATAAAAGGCCCAGCGGGAGCAGTCTCTGAGCAGCCTATAAAGGCCCAGCGGGAGCAGTGTCGGAGCAGCCTATAAAAGGCCCAGCGGGAGCAGTGTCGGAGAGGCCGATAAAAGACCCAGCGGGAGCAGTGTCGGAGCAGCCTATAAAAGGCCAAGCGGGAGCTGTGTCGGAGCAGCCTATAAAAGGCCCAGCAGGAGCAGTGTCGGAGAGGCCCATAAAAAACCCAGCGGGAGCAGTGTCTGAGCAGCCTATAAAAGGCCCAGCGGGAGCAGTGTCGGAGCAGCCTATAAAGGCCCAGCAAGAGCAGTGTCGGAGCAGCCTATAAAGGCCCAGCGGTAGCAGTGTCGGAGAGGCGGATAAAAGACCCAGCGGGAGCAGTGTCGGAGCTGCCTATAAAAGGCCCAGGGGGAGTAGTGTCGGAGGGGCCGATAAAAGACCCAGGGGGAGCAGTGTCGGAGCAGCCTATAAAAGGCCCAGGGGGAGCAGTGTCGGAGCAGCCTTTAAAGTCCCAGCGGGAGCAGTGTCGGAGCAGCCTATAAAAGGCCCAGCGGGAGCAGTGTCTGAGCAGCCTGTAAAGGCCCAGCGGGAGCAGTGTCGGAGAGGCCTATAAAAGGCCCAGCGGGAGCTCGAGAGTCAGTGTCGGAGAGGCCTATAAAAGGCCCAGCGGGAGCAGTTTCGGAGAGGCCGATAAAAGACCCAGCGGGAGCAGTGTCAGAGCAGCCTATTTGAGGCCCAGCGGGAGCAGTATCGGAGAGGCCGATAAAAGACCCAGTGGGAGCAGTGACGGAGCAGCCTATAAAAGGCCCAGCGGGAGCAGTGTCAGAGCAGCCTATAAAAGGCCCAGCGGGAGCAATGTCAGAGCAGCCTATAAAAGGCCCAGCGGGAGCAATGTCGGAGAGGCCTATAAAAGGCCCAGCGGGAGCAATGTCGGAGAGGCCTATAAAAGGCCCAGCGAGAGTCAGTGTCGGAGCAGCCTATAAAAGGCCCAGCGGGAACTCGAGAGTCAGTGTCGGAGAGGCCTATGAAAGGCCCAGCGGGAGCCGTGTCGGAGCAGCCTATAAAAGGCCCAGCGGGAGCAGTGTCGGAGCAGCCTATAAAAGGCCCAGCGGGAGCAGTGTCGGAGCAGCCTATAAAAGGCCCAGCGGGAGCAGTGTCGGAGAGGCCTATAAAAGGCCCAGCGGGGGCAGTGTCGGAGCAGACAATAAAAGGCCCAGCGGGAGCAGTTTCGGAGAGGCCTATAAAAAACCCAGCGGGAGCAGTGAAGGAGCAACTTATAAAAGGCCCAGCGGGAACAGTGTCGGAGAGACCAAAAAAGGCCCAGCAGGAGCAGCGTCGGAGCGGCCTATAAAAGGCCCTGCTGGAGCAGTGTCGGAGCAGCCGATAAAGGCCCAGTGGGAGCTCGAGCGTCAGTGTCGGAGCAGCCTATAAAGGCCCAGCGGGAGCAGTGTCGAAGAGCCCGATAAAAGACCCAGCGGGAGCAGTGTCGGAGCAGCCTATAAAAGGCCCAGTGGGAGCAGTGTCGGAGAGGCCTATAAAAGACCCAGGGGGAGCAGTGTCGGAGCGGCCTATAAAGGCCCAGCGGGAGCAGTGTCAGAGCAGCCTATAAAGGCCCAGCGGGAGCAGTGTCGGAGCAGCCTATGAAGGCACAGCGGGAGCAATGACGGAGCAGCCTATAAAAGGCCCAGCAGGAGCAGTGTCGGATCAGCCTATAAAGGCCCAGCGGGAGCAGTGTCGGAGAGGCCGATAAAAGACCCAGCGGGAGCAGTGTCGGAGCGGCCTATAAAGGCCCAGCGGGAGCAGTGTCGGAGGGGCCGATAAAAGACCCAGGGGGAGCAGTGTCGGAGCAGCTTATAAAAGGCCCAGTGGGAGCAGTGTCGGAGCAGCCTATAAAGTCTCAGCAGGAGCAGTGTCTGAGCAGCCTATAAAAGGCCCAGCGGGAGCAGTGTCGGAGAGGCCGATAAAAGACCCAGCGGGAGCAGTGTCGGAGCAGCCTATAAAAGGCCCAGCGGGAGCAGTGTCGGAGCAGCTTATAAAAGGCCCAGTGGGAGCAGTGTCGGAGCAGCATATAAAGTCCCAGCGGGAGCAGTGTCTGAGCAGCATATAAAAGGCCCAGCGGGAGCAGTATCTGAGCAGCCTATAAAGGCCCAGCGGGAGCAGTGTCGGAGAGGCCCATAAAAAACCCAGCGGGAGCAGTGTCGGAGCAGCCTATAAAAGGCCCAGTGGGAGCAGTGTCGGAGCAGCCTATAAAAGGCCCAGCGGGAGCAGTGTCGGAGCAGCCTATAAAGGCCCAGCAGGAGCAGTGTCGGAGAGGCCCATAAAAAACCCAGCGGGAGCAGTGTCGGAGCAGCCTATAAAAGGCCCAGGGGGAGCAGTGTCGGAGCAGCTTATAAAAGGCCCAGTGGGAGCAGTGTCGGAGCAGCCTATAAAGTCCCAGCAGGAGCAGTGTCTGAGCAGCCTATAAAAGGCCCAGCGGGAGCAGTGTCGGAGCAGCCTATAAAAGGCCCAGCGGGAGCAGTGTCGCAGGGGCCGATAAAAGACCCAGTGGGAGCAGTCTCTGAGCAGCCTATAAAGGCCCAGCGGGAGCAGTGTCGGAGCAGCCTATAAAAGGCCCAGTGGGAGCAGTGTCGGAGCAGCCTATAAAAGGCCAAGCGGGAGCTGTGTCGGAGCAGCCTATAAAAGGCCCAGCAGGAGCAGTGTCGGAGAGGCCCATACAAAACCCAGCGGGAGCAGTGTCGGAGCAGCCTATAAAAGGCCCAGTGGGGGCAGTGTCGGAGCAGCCTATAAAAGGCCCAGCGGGAGCAGTGTCTGAGCAGCCTATAAAAGGCCCAGCGGGAGCAGTGTCGGAGCAGCCTATAAAGGCCCAGCAAGAGCAGTGTCGGAGCAGCCTATAAAGGCCCAGCGGGAGCAGTGTCGGAGCAGCCTTTAAAGTCCCAGCGGGAGCAGTGTCGGAGCAGCCTATAAAAGGCCCAGCGGGAGCAGTGTCTGAGCAGCCTGTAAAGGCCCAGCGGGAGCAGTGTCGGAGAGGCCTATAAAAGGCCCAGCGGGAGCTCGAGAGTCAGTGTCGGAGAGGCCTATAAAAAGCCCAGCGGGAGCAGTTTCGGAGAGGCCGATAAAAGACCCAGCGGGAGCAGTGTCGGAGCAGCCTATAAAAGGCCCAGGGGGAGTAGTGTCGGAGGGGCCGATAAAAGACCCAGGGGGAGCAGTGTCGGAGCAGCCTATAAAAGGCCCAGGGGGAGCAGTGTCGGAGCAGCATTTAAAGTCCCAGCGGGAGCAGTGTCGGAGCAGCCTATAAAAGGCCCAGCGGGAGCAGTGTCTGAGCAGCCTGTAAAGGCCCAGCGGGAGCAGTGTCGGAGAGGCCTATAAAAGGCCCAGCGGGAGCTCGAGAGTCAGTGTCGGAGAGGCCTATAAAAGGCCCAGCGGGAGCAGTTTCGGAGAGGCCGATAAAAGACCCAGCGGGAGCAGTGTCGGAGCAGCCTATTTGAGGCCCAGCGGGAGCAGTATCGGAGAGGCCGATAAAAGACCCAGTGGGAGCAGTGACGGAGCAGCCTATAAAAGGCCCAGCGGGAGCAGTGTCAGAGCAGCCTATAAAAGGCCCAGCGGGAGCAGTGTCAGAGCAGCCTATAAAAGGCCCAGCGGGAGCAATGTCGGAGAGGCCTATAAAAGGCCCAGCGGGAGCAATGTCGGAGAGGCCTATAAAAGGCCCAGCGAGAGTCAGTGTCGGAGCAGCCTATCAAAGGCCCAGCGGGAGCTCGAGAGTCAGTGTAGGAGAGGCCTATGATAGGCCCAGCGGGAGCCGTGTCGGAGCAGCCTATAAAAGGCCCAGCGGGAGCAGTGTCGGAGCAGCCTATAAAAGGCCCAGCGGGAGCAGTGTCGGAGCAGCCTATAAAAGGCCCAGCGGGAGCAGTGTCGGAGAGGCCTATAAAAGGCCCAGTGGGGGCAGTGTCGGAGCAGACTATAAAAGGCCCAGCGGGAGCAGTTTCGGAGAGGCCTATAAAAAACCCAGCGGGAGCAGTGTCGGAGCAGCTTATAAAAGGCCCAGCGGGAGCAGTGTCGGAGAGACCAAAAAAGGCCCAGCAGGAGCAGCGTCGGAGCGGCCTATAAAAGGCCCTGCTGGAGCAGTGTCGGAGCAGCCGATAAAGGCCCAGTGGGAGCTCGAGCGTCAGTGTCGGAGCAGCCTATAAAGGCCCAGCGGGAGCAGTGTCGAAGAGCCCGATAAAAGACCCAGCGGGAGCAGTGTCGGAGCAGCCTATAAAAGGCCCAGTGGGAGCAGTGTCGGAGAGGCCTATAAAAGACCCAGGGGGAGCAGTGTCGGAGCGGCCTATAAAGGCCCAGCGGGAGCAGTGTCAGAGCAGCCTATAAAGGCCCAGCGGGAGCAGTGTCGGAGCAGCCTATGAAGGCACAGCGGGAGCAATGACGGAGCAGCCTATAAAAGGCCCAGCAGGAGCAGTGTCGGAGAGGCCTATAAAGGCCCAGTGGGAGCAGTGTCGGAGAGGCCTACAAAGGCCCAGCGGGAGGAGGTTCGGAGAGGCTTATAAAAGGCCCAGCAGGAGCTGTGTTGGAGCAGCCTATGAAGGCCCAGCGGGAGCAGTGTCGGATCAGCCTATAAAGGCCCAGCGGGAGCAGTGTCGGAGAGGCCGATAAAAGACCCAGCGGGAGCAGTGTCGGAGCGGCCTATAAAAGGCCCAGCGGGAGCAGTGTCGGAGCAGCTTATAAAAGGCCCAGTGGGAGCAGTGTCGGAGCAGCCTATAAAGTCTCAGCAGGAGCAGTGTCTGAGCAGCCTATAAAAGGCCCAGCGGGAGCAGTCTCTGAGCAGCCTATAAAGGCCCAGCGGGAGCAGTGTCGGAGCAGCCTATAAAAGGCCCAGCGGGAGCAGTGTCGGAGCAGCCTATAAAAGGCCCAGCGGGAGCAGTGTCGGAGAGGCCTATAAAAAACCCAGCGGGAGCAGTGTCGGAGCAGCCTATAAAGGCCCAGCAGGAGCAGTGTCGGAGAGGCCCATAAAAAACCCAGCGGGAGCAGTGTCGGAGCAGCCTATAAAAGGCCCAGCGGGAGCAGTGTCGGAGAGGCCTATAAAAGGCCCAGTGGGAGCAGTGTCGGAGCAGCCTATAAAAGGCCCAGTGGGAGCAGTGTCGGAGCAGCCTATAAAAGGCCCAGCGGGAGCAGTGTCGGAGAGGCCTATAAAAGGCCCAGTGGGAGCAGTGTCGGAGCAGCCTATAAAAGGCCCAGTGGGAGCAGTGTCGGAGCAGCCTATAAAAGGCCCAGCGGGAGCAGTCTCTGAGCAGCCTATAAAGGCCTAGCGGGAGCAGTGTCGGAGAGGCCTATAAAAGGCCCAGTGGGAGCAGTGTCGGAGCAGCCATAAAAGGCCCAGTGGGAGCCGTGTCGGAGCAGCCTATAAAAGGCCCAGCGGGAGCAGTGTCGGAGAGGCCTATAAAAAACCCAGCGGGAGCAGTGTCGGAGCAGCCTATAAAGGCCCAGCAGGAGCAGTGTCGGAGAGGCCCATAAAAAACCCAGCGGGAGCAGTGTCGGAGCAGCCTATAAAAGGCCCAGCGGGAGCAGTGTCGGAGAGGCCGATAAAAGACCCAGCGGGAGCAGTGTCGGAGCGGCCTATAAAAGGCCCAGCGGGAGCAGTGTCGGAGGGGCCGATAAAAGACCCAGGGGGAGCAGTGTCGGAGCAGCTTATAAAAGGCCCAGTGGGAGCAGTGTCGGAGCAGCCTATAAAGTCCCAGCAGGAGCAGTGTCTGAGCAGCCTATAAAAGGCCCAGCGGGAGCAGTCTCTGAGCAGCCTATAAAGGCCCAGCGGGAGCAGTGTCGGAGCAGCCTATAAAAGGCCCAGCGGGAGCAGTGTCGGAGAGGCCGATAAAAGACCCAGCGGGAGCAGTGTCGGAGCGGCCTATAAAAGGCCCAGCGGGAGCAGTGTCGCAGGGGCCGATAAAAGACCCAGGGGGAGCAGTGTCGGAGCAGCTTATAAAAGGCCCAGTGGGAGCAGTGTCGGAGCAGCCTATAAAGTCCCAGCGGGAGCAGTGTCTGAGCAGCATATAAAAGGCCCAGCGGGAGCAGTCTCTGAGCAGCCTATAAAGGCCCAGCGGGAGCAGTGTCGGAGCAGCCTATAAAAGGCCCAGTGGGAGCAGTGTCGGAGCAGCCTATAAAAGGCCAAGCGGGAGCTGTGTCGGAGCAGCCTATAAAAGGCCCAGCAGGAGCAGTGTCGGAGAGGCCCATAAAAAACCCAGCGGGAGCAGTGTCGGAGCAGCCTATAAAAGGCCCAGCGGGAGCAGTGTCGGAGCAGCCTATAAAAGGCCCAGCGGGAGCAGTGTCGGAGCAGCCTATAAAGGCCCAGCAAGAGCAGTGTCGGAGCAGCCTATAAAGGCCCAGCGGTAGCAGTGTCGGAGCAGCCTTTAAAGTCCCAGCGGGAGCAGTGTCGGAGCAGCCTATAAAAGGCCCAGCGGGAGCAGTGTCTGAGCAGCCTGTAAAGGCCCAGCGGGAGCAGTGTCGGAGAGGCCTATAAAAGGCCCAGCGGGAGCTCGAGAGTCAGTGTCGGAGAGGCCTATAAAAGGCCCAGCGGGAGCAGTTTCGGAGAGGCCGATAAAAGACCCAGCGGGAGCAGTGTCGGAGCAGCCTATAAAAGGCCCAGGAGGAGTAGTGTCGGAGGGGCCGATAAGAGACCCAGGGGGAGCAGTGTCGGAGCAGCCTATAAAAGGCCCAGGGGGAGCAGTGTCGGAGCAGCATTTAAAGTCCCAGCGGGAGCAGTGTCGGAGCAGCCTATAAAAGGCCCAGCGGGAGCAGTGTCTGAGCAGCCTGTAAAGGCCCAGCGGGAGCGGTGTCGGAGAGGCCTATAAAAGGCCCAGCGGGAGCTCGAGAGTCAGTGTCGGAGAGGCCTATAAAAGGCCCAGCGGGAGCAGTTTCGGAGAGGCCGATAAAAGACCCAGCGGGAGCAGTGTCGGAGCAGCCTATTTGAGGCCCAGCGGGAGCAGTATCGGAGAGGCCGATAAAAGACCCAGTGGGAGCAGTGACGGAGCAGCCTATAAAAGGCCCAGCGGGAGCAGTGTCAGAGCAGCCTATAAAATGCCCAGCGGGAGCAGTGTCAGAGCAGCCTATAAAAGGCCCAGCGGGAGCAATGTCGGAGAGGCCTATAAAAGGCCCAGCGGGAGCAATGTCGGAGAGGCCTATAAAAGGCCCAGCGAGAGTCAGTGTCGGAGCAGCCTATCAAAGGCCCAGCGGGAGCTCGAGAGTCTGTGTAGGAGAGGCCTATGAAAGGCCCAGCGGGAGCCGTGTCGGAGCAGCCTATAAAAGGCCCAGCGGGAGCAGTGTCGGAGCAGCCTATAAAAGGCCCAGCGGGAGCAGTGTCGGAGCAGCCTATAAAAGGCCCAGCGGGAGCAGTGTCGGAGAGGCCTATAAAAGGCCCAGCAGGGGCAGTGTCGGAGCAGACTATAAAAGGCCCAGCGGGAGCAGTTTCGGAGAGGCCTATAAAAAAGCAAGCGGGAGCAGTGTCGGAGCAGCTTATAAAAGGCCCAGCGGGAGCAGTGTCGGAGAGACCAAAAAAGGCCCAGCAGGAGCAGCGTCGGAGCGGCCTATAAAAGGCCCTGCTGGAGCAGTGTCGGAGCAGCCGATAAAGGCCCAGTGGGAGCTCGAGCGTCAGTGTCGGAGCAGCCTATAAAGGCCCAGCGGGAGCAGTGTCGAAGAGCCCGATAAAAGACCCAGCGGGAGCAGTGTCGGAGCAGCCTATAAAAGGCCCAGTGGGAGCAGTGTCGGAGAGGCCTATAAAAGACCCAGGGGGAGCAGTGTCGGAGCGGCCTATAAAGGCCCAGCGGGAGCAGTGTCAGAGCAGCCTATAAAGGCCCAGCGGGAGCAGTGTCGGAGCAGCCTATGAAGGCACAGCGGGAGCAATGACGGAGCAGCCTATAAAAGGCCCAGCAGGAGCAGTGTCGGAGAGGCCTATAAAGGCCCAGTGGGAGCAGTGTCGGAGAGGCCTACAAAGGCCCAGCGGGAGGAGGTTCGGAGAGGCTTATAAAAGGCCCAGCAGGAGCTGTGTCGGAGCAGCCTATGAAGGCCCAGCGGGAGCAGTGTCGGATCAGCCTATAAAGGCCCAGCGGGAGCAGTGTCGGAGAGGCCGATAAAAGACCCAGCGGGAGCAGTGTCGGAGCGGCCTATAAAAGGCCCAGCGGGAGCAGTGTCGGAGGGGCCGATAAAAGACCCAGGGGGAGCAGTGTCGGAGCAGCTTATAAAAGGCCCAGTGGGAGCAGTGTCGGAGCAGCCTATAAAGTCTCAGCAGGAGCAGTGTCTGAGCAGCCTATAAAAGGCCCAGCGGGAGCAGTCTCTGAGCAGCCTATAAAGGCCCAGCGGGAGCAGTGTCGGAGCAGCCCATAAAAGGCCCAGCGGGAGCAGTGTTGGAGAGGCCGATAAAAGACCCAGCGGGAGCAGTGTCGGAGCGGCCTATAAAAGGCCCAGTGGGAGCAGTGTCGGAGCAGCATATAAAGTCCCAGCGGGAGCAGTGTCTGAGCAGCATATAAAAGGCCCAGCGGGAGCAGTCTCTGAGCAGCCTATAAAGGCCCAGCGGGAGCAGTGTCGGAGCAGCCTATAAAAGGCCCAGCGGGAGCAGTGTCGCAGGGGCCGATAAAAGACCCAGCGGGAGCAGTGTCGGAGCAGCTTATAAAAGGCCCAGTGGGAGCAGTGTCGGAGCGGCCTATAAAAGGCCCAGCGGGAGCAGTGTCGCAGGGGCCGATAAAAGACCCAGGGGGAGCAGTGTCGGAGCAGCTTATAAAAGGCCCAGTAGGAGCAGTGTCGGAACAGCATATAAAGTCGCAGCGGGAGCAGTGTCTGAGCAGCATATAAAAGGCCCAGCGGGAGCAGTCTCTGAGCAGCCTATAAAGGCCCAGCGGGAGCAGTGTCGGAGAGGCCCATAAAAAACCCAGCGGGAGCAGTGTCGGAGCAGCCTATAAAAGGCCCAGTGGGAGCAGTGTCGGAGCAGCCTATAAAAGGCCCAGCGGGAGCAGTGTCGGAGAGGCCTATAAAAAACCCAGCGGGAGCAGTGTCGGAGCAGCCTATAAAGGCCCAGCAGGAGCAGTGTCGGAGAGGCCCATAAAAAACCCAGCGTGAGCAGTGTCGGAGCAGCCTATAAAAGGCCCAGTGGGAGCAGTGTCAGAGCAGCCTATAAAAGGCCCAGCAGGAGCAGTGTCGGAGAGGCCCATAAAAAACCCAGCGGGAGCAGTGTCGGAGCAGCCTATAAAAGGCCCAGCGGGAGCAGTTTCGGAGAGGCCTATAAAAAGTCCAGCGGGTGCAGTGTCGGAGCAGCCTATAAAGGCTCAGCGGAAGCAGTGTCGGAGCAGCCTATGAAAGGCCCAGCGGGAGCAGTGTCTGAGCAGCCTATAAAAGGCCCAGCGGGAGCAGTGTCGGAGCAGCCTATAAAAGGCCCAGCGGGAGCAGTGTCGGAGGGGCCGATCAAAGACCCAGGGGGAGCAGTGTCGGAGCAGCTTATAAAAGGCCCAGTGGGAGCAGTGTCGGAGCAGCCTATAAAGGCCCAGTGGGAGCAGTGTCGGAGCAGCCTATAGAGGCCCAGTGGGATCAGTGTCGGAGCAGCCTATAAAGGCTCAGCGGGAGCAGTGTCGGAGCAGCCTATAAAAGGCCCAGTGGGAGCAGTGTCTGAGCAGCCTATAAAAGGCCCAGCGGGAGCAGTGTCGGAGCAGCCTATAAAGGCCCAGCGGGAGCAGTGTCGGATCAGCATAAAAAGGCCCAGCGGGAGCAGTGTCGGAGAGGCCGATAAAAGACCCAGCGGGAGCAGTGTCGGAGCAGCCTATAAAGGCCCAGCGGGAGCAGTGTCGGAGCGGCCTATAAAGGCCCAGCGGGAGCAGTGACAGAGCAGCCTATAAAGGCCCAGCGGGAGCAGTGTCGGAGCAGCCTATGAAGGCACAGCGGGAGCAATGACGGAGCAGCCTATAAAAGGCCCAGCAGGAGCTGTGTCGGAGCAGCCTATGAAGGCCCAGCGGGAGCAGTGTCGGATCAGCCTATAAAGGCCCAGCGGGAGCAGTGTCGGAGAGGCCGATAAAAGACCCAGCGGGAGCAGTGTCGGAGCGGCCTATAAAAGGCCCAGCGGGAGCAGTGTCGGAGGGGCCGATAAAAGACCCAGGGGGAGCAGTGTCGGAGCAGCTTATAAAAGGCCCAGTGGGAGCAGTGTCGGAGCAGCCTATAAAGTCCCAGCAGGAGCAGTGTCGGAGCAGCCTATAAAAGGCCCAGCGGGAGCAGTGTCGGAGAGGCCGATAAAATACCCAGCGGGAGCAGTGTCGGAGAGGCCTATAAAAGGCCCAGCGGGAGCAGTGTCGGAGCGGCCTATAAAAGGCCCAGCGGGAGCAGTGTCGCAGGGGCCGATAAAAGACCCAGGGGGAGCAGTGTCGGAGCAGCATATAAAAGGCCCAGCGGGAGCAGTCTCTGAGCAGCCTATAAAGTCCCAGCAGGAGCAGTGTCGGAGCAGCCTATAAAAGGCCCAGCGGGAGCAGTGTCGGAGCGGCCTATAAAAGGCCCAGCGGGAGCAGTGTCGCAGGGGCCGATAAAATACCCAGGGGGAGCAGTGTCGGAGCAGCTTATAAAAGGCCCAGTGGGAGCAGTGTCGGAGCAGCATATAAAAGGCCCAGCGGGAGCAGTCTCTGAGCAGCCTATAAAGGCCCAGCGGGAGCAGTGTCGGAGCAGCCTATAAAAGGCCCAGTGGGAGCAGTGTCGGAGCAGCCTATAAAAGGCCAAGCGGGAGCTGTGTCGGAGCAGCCTATAAAAGGCCCAGCAGGAGCAGTGTCGGAGAGGCCCATAAAAAACCCAGCGGGAGCAGTGTCGGAGCAGCCTATAAAAGGCCCAGTGGGAGCAGTGTCGGAGCAGCCTATAAAAGGCCCAGCGGGAGCAGTGTCTGAGCAGCCTATAAAAGGCCCAGCGGGAGCAGTGTCGGAGCAGCCTATAAAGGCCCAGCGGGAGCAGTGTCGGAGCAGCCTATAAAGGCCCAGCGGTAGCAGTGTCGGAGAGGCGGATAAAAGACCCAGCGGGAGCAGTGTCGGAGCAGCCTATAAAGGCCCAGCGGTAGCAGTGTCGGAGAGGCGGATAAAAGACCCAGCGGGAGCAGTGTCGGAGCAGCCTTTAAAGTCCCAGCGGGAGCAGTGTCGGAGCAGCCTATAAAAGGCCCAGCGGGAGCAGTGTCTGAGCAGCCTATAAAAGGCCCAGCGGGAGCAGTGTCGGAGCAGCCTGTAAAGGCCCAGCGGGAGCAGTGTCGGAGAGGCCTATAAAAGGCCCAGCGGGAGCAGTGTCGGAGGGGCCGATAAAAGACCCAGGGGGAGCAGTGTCGGAGCAGCCTATAAAAGTCCCAGTGGGAGCAGTGTCGGAGCAGCCTATAATGCCCAGTGGGAGCAGTGTCGGAGCAGCCTATAGAGGCCCAGTGGGATCAGTGTCGGAGCAGCCTATAAAGGCTCAGCGGGAGCAGTGTCGGAGCAGCCTATAAAAGGCCCAGTGGGAGCAGTGTCTGAGCAGCCTATAAAAGGCCCAGCGGGAGCAGTGTCGGAGCAGCCTATAAAGGCCCAGCGGGAGCAGTGTCGGATCAGCATAAAAAGGCCCAGCGGGAGCAGTGTCAGAGAGGCCTATAAAAGACCCAGCGGGAGCAGTGTCGGAGCAGCCTATAAAGGCCCAGCGGGAGCAGTGTCGGAGCGGCCTATAAAGGCCCAGCGGGAGCAGTGTCAGAGCAGCCTATAAAGGCCCAGCGGGAGCAGTGTCGGAGCAGCCTATGAAGGCACAGCGGGAGCAATGACGGAGCAGCCTATAAAAGGCCCAGCAGGAGCAGTGTCGGAGAGGCCTATAAAGGCCCAGTGGGAGCAGTGTTGGAGAGGCCTACAAAGGCACAGCGGGAGGAGGTTCGGAGAGGCTTATAAAAGGCCCAGCAGGAGCTGTGTCGGAGCAGCCTATGAAGGCCCAGCGGGAGCAGTGTCGGATCAGCCTATAAAGGCCCAGCGGGAGCAGTGTCGGAGAGGCCGATAAAAGACCCAGCGGGAGCAGTGTCGGAGCGGCCTATAAAAGGCGCAGCGGGAGCAGTTTCGGAGGGGCCGATAAAAGACCCAGGGGGAGCAGTGTCGGAGCAGCTTATAAAAGGCCGAGTGGGAGCAGTGTCGGAGCAGCCTATAAAGTCCCAGCAGGAGCAGTGTCTCAGCAGCCTATAAAAGGCCCAGCGGGAGCAGTCTCTGAGCAGCCTATAAAGGCCCAGCGGGAGCAGTGTCGTTGCAGCCTATAAAAGGCGCAGCGGGAGCAGTGTCGGAGAGGCCGATAAAAGACCCAGCGGGAGCAGTGTCGGAGTGGCCTATAAAAGGCCCAGCGGGAGCAGTGTCGGAGAGGCCGATAAAAGACCCAGGGGGAGCAGTGTCGGAGCAGCTTATAAAAGGCCCAGTGGGAGCAGTGTCTGAGCAGCATATAAAAGGCCCAGCGGGAGCAGTCTCTGAGCAGCCTATAAAGGCCCAGCGGGAGCAGTGTCGGAGCAGCCTATAAAAGGCCCAGTGGGAGCAGCGTCGGAGCAGCCTATAAAAGGCCAAGCGGGAGCTGTGTCGGAGCAGCCTATAAAAGGCCCAGCAGGAGCAGTGTCGGAGAGGCCCATAAAAAACCCAGCGGGAGCAGTGTCGGAGCAGCCTATAAAAGGCCCAGTGGGAGCAGTGTCGGAGCAGCCTATAAAAGGCCCAGCGGGAGCAGTGTCTGAGCAGCCTATAAAAGGCCCAGCGGGAGCAGTGTCGGAGCAGCCTATAAAGGCCCAGCGGGAGCAGTGTCGGAGCAGCCTATAAAGGCCCAGCGGTAGCAGTGTCGGAGAGGCGGATAAAAGACCCAGCGGGAGCAGTGTCGGAGCAGCCTATAAAAGGCCCAGGGGGAGTAGTGTCGGAGGGGCCGATAAAAGACCCAGGGGGAGCAGTGTCGGAGCAGCCTATAAAAGGCCCAGGGGGAGCAGTGTCGGAGCAGCTTTTAAAGTCCCAGCGGGAGCAGTGTCGGAGCAGCCTATAAAAGGCCCAGCGGGAGCAGTGTCTGAGCAGCCTATAAAAGGCCCAGCGGGAGCAGTGTCGGTGCAGCCTGTAAAGGCCCAGCGGGAGCAGTGTCGGAGAGGCCTATAAAAGGCCCAGCGGGAGCTCGAGAGTCAGTGTCGGAGAGGCCTATAAAAGGCCCAGCGGGAGCAGTTTCGGAGAGGCCGATAAAAGACCCAGCGGGAGCAGTGTCGGAGCAGCCTATAAAAGGCCCAGCGGGAGCAGTGTCAGAGCAGCCTATTTGAGGCCCAGCGGGAGCAGTATCGGAGAGGCCGATAAAAGACCCAGTGGGAGCAGTGACGGAGCAGCCTATAAAAGGCCCAGCGGGAGCAGTGTCAGAGCAGCCTATAAAAGGCCCAGCGGGAGCAGTGTCAGAGCAGCCTATAAAAGGCCCAGCGGGAGCAATGTCGGAGAGGCCTATAAAAGGCCCAGCGGGAGCAATGTCGGAGAGGCCTATAAAAGGCCCAGCGAGAGTCAGTGTCGGAGCAGCCTATAAAAGGCCCAGCGGGAGCTCGAGAGTCAGTGTCGGAGAGGCCTATGAAAGGCCCAGCGGGAGCCGTGTCGGAGCAGCCTATAAAAGGCCCAGCGGGAGCAGTGTCGGAGCAGCCTATAAAAGGCCCAGCGGGAGCAGTGTCGGAGCAGCCTATAAAAGGCCCAGCGGGAGCAGTGTCGGAGAGGCCTATAAAAGGCCCAGCGGGGGCAGTGTCGGAGCAGACTATAAAAGGCCCAGCGGGAGCAGTTTCGGAGAGGCCTATAAAAAACCCAGCGGGAGCAGTGTCGGAGCAGCCTATAAAAGGCCCAGCGGGAGCAGTGTCGGAGCAGCTTATAAAAGGCCCAGCGGGAGCAGTGTCGGAGAGACCAAAAAAGGCCCAGCAGGAGCAGCGTCGGAGCGGCCTATAAAAGGCCCTGCTGGAGCAGTGTCGGAGCAGCCGATAAAGGCCCAGTGGGAGCTCGAGCGTCAGTGTCGGAGCAGCCTATAAAGGCCCAGCGGGAGCAGTGTCGAAGAGCCCGATAAAAGACCCAGCGGGAGCAGTGTCGGAGCAGCCTATAAAAGGCCCAGTGGGAGCAGTGTCGGAGAGGCCTATAAAAGACCCAGGGGGAGCAGTGTCGGAGCGGCCTATAAAGGCCCAGCGGGAGCAGTGTCAGAGCAGCCTATAAAGGCCCAGCGGGAGCAGTGTCGGAGCAGCCTATGAAGGCACAGCGGGAGCAATGACGGAGCAGCCTATAAAAGGCCCAGCAGGAGCAGTGTCGGAGAGGCCTATAAAGGCCCAGTGGGAGCAGTGTCGGAGAGGCCTACAAAGGCCCAGCGGGAGGTGGTTCGGAGAGGCTTATAAAAGGCCCAGCAGGAGCTGTGTCGGAGCAGCCTATGAAGGCCCAGCGGGAGCAGTGTCGGATCAGCCTATAAGGGCCCAGCGGGAGCAGTGTCGGAGAGGCCGATAAAAGACCCAGCGGGAGCAGTGTCGGAGCGGCCTATAAAAGGCCCAGCGGGAGCAGTGTCGCAGGGGCCGATAAAAGACCCAGGGGGAGCAGTGTCGGAGCAGCTTATAAAAGGCCCAGTGGGAGCAGTGTCGGAGCAGCCTATAAAGTCCCAGCGGGAGCAGTATCTGAGCAGCATATAAAAGGCCCAGCGGGAGCAGTCTCTGAGCAGCCTATAAAGGCCCAGCGGGAGCAGTGTCGGAGAGGCCCATAAAAAACCCAGCGGGAGCAGTGTCGGAGCAGCCTATAAAAGGCCCAGTGGGAGCAGTGTCGGAGCAGCCTATAAAAGGCCCAGCAGGAGCAGTGTCGGAGAGGCCTATAAAAATCCCAGCGGGAGCAGTGTCGGAGCAGCCTATAAAGGCCCAGCAGGAGCAGTGTCGGAGTGGCCCATAAAAAACCCAGCGGGAGCAGTGTCGGAGCAGCCTATAAAAGGCCCAGTGGGAGCAGTGTCGGAGCAGCCTATAAAAGGCCCAGCAGGAGCAGTGTCGGAGAGGCCCATAAAAAACCCAGCGGGAGCAGTGTCGGAGCAGCCTATAAAAGGCCCAGTGGGAGCAGTGTCGGAGCAGCCTATAAAAGGCCCAGCGGGAGCAGTGTCGGAGAGGCCTATAAAAAGCCCAGCGGGTGCAGTGTCGGAGCAGCCGATAAAGGCTCAGCGGATGCAGTGTCGGAGCAGCCTATGAAAGGCCCAGCGGGAGCAGTGTCTGAGCAGCCTATAAAAGGCCCAGCGGGAGCAGTGTCGGAGCAGCCTATAAAACGCCCAGCGGGAGCAGTGTCGGAGGGGCCGATAAAAGACCCAGGGGGAGCAGTGTCGGAGCAGCCTATAAAAGGCCCAGGGGGAGCAGTGTCGGAGCAGCCTTTAAAGTCCCAGCGGGAGCAGTGTCGGAGCAGCCTATAAAAGGCCCAGCGGGCGCAGTGTCGGAGCAGCCTGTAAAGGCCCAGCGGGAGCAGTGTCGTAGAGGCCTATAAAAGGCCCAGCGGGAGCTCGAGAGTCAGTGTCGGAGAGGCCTATAAAAGGCCCAGCGGGAGCTCGAGAGTCAGTGTCGGAGAGGCCTATAAAAGGCCCAGCGGGAGCAGTTTCGGAGAGGCCGATAAAAGACCCAGCGGGAGCAGTGTTGGAGCAGCCTATTTGAGGCCCAGCGGGAGCAGTATCGGAGAGGCCTATAAAAGACCCAGTGGGAGCAGTGACGGAGCAGCCTATAAAAGGCCCAGCGGGAGCAGTTTCAGAGCAGCATATAAAGGCCCAGCTGGAGCAGTGTCAGAGCAGCCTATAAAACGCCCAGCGGGAGCAGTGTCGGAGAGGCCTATAAAAGGCCCAGAGGTAGCTCGAGAGTCAGTAACAGAGCAGTCTATAAAAGGCCCAGCGGGAGCAATGTCGGAGAGGCCTATAAAAGGCCCAGCGAGAGTCAGTGTCGGAGCGGCCTATGAAAGGCCCAGCGGGAGCCGTGTCGGAGCAGCCTATAAAAGGCCCAGCGGGAACAGTGTCGGAGCAGCCTATAAAAGGCCCAGCGGGAGCAGTGTCGGAGCAGCCTATAAAAGGCCCAGCGGGAGCAGTGTCGGAGAGGCCTATAAAAGGCCCAGCGGGAGCAATGTCGGAGCAGACTATAAAAGGCCCAGCGGGAGCAGTTTCGGAGAGGCCTATAAAAAACCCAGCGGGAGCAGTGTCGGAGCAGCCTATAAAAGGCCCAGCGGGAGCAGTGTCGGAGCAGCTTATAAAAGGCCCAGCGGGAGCAGTGTCGGAGAGACCAAAAAAGGCCCAGCAGGAGCAGCGTCGGAGCGGCCTATAAAAGGCCCTGCTGGAGCAGTGTCGGAGCAGCCGATAAAGGCCCAGTGGGAGCTCGAGCGTCAGTGTCGGAGCAGCCTATAAAGGCCCAGCGGGAGCAGTGTCGAAGAGCCCGATAAAAGACCCAGCGGGAGCAGTGTCGGAGCAGCCTATAAAAGGCCCAGTGGGAGCAGTGTCGGAGAGGCCTATAAAAGGCCCAGCGGGAGCAGTGTCGGAGCAGCCTATAAAGGCCCAGCGGGAGCAGTGTCAGAGCAGCCTATAAAAGGCCCAGCGGGAGCAGTGACGGAGCAGCCTATAAAGGCTCAGCGGGAGCAGTGTCGGAGCAGCCTATAAAAGGCCCAGCGGGAGCAGTGTCGGAGCAGCCTATAAAAGGCCCAGTGTGAGCAATGACGGAGCAGCCTATAAAGGCTCAGCGGGAGCAGTGTCGGAGCAGCCTATAAAAGGCCCAGCGGGAGCAGTGACGGAGCAGCCTATGAAGGCCCAGTGGGAGCAGTGTCAGAGCGGCCTATAAAAGGCCCAGAGGGAGTAGTGTCGGAGCGACCTATAAAAGGCCCAGCGGGAGCAATGTCGGAGCAGCCTATAAAAGGCCCAGCGGGAGCAGTGTCAGAGCGGCCTATAAAAGGCCCAGAGGGAGTAGTGTCGGAGCGACCTATAAAAGGCCCAGCGGCAGCAGTGTCGGAGCAGCCAATAAAGGCCCAGCGGGAGCAGTGTCGGAGAGGCCTACAAAAGGCCCAGCGAGAGTCAGTGTCGGAGCAGCCTATAAAAGGCCCAGTGGGAGCTGTGTCGGAGAGGCCTATAAAGGCCCAGCGGGAGCAGTGTCGGAGAAGCCTATAAAGGCCCAGCGGGAGCAGTGTCGGAGAAGCCTATAAAGGCCCAGCGGGAGCAGTGTCGGAGCAGCCTATAAAAGGCCCAGCGGGAGCCGTGTCGGAGCAGCCAATAAAAGGCCCAGCGGGAGCAGTGTCGGAGAGGCCGATAAAAGACCCAGCTGGAGCAGTGTCCGAGCAGCCTATAAAAGGCCCAGCGGGAGCAGTTTCGGAGAGGCCGATAAAGACCCAGTGGGAGCAGTGACGGAGCAGTCTATAAAAGGCCCAGCGGGAGCAGTGTCGGAGCAGCCTATAAAGGCCCAGCGGGAGCAGTGTTGGAGCGGCCTATAAAAGGCCCAGCGGGAGTAGTGTCGGAGCAGCCTATAAAAGGCCCAGCGGGAGCAGTGTCGGAGCAGCCTATAAAGGCCCAGCGGGAGCAGTGTCGGAGCAGCCTATAAAACGCTCAGCGGGAGCAATGTCGGAGCAGCCGATAAAGTCCCAGCGGGAGCAGTGTCGGAGTGGCCTATAAAAGGCCCAGCGGGAGCAGTGTCGGAGAGGCCTATAAAAGGCCCAGCGGGAGCATTGTCGGAGCGGCCTATAAAAGGCCCAGCGGGAGCAGTGTCAGAGCAGCCTATAAAAGGCCCAGTGGGAGCAGTGACGGAGCAGCCTATAAAAGGCCCAGCGCGAGCAGTGTCGGAGAGGCCTATAAAATGCCCAGCGGGAGCAGTGTTGGAGAGGCCTATAAAAGGCCCAGCGGGAGCAGTGTCAGAGCAGCCTATAAATGGCCGAGCGGGAGCTGTGTCGGAAAGGCCTATAAAAGGCCCAGCGACAGTCAGTGTCGGAGAGGACTATAAAAGGCCCAGCGGGAGCAGTGTCGGAGCAGCCTATAAAAGGCCCAGCGGGAGCTGTGTCGGAGCAGCCTTTCAAAGGCCCAGCAGGAGCAGTATCGGAGAGGCCCATAAAAAACCCAGCGGGAGCAGTGTCGGAGCAGCCTATAAAAGGCCCAGCGGGAGCAGTGTCGGAGCAGCCTATAAAAGGCCCAGCGGGAGCAGTGTCGGAGAGGCCTATAAAATGCCCAGCGGGAGCAGTGTCGCAGCAGCCTATAAAAGGCCCAGCGGGAGCAATGTCGGAGCAGCCTATAAAAGGCCCAGCGGGAGCAGTGTCGGAGAGGCCTATAAAAGGCCCAGCGGGAGCAGTGTCGGAGAGGCCTATAAAAGGCCCAGCGGAGCTCGAGAGTCAGTGTCGGAGAGGCCTATCAAATGACCAGTGGGAGCAGTGTCGGAGAGGCCTATAAACGGCCCAGCGGGAGCAGTGTCGGAGAGGCCTATGAAAGGCCCAGCGAGAGTCAGTGTCGGAGAGGCCTATAAAAGGCCCAGCGGGGGCAGTGTCGGAGAAGCCTATAAAAGGCCCTGCGGGAGCAGTGTCGGAGCAGCCTTTAAAAGGCCCAGCGGGAGCAGTGTCGGAGCGGCCTATAAAAGGGCCAGCGAGAGCAGTGTCGGAGAGGCTTATAAAGGCCCAGCGGGAGCAGTGTCGGAGCAGCCTATAAAAGGCTCAGAGGGAGCAATGTCGGAGAGGCCTATAAAAGGCCCAGCGAGAGTCAGTGTCGGAGCAGCCAATAACAGGCCCAGCGGGAGCTCGAGAGTCAGTGTCGGAGAGGCCTATGAAAGGCCCAGCGGGAGCGGTGTCGGAGCAGCCTATAAAGGCCCAGCGGGAGCAGTGTCGGGGAGGCCTATAAAAGGCCCAGCGGGAGCGGTGTCGGAGCAGCCTATAAAAGGCCCAGTGGGAGCAGTGTTGGAGAGGCATATAAAAGGCCCAGCGGGAGCAGTGTCGGAGCAGCCTATAAAGGCCCAGCGGGAGCAGTGTCGGGGAGGCCTATAAAAGGCCCAGCGGGAGCGGTGTCGGAGCAGCCTATAAAAGGCCCAGTGGGAGCAGTGTTGGAGAGGCATATAAAAGGCCAGCGGGAGCAGTGTCGGAGCGGTCTCTAAAGGCCCAGTGGTACCAGTGTCGGAGCAGCCTGTAAAAGGCCCAGCGGGAGCAGTGTCGGAGCAGCCCATAAAGTCCCAGCGGGAGCAGTGTCGGATGGGCCGATAAAGACCCAGGGGGAGCAGTGTCGGAGCAGCCGAAAACAGGCCCAGTGGGAGCAGTGTCGGAGCAGCCAATAAAGTCCCAGCGGGAGCAGTGTCGGAGCAGCCTATAAAAGGCCCAGTGGGAGCAGTGTCTGAGCAGCCTATAAAAGGCCCAGCGGGAGCACTGTCGGAACAGCTTATAAAGGCCCAGCGGGAGCAGTGTCGGAGCAGCCTATAAAAGGCCCAGCGGGAGCTGTGTCGGAGAGGCACATAAAAAACCCAGCGGGAGCAGTGTCGGAGCAGCCTATAAAAGGCCCAGTGGGAGCAGTGTCGGAGCAGCCTATAAAAGGCCCAGCGGGAGCAGTGTCGGAGAGGCCTATAAAAGGCCCAGTGGGAGCAGTGTCGCAGAGGCCTATAAAAGGCCCAGCGGGAGCAGTGTCGGAATGGCCTATAAAGGCCCAGCGGGAGCTCGAGCATCAGTTTCGGAGCGGCCTATAAAGGCCCAGCGGGAGCAGTGTCAGAGAGCCCGATAAAAGACCCAGTGGGAGCAATGTCGGAGCAGCCTATAAAAGGCCCAGCGGGAGCAGTGTCGTAGAGGCCGATAAAAGACCCAGTGGGAGCAGTGTCAGAGCAGCCTATAAAAGGCCCAGCGGGAGCAGTGTCGGAGAGGCCTATAAAAGGCCCAGTGGGAGCTGTGTCGGAGAGGCCTATAAAAGGCCCAGCGGGAGCAGTGTCAGAGCAGCCTATAAAAGGCCCAGCGGGAGCAATGTCGGAGCGGCCTATAAAAGGCCCAGCGGGAGCAGTGCCGGAGCAGCCTATAAAAGGCCCAGTGGGAGCAGTGTCGGAGAGGCCTATAAAAGGCCCAGCGGGAGCAGTGTCGGAGCAGCCTATAAAAGGCCCAGCGGGAGCAGTGTCTGAGCAGCCTATAACAGGCCCAGCGGGAGCTGTGTCGGAGCAGCCTATAAAAGGCCCAGCAGGAGCAGTGTCTGAGCAGCCTATAAAAGGCCCAGCGGGAGCAGTGTCGGAGAGGCCCATAAAATACCCAGCGGGAGCAGTGTCGGAGCAGCCTATAAAAGGCCCAGCGGGAGCAGTGTCGGAGAGGCCTATAAAAGGCCCAGCGGGAGCAGTGTCGGAGCAGCCTATAAAAGGCCCAGCGGGAGCAGTGTCAGAGAGGCCGATAAAAGACCCAGTGGGAGCAGTGTCAGAGCAGCCTATAAAAGGCCCAGTGGGAGCAGTGTCGGAGCAGCCTATAAAGGCCCAGTGGGAGCAGTGTCGGAGCCGCCTATAAAGGCTCAGCAGGAGCAGTGTCGGAGCAGCCTATAAAAGGCCCAGCGGGAGCAGTGTCTGAGCAGCCTATAAAAGGCCCAGCGGGAGCAGTGTCGGAGCAGCCTATAAAGGCCCAGCGGGAGCAGTGTCGGAGCAGCCTATAAAAGTCCCAGCGGGAGCTCGAGAGTCAGTGTCGGAGAGGCCTATAAAAGACCCAGCGGGAGCAGTGTCGGAGCAGCCTATAAAAGGCCCAGCAGGAGCAGTGTCAGAGCAACCAATAAAAGGCCGAGCGGGATCTCGAGAGTCAGTGTCGGAGAGACCTATAAAAGGCCCAGAGGGGGCACTGTCAGAGAAGCCTATAAAAGGCCCAGCGGGAGCAGTGTCGGAGCAGCCTATAAAAGGCCCAGCGGGAGCAGTGTCCGAGAGGCCTACAAAAGGTCCAGCGGGAGCAGTGTCAGAGCGGCCTATAAAGGCCCAGCTGAAGCAGTGTCGGTGAGGCCTATAAAGGCCCAGCAGGAGCTGTGTAGGAGCAGCCTATAAAAGGCCCAGACGGAGCAGTGTCGGAGAGGCCTATAAAAAATCTAGCGGGAGCAGTGTCGGAGCAGCCGATAAATGGCCCAGCGGGAGCAGTGTCGGACTAGCCTATAAAAGGCCCTGCGGGAGCAGTGTCGGAGCAGCCTATAAAACGCCCAGAGTGAACAGTGTCGGAGCGGCTTATAAAAGGCCCAGCCGGAGCAGTGTCGGAGCAGCCTATAAAGGCCCAGCGGGAGCAGTGTCGGAATGGCCTATAAAGGCCCAGCGGGAGCTCGAGCATCAGTTTCGGAGCGGCCTATAAAGGCCCAGCGGGAGCAGTGTCAGAGAGCCCGATAAAAGACCCAGTGGGAGCAATGTCGGAGCAGCCTATAAAAGGCCCAGCGGGAGCAGTGTCGTAGAGGCCGATAAAAGACCCAGTGGGAGCAGTGTCAGAGCAGCCTATAAAAGGCCCAGCGGGAGCAGTGTCGGAGAGGCCTATAAAAGGCCCAGTGGGAGCTGTGTCGGAGAGGCCTATAAAAGGCCCAGCGGGAGCAGTGTCAGAGCAGCCTATAAAAGGCCCAGCGGGAGCAGTGTCGGAGCGGCCTATAAAAGGCCCAGCGGGAGCAGTGCCCGGAGCAGCGTATAAAAGGCCCAGTGGGAGCAGTGTCGGAGAGGCCTATAAAAGGCCCAGCGGGAGCAGTGTCGGAGCAGCCTATAAAAGGCCCAGCGGGAGCAGTGTCTGAGCAGCCTATAAAAGGCCCAGCGGGAGCTGTGTCGGAGCAGCCTATAAAAGGCCCAGCAGGAGCAGTGTCTGAGCAGCCTATAAAAGGCCCAGCGGGAGCAGTGTCGGAGAGGCCCATAAAAAACCCAGCGGGAGCAGTGTCGGAGCAGCCTATAAAAGGCCCAGCGGGAGCAGTGTCGGAGAGGCCTATAAAAGGCCCAGCGGGAGCAGTGTCGGAGCAGCCTATAAAAGGCCCAGCGGGAGCAGTGTCGGAGTGGCCTATAAAGGCCCAGCGGGAGCTCGAGCGTCAGTGTCGGAGCGGCCTATAAAGGCTCAGCGAGAGCAGTGTCGGAGCAGCCTATAAAAGGCCCAGCGGGAGCAGTGTCGGAGAGGCCGATAAAAGACCCAGTGGGAGCAGTGTCGGAGCAGCCTATAAAGGCCCAGTGGGAGCAGTGTCGGAGCAGCTTATAAAGGCTCAGCAGGAGCAGTGTCGGAGCAGCCTATAAAAGGCCCAGCGGGAGCAGTGTCTGAGCAGCCTATAAAAGGCCCAGCGGGAGCAGTGTCGGAGCAGCCTATAAAGGCCCAGCGGGAGCAGTGTCGGAGCAGCCTATAAAAGTCCCAGCGGGAGCTCGAGAGTCAGTGTCGGAGAGGCCTATAAAAGACCCAGCGGGAGCAGTGTCGGAGCAGCCTATAAAAGGCCCAGCAGGAGCAGTGTCAGAGCAACCTATAAAAGGCCCAGCGGGATCTCGAGAGTCAGTGTCGGAGAGGCCTATAAAAGGCCCAGAGGGGGCACTGTCGGAGAAGCCTATAAAATGCCCAGCGGGAGCAGTGTCGGAGCAGCCTATAAAAGGCCCAGTGGGAGCAGTGTCCGAGAGGCCTACAAAAGGCCCAGCTGAAGCAGTGTCGGAGAGGCCTATAAAGGCCCAGCGGGAGCAGTGTCGGAGCAGCCTATAAAAGGCCCAGCGGGAGCAGTGTCGGAGCAGCCTATAAAAGGCCCAGCGGGAGCAGTGTCCGAGAGGCCTACAAAAGGCCCAGCTGAAGCAGTGTCGGAGAGGCCTATAAAGGCCCAGCGGGAGCAGTGTCGGAGCAGCCTATAAAAGACCCAGGGGGAGCAGTGTCGGAGCAGCCTATAAAAGGCCCAGCAGGAGTAGTGTCGGAGCAGCTTATAAAGGCCCAGCGGGAGCAGTGTCGGAGGGGCCGATAAAAGACCCAGGGGGAGCAGTGTCGGAGCAGCCTATAAAAGGCCCAGGGGGAGTAGTGTCTGAGCAGCCTATAAAAGGCCCAGCGGGAGCAGTGTCGGAGGGGCCGATAAAAGACCCAGGGGGAGCAGTGTTGGAGCAGCCTATAAAAGGCCCAGGGGGAGCAGTGTCGGAGCAGCCTATAAAGTCCCAGCGGGAGCAGTGTCGGAGCAGCCGATAAAAGGCCCAGCGGCAGCAGTGTCGGAGCAGCCTATAAAAGTCCCAGCGGGAGCATCTAGAGTCCGTGTCGGAGAGGCCTATAAAAGACCCAGCAGGAGCAGTGTCAGAGCAACCTATAAAAGGCCCAGCAGGAGCAGTGTCAGAGCAACCTATAAAAGGCCCAGCGGGAGCTCGAGAGTCAGTGTCGGAGAGGCCTATAAAAGGCCCAGAGGGGGCACTGTCGGAGAAGCCTATAAAATGCCCAGCGGGAGCAGTGTCGGAGCAGCCTATAAAAGGCCCAGCGGGAGCAGTGTCCGAGAGGCCTACAAAATGCCCAGCTGAAGCAGTGTCGGAGAGGCCTATAAAGGCCCAGCGGGAGCAGTGTCGGAGCAGCCTATAAAAGGCCCAGCGGGAGCAGTGTCGGAGCAGCCTATAAAAGTCCCAGCGGGAGCAGTGTCCGAGAGGCCTACAAAAGGCCCAGCTGAAGCAGTGTCGGAGAGGCCTATAAAGGCCCAGCAGGAGCTGTGTAGGAGCAGCCTATAAAAGGCCCAGACGGAGCAGTGTCGGAGAGGCCTATAAAAAATCTAGCGGGAGCAGTGTCGGAGCAGCCTATAAAAGGCCCAGCGGGAGCAGTGTCGTAGCAGCCTATAAAAGGCCCAGCGGGAGCAGTGTCGGAGAGGCCTATAAAAGGCCGAGCGGGAGCAGTGTCGGAATGGCCTATAAAGGCCCAGCGGGAGCTCGAGCATCAGTTTCGGAGTGGCCTATAAAGGCCCAGCGGGAGCAGTGTCAGAGAGCCCGATAAAAGACCCAGTGGGAGCAATGTCGGAGCAGCCTATAAAAGGCCCAGCGGGAGCAGTGTCGGAGAGGCCTATAAAAGGCTCAGTGGGAGCAGTGTCGGAGAGGCCTATAAAAGGCCCAGCGGGAGCAGTGTCGGAATGGCCTATATAGGCCCAGCGGGAGCTCGAGCATCAGTTTCGGAGCGGCCTATAAAGGCCCAGCGAGAGCAGTGTCAGAGAGCCCGATAAAAGACCCAGTGGGAGCAATGTCGGAGCAGCCTATAAAAGGCCCAGTGGGAGCTGTGTGCGAGAGGCCTATAAAAGGCCCAGCGTGAGCAGTGTCGGAGCGGCTTATAAAATGCCCAGCGGAAGCAGTGTCGGAGCAGCCTATAAAAGGCCCAGCGGGAGCAGTGTCTGAGCAGCCTATAAAAGGCCCAGCGGGAGCTGTGTCGCAGCAGCCTATAAAAGGCCCAGCAGGAGCAGTGTCAGAGAGGCCCATAAAAAACCCAGCGGGAGCAGTGTCGGAGCAGCCTATAAAAGGCCCAGCGGGAGCAGTGTCGGAGAGGCCTATAAAAGGCCCAGCGGGAGCAGTGTCGGAGCAGCCTATAAAAGGCCCAGCGGGAGCAGTGTCGGAGTGGCCTATAAAGGCCCAGCGGGAGCTCGAGCGTCAGTGTCGGAGCAGCCTATAAAAGGCCCAGCGGGAGCAGTGTCGGAGAGGCCGATAAAAGACCCAGTGGGAGCAGTGTCGGAGCAGCCTATAAAAGGCCCAGTGGGAGCAGTGTCGGAGCAGCCTATAAAGGCCCAGTGGGAGCAGTGTCGGAGCAGCCTATAAAAGGCCCAGCGGGAGCAGTGTCTGAGCAGCCTATAAAAGGCCCAGCGGGAGCAGTGTCGGAGCAGCCTATAAAGGCCCAGCGGGAGCAGTGTCTGAGCAGCCTATAAAGGCCCAGCGGGAGCAGTGCCGGAGAGGCCGATAAAAGACCCAGCGGGAGCAATGTCGGAGCAGCCTATAAAAGGCCCAGCGGGAGCAGTGTCGGAGGGGCCGATAAAAGACCCAGGGGGAGCAGTGTCGGAGCAGCCTATAAAAGGCCCAGGGGGAGCAGTGTCGGAGCAGCCTATAAAGTCCCAGCGGGAGCAGTGTCGGAGCAGCCTATAAAAGGCCCAGCGGGAGCAGTGTCTGAGCAGCCAATAAAAGGCCCAGCGGGAGCACTGTCGGAGCAGCTTATAAATGCCCAGCGGGAGCAGTGTCGGAGCAGCCTATAAAAGTCCCAGCGGGAGCATCTAGAGTCAGTGTCGGCGAGGCCTATAAAAGACCCAGCGGGAGCAGTGTCGGAGCAGCCTATAAAAGCCCCAGCAGGAGCAGTGTCAGAGCAACCTATAAAAGGCCCAGCGGGAGCTCGAGAGTCAGTGTCGGAGAGGCCTATAAAAGGCCCAGAGGGGGCACTGTTGGAGAAGCCTATAAAAGGCCCAGCGGGAGCAATGTCGGAGCAGCCTATAAAAGGCCCAGCGGGAGCAGTGTCCGAGAGGCCTACAAAAGGTCCAGCGGGAGCAGTGTCAGAGCGGCCTATAAAGGCCCAGCTGAAGCAGTGTCGGAGAGGCCTATAAAGGCCCAGCAGGAGCTGTGTAGGAGCAGCCTATAAAAGGCCCAGACAGAGCAGTGTCAGAGAGGCCTATAAAAAATCTAGCGGGAGCAGTGTCGGAGCAGCAGATAAATGGCCCAGCGGGAGCAGTGTCGGTCTAGCCTATAAAAGGCCCTGCGGGAGCAGTGTCGGAGCAGCCTATAAAAGGCCCAGAGGGAACAGTGTCGGAGCGGCTTATAAAAGGCCCAGCCGGAGCAGTGTCGGAGCAGCCTATAAAGGCCCAGCGGGAGCAGTGTCAGAGCAGCCTATAAAGGCCCAGCAGGAGCAGTGTTGGAGCAGCCTATAAAAGGCCAAGCAGGAGCAGTGTTGGAGAGGACTATAAAAAACCCAGCGGGAGCAGTGTCGGAGCAGCGTATAAAACGCTAAGCGGGAGCAGTGTCGGAGCGGCCAATAAAGGCCCAGCGGGAGCAGTGTCGGAGAGGCCTATAAAAGGACCAGTGGGAGCAGTTTCGGAGCAGCCTATAAAATGCCCAGCGGGAGCAGTGTCGGAGCAGCCAATAAAGTCCCAGTGGGAGCAGTGTCTGAGAGGCCTATCAAAGGCCCAGCAGGAGCAGTGTCGGAGAGGCCTATAAAGGCCCAGTGGGAGCAGTGTCGGAGAGGTGGATAAAAGACCCAGCGGGAGCAGTGTCGGAGCAGCCTATAAAAGACCCAGGGGGAGCAGTGTCGGAGCAGCCTATAAAAGGCCCAGGGGGAGTAGTGTCGGAGCAGCCTATAAAGGCCCAGCGGGAGCAGTGTCGGAGCAGCCTATAAAAGGCCCAGCGGGAGCAGTGTCGGAGCAGCCTATAAAAGGCACAGCGGGAGCAGTGTCGGAGCAGCCTATAAAGGCCCAGCGGGAGCAGTGTCGGATCAGCCTATAAAGGCCCAGCGGGAGCAGTGTCGGAGCAGCCTATAAAAGGCCCAGCGGGAGCAGTGTTGCAGCAGCCTATAAAAGGCACAGCGGGAGCAGTGTCGGAGCAGCCTATAAAGGCCCAGCGGGAGCAGTGTCAGAGCAGCCTATAAAGGCCCAGCAGGAGCAGTGTTGGAGAGGACCATAAAAAACCCAGCGGGAGCAGTGTCGGAGCAGCCTATAAAAGGCCCAGCGGGAGCAGTGTCTGAGCAGCCTATAAAAGGCCCAGCGGGAGCACTGTCGGAGCAGCTTATAAAGGCCCAGTGGGAGCAGTGTCGGAGCAGCCTATAAAAGGCCCAGCGGGAGCAGTGTCGGAGCAGCCTATAAAAGGCCCAGCGGGAGCAGTGTCGGAGAAGCCTATAAAAGGCCCAGCGGGAGCAGTGTCGGAGCAGCCTATAAAAGGCACAGCGGGAGCAGTGTCGGAGCAGCCTATAAAAGGCCCAGCGGGAGCACTGTCAGAGCAGCCTATAAAAGGCCCAGCGGGAGCTCGAGAGTCAGTGTCGGAGAGGCCTATAAAAGGCCCAGCGGGGGCAGTGTCGGAGAAGCCTATAAAAGGCCAAGTGGGAGCAGTGTCGGAGCAGCCTATAAAAGGCCCAGCGGGAGCAGTGTTGGAGAGGCCTATAAAAGGCCCAGCGGGAGCAGTGTCGGAGCAGCCGATAAAAGGCCCAGCGGGAGCAGTGTCCGAGAGGCCTACAAAAGGACCAGCGGGAGCAGTGTCGGAGCAGCCTATAAAGGCCCAGCGGGAGCAGTGTCAGAGCAGCCTATAAAGGCCCAGCAGGAGCAGTGTTGGAGAGGACCATAAAAAACCCAGCGGGAGCAGTATCGGAGAGGCCTACAAAAGGCCCAGTGGGAGCAGTGTCGGAGCAGCCTATAAAATGCCCAGCGGGAGCAGTGTCGGAGCAGCCAATAAAGTCCCAGTGGGAGCAGTGTCTGAGAGGCCTATCAAAGGCCCAGCAGGAGCAGTGTCGGAGAGGCCTATAAAGGCCCAGTGGGAGGAGTGTCGGAGAGGCAAATAAAAGGCCAGCGGGAGCAGTGTCGGAGCGGCCTACAAAAGACCCAGCGGGAGCTCGAGAGTCAGTGTTGGAGAGGCCTATAAAAGGCCCAGCGGGAGCAGTGTCGGAGAGGCCTATAAAAGACCAGCGGGAGCAGTGTCAGCGCAGCTTATAACGACCCAGCGGGAGCTGTGTCAGAGCAGCCTATAAATGGCAGAGCGGGAGCAGTGTCGGAGCAGCCTATAAAAGGCCCAGCGGGAGCAGTGTCGGAGGGGCCGATAAAGACCCAGGGGGAGCAGTGTCGTAGCAGCCTATAACAGGCCCAGTGGGAGCAGTGTCGGAGCAGCCAATAAAGTCCCAGCGGGAGCAGGGTCGGAGCAGCCTATAAAAGGCCCAGCGGGAGCAGTGTCTGAGCAGCCTATAAAAGGCCCAGCGGGAGCACTGTCGGAACAGCTTATAAAGGCCCAGCGGGAGCAGTGTCGGAGCAGCCTATAAAAGGCCCAGCGGGAGCAGTGTCGGAGCAGCCTATAAAAGGCCCAGCGGGAGCAGTGTCGGAGCAGCCTATAAAAGGCCCAGCAGGAGCAGTGTCGGAGAGGCACATAAAAAACCCAGCGGGAGCAGTGTCGGAGCAGCCTATAAAAGGCCCAGTGGGAGCAGTGTCGGAGCAGCCTATAAAAGGCCCAGCGTGAGCAGTGTCGGAGAGGCCTATAAAAGGCCCAGTGGGAGCAGTGTCGGAGAGGCCTATAAAAGGCCCAGCGGGAGCAGTGTCGGAATGGCCTATAAAGGCCCAGCGTGAGCTCGAGCATCAGTTTCGGAGCGGCCTATAAAGGCCCAGCGGGAGCAGTGTCAGAGAGCCCGATAAAAGACCCAGTGGGAGCAATGTCGGAGCAGCCTATAAAAGGCCCAGCGGGAGCAGTGTCGTAGAGGCCGATAAAAGACCCAGTGGGAGCAGTGTCAGAGCAGCCTATAAAAGGCCCAGCGGGAGCAGTGTCGGAGAGGCCTATAAAAGGCCCAGTGGGAGCTGTGTCGGAGAGGCCTATAAAAGGCCCAGCGGGAGCAGTGTCAGAGCAGCCTATAAAAGGCCCAGCGGAAGCAGTGTCGGAGCGGCCTATAAAAGGCCCAGCGGGAGCAGTGCCGGAGCAGCCTATAAAAGGCCCAGTGGGAGCAGTGTCGGAGAGGCCTATAAAAGACCCAACGGGAGCAGTGTCGGAGCAGCCTATAAAAGGCCCAGCGGGAGCAGTGTCTGAGCAGCCTATAAAAGGCCCAGCGAGAGCTGTGTCGGAGCAGCCTATAAAAGGCCCAGCAGGAGCAGTGTCGGAGAGGCCCATAAAAGGCCCAGCGGGAGCAGTGTCGGAGCAGTCTATAAAAGACCCAGCGGGAGCAGTGTCGGAGCAGCCTATAAAAGGCCCAGCGGGAGCAGTGTCGGAGCAGCCTATAAAGGCCCAGCGGGAGCTCGAGCGTCAGTGTCGGAGCGGCCTATAAAGGCTCAGCGAGAGCAGTGTCAGAGCAGCCTATAAAAGGCCCAGCGGGAGCAGTGTCGGAGCAGCCTATAAAGGCCCAGCGGGAGCAGTGTCTGAGCAGCCTATAAAGGCCCAGCGGGAGCAGTGTCGGAGCAGCCTATAAAAGTCCCAGCGGGAGCTCGAGAGTCAGTGTCGGAGAGGCCTATAAAAGACCCAGCGGGAGCAGTGTCGGAGCAGCCTATAAAGGCCCAGCAGGAGCACTGTCGGAGCAGCTTATAAAGGCCCAGCGGGAGCAGTGTCGGAGCAGCCTATAAAAGTCCCAGCGGGAGCTCGAGAGTCAGTGTCGGAGAGGCCTATAAAAGACCCAGCGGGAGCAGTGTCGGAGCAGCCTATAAAAGGCCCAGCAGGAGCAGTGTCAGAGCAACCTATAAAAGGCCCAGCGGGAGCTCGAGAGTCAGTGTCGGAGAGACCTATAAAAGGCCCAGAGGGGGCACTGTCGGAGAAGCCAATAAAAGGCCCAGCGGGAGCAGTGTCGGAGCAGCCTATTAAAGGCCCAGCGGGAGCAGTGTCCAAGAGGCCTACAAATGGTCCAGCGGGAGCAGTGTCAGAGCGGCCTATAAAGGCCCAGCTGAAGCAGTGTCGGAGAGGCCTATAAAGGCCCAGCAGGAGCTGTGTAGGAGCAGCCTATAAAAGGCCCAGACGGAGCAGTGTCGGAGAGGCCTATAAAAAATCTAGCGGGAGCAGTGTCGGAGCAGCCGATAAATGGCCCAGCAGGAGCAGTGTCGGACTAGCCTATAAAAGGCCCTGCGGGAGCAGTGTCGGAGCAGCCTATAAAAGGCCCAGAGGGAACAGTGTCGGAGCGGCTTATAAAAGGCCCAGCCGGAGCAGTGTCGGAGCAGCCTATAAAGGCCCAGCGGGAGCAGTGTCAGAGCAGCCTATAAAGGCCCAGCAGGAGCAGTGTTGGAGCAGCCTATAAAAGGCCAAGCAGGAGCAGTGTTGGAGAGGACTATAAAAAAACCAGCGGGAGCAGTGTCGGAGCAGCGTATAAAACGCTAAGCGGGAGCAGTGTCGGAGCGGCCTATGAAGGCCCAGCGGGAGCAGTGTCGGAGTGGCCTATAAAAGGCCCAGTCGGAGCAGTGTCGGAGCAGCCTATAAAATGCCCAGCGGGAGCAGTGTCGGAGCAGCCAATAAAGTCTTCGTGGGAGCAGTGTCTGAGAGGCCTATCAAAGGCCCAGCAGGAGCAGTGTCGGAGAGGCCTATAAAGGCCCAGCGGGAGCAGTGTCGGAGAGGCCTATAAAGGCCCAGCAGGAGCAGTGTCGGAGAGGCCTATAAAGGCCCAGTGGGAGGAGTGTCGGAGAGGCTTATAAAAGGCCAGCGGGAGCAGTGTCGGAGCGGCCTTTAAAGGCCAAGCGGGAGCAGTGTCGGTTCAGCCTATAGAGGCCCAGCGGGAGCAGTTTCGGAGCAGCCTATAAAGGCCCAGTGGGAGCAGTGTCGGAGAGGCGTATAAAAGGCCCAGAGGGAGCAGTGTCAGCGCAGCTTATAAAGACCCAGCGGGAGCTGTGTCAGAGCAGCCTATAAAAGGCCCAGCAGGAGCAGTGTCTGAGCAGCCTATAAAAGGCCCAGCGGGAGCAGTGTCGGAGCAGCCTATAAAAGGCCCAGCGGGAGCACTGTCGGAGCAGCTTATAAAGGCCCAGCGGGAGCAGTGTCGGAGCAGCCTATAAAAGGCCCAGCGGGAGCAGTGTCGGAATGGCCTATAAAAGCCCAGCGGGAGCTCGAGCGTCAGTGTCGGAGCGGCCTATAATAGCCCAGCGGGAGCAGTGTCGGAGCAGCCTATAAAGGTCCAGCGGGAGCAGTGTCGGAGCAGCCTATAAAGGCCAAGCGGGAGCAGTGTCGGAGCAGCCTATAAAGGCCCAACGGGAGCAGTGTCAGAGCAGCCTATACAAGGCCCAGCAGGTGCTCGAGGGTCAGTGTCGGAGAGGCCTATAAAAGACACAGTGGGACCAGTGTCGGAGCAACCTATAAAAGGCCCAGCGGGAGCAGTGTCGGAGCAGCTTATAAAGGCCCAGCGGGAGCATTGTCGGAGCAGCCTATAAAGGCCCAGCAGGAGCAATGTCGGAGAAGCCAATAAAGGCCCAGCGGGAGCAGTGTCGGAGAGGCCTATAAAAGGCCCAGCAGGTGCTCGAGGGTCAGTGTCGGAGAGGCCTATAAAAGACCCAGCGGGACCAGTGTCGGAGCAACCTATAAAAAGACCAGCGGGAGCAGTGTCGGTGCAGCCTATAAAGGCCCAGCGGGAGCAGTGTCGGAGCAGCCTATAAAAGACCAAGCGGGAGTAGTGTTGTAGCAGCCTATAAAAGGACCAGTGGGAGCAGTGTCAGAGCAGCCTATAAACGGCCCAGCGGGAGCAGTGTCGGAGAGGCCTATAAAACGCCCAGCGAGAGTCAGTGTCGGAGAGGCCTATAAAGGCCCAGCGGGAGCAATGTCGGAGCGGCCTATAAAAGGCCCAGCGGGAGCAGTGTCGGAGAGGCCTATAAAGGCCCAGCGGTAGCAATGTCGGAGAGGCCTATAAAGGCCCAGCGGGAACTGTTTCGGAGCAGCCTAAAAAGGCCCAACGGGAGCAGTGTCAGCGAGGCCTATAAAAGGCCCAGCGAGAGTCAGTGTCGGAGAGGCCTATAAAGGCCCAGCGGTAGCAGTGTCGGAGCGGCCTATAAAGGCCCAGCGGGAGCTGTGTCGGAGAGGCCTATAAAGGCCCAGCGGTAGCAGTGTCGGAGCGGTCTATAAAGGCCCAGCGGGAGCAGTGTCGGAGCAGCCGATAAAGGCCCAGCGGGAGCTCGAGCGTCAGTGTCGGAGCGGCCTATAAAAAGACCAGCGGGAGTAGTGTCTGAGCAGCCTATAAAAGGCCCAGCGGGAGCAGTGTTGGAGCAGCCTATAAAGGCCCAGCGGGAGCAGTCTCGGAGCAGCATAAAAAGGCCCAGTGGGAGCAGTGTCGGAGAGGCCTATAAAAGGTCCAGCGAGAGTCAGTGTTGGAGAGCCCTATAAAGGCCCAGCGATAGCAGTGTCGGAGCGGCCTATAAAGGCCCAGCGGGAGCTGTGTCGGAGAGGCCTATAAAGGCCCAGCGGTAGCAGTGTTGGAGCGGTCTATAAAGGACCAGTGGGAGCTGTGTCGGAGCAGCCTATAAAGGCCCAGCGGAAGCAGTGTCGGGGCAGCCTATAAAGGCCCAGCGGGAGCAGTATCGGAGAGGCCTATAAAGGCCCAGCGAGAGAAGCGTCGGAGCATCCTATGAAAGGCCCAGCGGGCGCAGTGTCGGAGCAGCCTATACAAGGCCCAGAGGGAGCAGTGTCGGAGCCCCCTATAAAAGGCCCAGCGGGAGCAGTGTCGGAGAGGCCTATAAAAAGCCCAGCGGGAGCAGTGTCGGAGCAGCCTATAAAGTCACAGCGGGAGCAGTGTCGGAGAGGGCTATAAAAGGCCCAGTGGGAGCTCGAAAGTCAGTGTCGGAGAGGCCTATAAAAGGCCCAGCGGGAGCAGTGTCGGAGAGGCCTTTAAAAGGCCCAGCGGGAGCAGTGTCGGAGCAGCATATAAAAGGCCCAGCGGGAGCAGTGTCGGAGCAGCCTATAAAAGGCCCAGTGGGAGCAGTGTCAGAGAGGCCTAATAAAGGCCCAGCAGGAGCAGTGTCGGAGCAGCCTATAAAAGGCCCAGCGGCTGCTGTGTCGGTGAGGCCTATAGATGGCCCAGCGGGAGCAGTGTCGGAGAGGCCTATAAAGGCCCAGCGGGAGCAGTGTCGGTGAGGCCTATGAAAGGCCCAGCGAGAGTTAGTGTCGGAGAGGCCTGTAAAAGGCCCAGCGGGAGCAGTGTCGGAGCAGCCTATAAAAGGCCCAGCGGGAGCAGTGTCGGAGAGGCCTATAAAAGGACCAGCGAGAGTCAGTGTCGGAGAGGCCTATAAAGGCCCAGCGGTAGCAGTGTCCGAGCGGCCTATAAAGGCCCAGCGGGAACTGTTTCGGAGCAGGCTAAAAAGGCCCAGCGGGAGCAGTGTCGGAGAGGCCTATAAAAGGCCCAGCGAGAGTCAGTGTCGGAGAGGCCTATAAAGGCCTAGCGGTAGCTGTGCCGGAGCGGCCTATAAAGGCCCAGCGGTAGCAGTGCTGGAGCGGTCTATAAAGGACCAGCGGGAGCTGTGCCGGATCAGCCTATTTAGGGCCAACGGGAGCAGTGTAGGGGCAGCCTATAAAGGCCCAGCGGGAGCAGTGTCGGAGAGGCCGATAAATTCCTAGCGGGAGAAGCGTCGGAGCAGCCTATAAAAGGCCCAGTGGGAGCAGTGTCGGAGCAGCCTATAAAGGCCCAGTGGGTGCAGCGTCGGAGCGGCCTATAAAAGTTCCAGCGGGAGCAGCGTCGGAGCAGCCTATAAAACGCCGAGTGGGAGCTGTGTCGGAGCGGTCTATAAAGGACCAGCGGGAGCTATGACGGAGCAGCCTATAAACGCCCAGCGTAGGCAGTTTCGGGGCAGCCTATAAAGGCCCAGCGGGAGCAGTGTCGGAGAGGCCTATAAAGGCCCAGCGGGAGAAGCGTCAGAGCAGCCTATAAAAAGCCCAGCGGGAGCAGTGTCGGAGCAGCCTATAAAGGCCCAGCGGGTGCAGCATCAGAGCGGCCTATAAACGGCCCAGCGGGAGCAGTGTCGGAGCAGCCTATAAAAGGCCCAGCGGGAGCAGTGTCGGAGAGGCCTATAAAATGCCCAGCGAGAGTCAGTGTCGGAGAGGCCTATAAAGGCCCAGCGGTAGCAGTGTCCGAGCGGCCTATAAAGGCCCAGCGGGAACTGTTGCGGAGCAGGCTAAAAAGGCCCAGCGGGAGCAGTGTCGGAGAGGCCTAGAAAAGGCCCAGCGAAAGTCAGTGTCGGAGAGGCCTATAAAGGCCTAGCGGTAGCTGTGCCGGAGCGGGCTATAAAGGCCCAGCGGTAGCAGTGTTGGAGCGGTCTATAAAGGACCAGCGGGAGCTGTGCCGGATCAGCCTATAAAGGCCCAACGGGAGCAGTGTAGGGGCAGCCTATAAAAGCCCAGCGGGAGCAGTGTCGGAGAGGCCGATAAAGGCCTAGCGGGAGAAGCGTCGGAGCAGCCTATAAAAGGCCCAGTGGGAGCAGTGTCGGAGCAGCCTATAAAGGCCCAGTGGGTGCAGCGTCGGAGCGGCCTATAAAAGTTCCAGCGGGAGCAGCGTCGGAGCAGCCTATAAAACGCCGAGTGGGAGCTGTGTCGGAGCGGTCTATAAAGGACCAGCGGGAGCAGTGTCGGAGAGGCCTATAAAGGCCCAGCGGGAGAAGCGTCAGAGCAGTCTATAAAAGGCCGAGCGGGAGCAGTGTCGGAGCAGCCTATAAAGGCCCAGCGGGTACAGCATCAGAGCGGCCTATAAAAGGCCCAGCGGGAGCAGTGTCGCAGCAGCCTATAAAGGCCCAGCGGGTGCAGTGACGGAGCGGCCTATAAAAAGCCCAGCGGGAGTAGTGTCTGAGCAGCCTATAAAAGGCCCAGCGGGAGCAGTGTCGGAGCAGCCTATAAAGGCCCAGCGGGAGCAGTGTCAGAGAAGCCTATAAAGGCCCAGCGGGAGCAGTGTCGGAGCAGCCTATAACGGCCCAGCGGGAGCAGTGTCAGACCAGCCTATAAAACGCCCAGCGGGAGCAATGTCGGAGCAGCCTATAAAGGCCCAGCGGGAGCAGTGTCGGAGAGGCCTATAAAAGGCCCAGCGGCAGCAGTGCCAGTACAGCCTATAAAGGCCCAGCGGGAGCAGTGACGGAGCGGCATGTAAAAGGCCCAGCGGTAGTAGTGTCTGAGCAGCCTATAAAAGGCCCAGCAGGATCAGTGTCGGAGCAGCCTATAAAAGCCCAGCATGAGCAGTGTCGGAGCAGCCTATAAAGGCCCAGCAGGAGCAATGTCGGAGAAGCCAATAAAGGCCCAGCGGGAGCAGTGCCGGAGCAGCCTATAAAAGACCAAGCGGGAGCAGTGTCGTAGCAGCCTATAAAAGGCCCAGTGGGCACAGTGTCAGAGCAGCCTATAAAAGGCCCAGCGGGAGCAGTGTCGGAGAGGCCTATAAAAGGCCCAGCGAGAGTCAGTGTCGGAGAGGCCTATAAAGGCCCAGAGGGAGCAATGTCGGAGCGGCCTATAAAAGGCCCAGCGGGAGCAGTGTCGGAGAGGCCTATAAAAGGCCCAGCGAGAGTCAGTGTCGGAGAGGCCTATAAAGGCCCAGCGGTAGCAATGTCGGAGCGGCCTATAAAGGCCCAGCGGGAACTGTTTCGGAGCAGCCTAAAAAGGCCCAGCGGGAGCAGTGTCAGCGAGGCCTATAAAATGCCCAGCGAGAGTCAGTGTCGGAGAGGCCTATAAAGGCCCAGCGGTAGCAGTGTTGGAGCGGTCTATAAAGGACCAGCGGGAGCTGTGTCGGAGCAGCCTGTAAAGGCCCAGTGGGAGCAGTGTAGGGGCAGCCTATAAAGGCCCAGCGGGAGCAGTGTCGGAGAGGCGTATAAAGGCCCAGCGGGAGTAGCGTCGGAGCAGCCTATAAAAGGGCCAACGGGAGCAGTGTCGGAGCAGCTTATAAAGGCCCAGCGGGAGCTCGAGAGTCACTGTCAGAGTGGCCTATAAAGGCCCAGCGGGAGCAGTGTCGGTGAGGCCGATAAAAGACCCAGCGGGAGCAGTGTCGGAGCAGCCTATAAAAGGCCCAGCGGGTGCAGTGTCGGAGCAGCCTATAAAAGGCCCAGCGGGAGCAGTGTCGGAGCAGCCTATAAAAGTCCCAGCGGGAGCAATGTCGGAGCGGCCTATAAAGGCCCAGCGGGAGCAGTGAAGGAGCGGCCTATAAAAAGCCCAGCGGGAGTAGTGTCTGAGCAGCCTATAAAAGGCCCAGCGGGAGCAGTGTCGGAGCAGCCTATAAAGGCCCAGCGGGAGCAGTGTCGGAGCAGCCTATAAAGGCCCAGCGGGAGCAGTGTCGGAGCAGCCTATAAAAGGCCCAGCGGGAGCAGTGTCAGAGCAGCCTATAAAGGCCCAGCGGGAGCAGTGACGAGGCGGCCTATAAAAAGCCCAGCGGGAGTAGTGACTGAGCAGCCTATAAAAGGCCCAGCGGGAGCAGTGTCGGAGCAGCCTATAAAGGCCCAGCGGGAGCAGTGTCGGAGCAGCCTATAAAGGCTCAGCGGGAGTAGTGTCGGAGCAGCCTATAACGGCCCAGCGAGAGCAGTGTCAGAGCAGCCTATAAAACGCTCAGCGGGAGAAATATCGGAGCAGCCTATAAAGGCCCAGCGGGAGCAGTGTAGGAGAGGCCTATAAAAGGCCCAGCGGGAGCAGTGCCGGTGCAGCCTATAAAGGCCCAGCGGGAGCGGAGACGGAGCGGCCTGTAAAAGGCCCAGCGGTAGTAGTGTCTGAGCAGCCTATAAAAGGCCCAGCAGGATCAGTGTCGGAGCAGCCTATAAAGACCCAGCGGGAGCAGTGTCGGAGCAGCCTATAAAGGCACAACGGGAGCAGTGTCAGAGCAGCCTATAAAACGCCCAGCAGGAGCAATGTCGGAGAAGCTTATAAAGGCCCAGCCTGAGCAGTGTCGGAGAGGCCTATAAAAGGCCCAGCAGTAGCAGTGTCGGAGCGGCCTATAAAGGCCCAGCGGGAAGTGTTTCGGAGCAGCCTAAATAGGCCCAGCGGGAGCAGTGTCGGAGAGGCCTCTAAAAGGCCCAACGAGAGTCAGTGTCGGACAGGCCTATAAAGGCCCAGCGGTAGCAGTGCCGGAGCGGCCTATAGAGGCCCAGCGGGAGCTGTGTCGGAGAGGCCTATAAAGGCCCAGCGGTAGCAGTGTTGGTGCGGTCTATAAAGGTCCAGCGGGAGCTGTGTTGGATCAGCCTATAAAGGCCCAGCGGGAGCAGTGTAGGGGCAGCCTATAAAGGCCAAGCAGGAGCAGTGTCGGAGAGGCCGATAAAGGCATAGCTTGAGAAGGGTCGGAGCAGCCTATAAAAGTTCCAGCGGGAGCAGTGTTGGAGCAGCCTATAAAACGCCCAGTGGGAGCAATGTCGGAGCAGTTTATAAAGGACCAGCGGGAGCTATGTCGGAGCAGTCTATAAAGGCCCAGCGGGAGCAGTGTCGGAGCAGCCTATAAAGGCCCAGCGGGAGCAGTGTCGGAGCAGCCTATAAAGGCCCAACGGTAGCTGTGTCGGAGCAGCCTATAAAAGGCCCAGCGGGGGAAGTGTCGGAGAGGCCTATAAAAAGCCTAGCCTGAGCAGTGTCGGAGAGGCCTATAAAAGGCCCAGCAGGTGCTCGAGGGTCAGTGTCAGAGAGGCCTATAAAAGACCCAGCGGGACCAGTGTCGGAGCAACCTATAAAAGGCCCAGCGGGAGCAGTGTCAGAGCAGTTTGTAAAGGACCAGCGGGAGCTATGTCGGAGCAACCTATAAAGGTCCCAGTGGGAGCAGTGTCGGATAGGCCTATAAAAGGCCCAGCAGGAGCAGTGTCGGTGCAGCCTATAAAGGCCCAGCGGTAGCTGTGTCGGAGCAGCCTATAAAAGGCCCAGCGGGGGAAGTGTCGGAGAGGCCTATAAAAAGCCCAGCGGGAGCAGTGTCGGAGAGGCCTATAAAAGGCCCAGCGGGAGCTCGAGAGTCAGTGTTGGAGCAGCCTATAAAAGACCCAGCGGGAGCAGTGTCGGAGCAGCCTATAAAAGACCCAGCGGGAGCAGTATCAGAGCAGCCTATAAAAGGCCCAGTGGGAGCTGTGTCGGAGCAGCCTATAAAAGGCCCAGCGAGAGTCAGTGTCAGAGAGGCCTATAAAAGGCCCAACGGGAGCAGAGTCGTAGCAGCCTATAAAAGGCCCAGTGGGAGCAGTGTCGGAGCAGCCTATAAAAGGCCCAGCAGGAGCAGTGTCGGAGAGGCCTATAAAAGGCCCAGCGGGAGCTCGAGAGTCAGTGTCGGAGAGGCCTATCAAAGGCTCAGCGGTAGCAGTGTCGGAGCGGCCTATAAAGGCCCAGCGGGAACTGTTTCGGAGCAGCCTAAAAAGGCCCAGCGGGAGCAGTGTCGGAGAGGCCTATAAAAGGCCCAGCGAGAGTCAGTGTCGGAGAGGCCTATAAAGGCCCAGCGGTAGCAGTGCCGGAGCGGCCTATAAAGGCCCAGCGGGAGCTGTGTCGGAGAGGCCTATAAAGGCCCAGCGGGAGCAGTGTCGGAGCAGCCTATAAAACGCCCAGTGGGAGCAGTGTCGGAGCAGCCTATAAAGGCCCAGCGGGAGCAGTGTCGGAGCAGCCTATAAAGGCCCAGCGGGAGCAGTGTCGGAGCAGCCTATAAATGCCCAGCGGGAGCAGTGTCAGAGCAGCCTATAAAACGCCCAGCGGGAGAAATATCGGAGCAGCCTATAAAGGCCCAGCGGGAGCAGTGTCGGAGCAGCCTATAAAAGGCCCAGCGGGAGCAGTGTCGGAGAGGCCTATAAAAGACCCAGAGGGAGCAGTGTTGGAGCGGCCTATAAAAGGCCCAGTGGGAGCAGTGTTGGAGAGGCCTATAAAAGGCCCAGCGGGAGCAGTGTCGTAGCAGCCTATAAAGGCCCAGCGGGAGCTGTGTCGGAGCAGCCTATAAAAGGCCCAGCAGGAGCAGTGTCGGAGAGGCCTATAAAAGGCCCAGCGAGAGACAGTGTCGGAGAGGCCTATAAAAGGCCCAGCGGGAGCAGCCTAGAAAAGACCCAGAGGGAGCAGTGTTGGAGCGGCCTATAAAAGACCCAGTGGGAGCAGTGTTGGAGAGGCCTATAAAAGACCCAGCGGGAGCAGTGTCGGAGCACCTATAAAAGACCCAGAGGGAGCAGTGTTGGAGCGGCCTATAAAAGACCCAGTGGGAGCAGTGTTGGAGAGGCCTATAAAAGGTCCAGCGGGAGCAATGTCGGAGCGGCCTATTAAGGCCCAGCGGGAGCAGTGTCGGACAGGCCTACAAAGGCCCAGCGGGAGCAGTGTCGGAGAGGCCTATAAAAGGCTCAGCGGGAGCAGTGTCGGAGAGGCCTATAAAGGCCCAGCGTGAGCAGTGTCGGAACGGCCTATAAAGTCCCAGCGGGAGCTGCGTTGGAGCAGCCAATAAAAGGCCCAGCGGGAGCAGTGTCGGAGCAGCCTATAAAGGCCCAGCGGGAGCTAGAGAGTCAGTGTCGGAGCGGCCTATAAAGGCCCAGCGGGAGTAGTGTAGGAGAAGCCGATAAAAGACCCAGCGGGAGCAGTGTCAGAGCAGCCTATAAAAGGCCCAGCGGGAGTAATGTCAGAGAAGCCGATAAAAGACCCAGTGGGAGCAGTGTCGGAGCAGCCTATAAAAGGCCCAGCGGGAGCAGTGTCGGAGCAGCATATAAAGGCCCAGCGGGAGCTGTGTCGGAGCAGCCTATAAAGACCCAGCGGGAGCAGTGTCGGAACAGCCTATATAGGCTTAGCGGGAGCAGTGTCGGTGCAGCCTATAAAGGCCCAGCGGGAGCAATGACGGAGCAGCTGAAAAAGGCCCAGCGGGAGCAGTGTCAGAGAGGCCTATGAAAGGTCCAGCGGGAGCTCGAGAGTCAGTGTCGGAGAGGCCTATAAAAGACCCAGCGTGAGCAGTGTCAGAGCAGCCTATAAAAGGCCCAGCGGGAGCTCGAGAGTCAGTGACGGAGAGGCCTATAAAAGGCCCAGCGGCAGCAGTGTCGGAGCAGCCTATAAAGGACCAGCGGGAGCAGTGTCGGAGCAGCCTATAAAGGCCCAAAGGGAGCAGTGACGGAGCGGCCGGTAAAGGCCCAAAGGGAGCAGTGACGGAGCGGCCTGTAAAAGGCCCAGTGATCGTAGTGTCTGAGCAGCCTATAAAAGGCCCAGCAGGAGCAGTGTCGGAGCAGCCTATAAAGGCCCAGCGGGAGCAGTGTCGGAGCAGCCTATAAAGGCCCAGCGCGAGCAGTGTCGGAGCAGCCTATAAATACACAGCGGGAGCAGTGTCAGAGCAGCCTATAAAGGCCCAGCGGGAGCAGTGTCGGAGCAGCCTACAAAGGCCCAGCGGGACCAGTGTCAGAGCAGCCTATAAATGCCCAGCGGGAGCAGTGTCAGAGCAGCCTATAAAGGCCCAGCGGGAGCAGTGTCGGAGCAGCCTATAAAAGGCCCAGCGGCAGCAGTGCCGGAGCAGCCTATAAAAGGCCCAGTGGGAGCAGTGTCGGAGAGGCCTATAAAAGGCCCAGTGGGAGCAATGTCAGAGAAGCTGTTAAAAGACCAAGTGGGAGCAGTGTCGGAGCAGCATATAAAGGCCCAGCGGGAGCAGTGTCGGAGCAGCCTATAAAGACCCAGCGGGAGCAGTGTCGGAACAGCCTATATAGGCCCAGCGGGAGCAGTGTCGGTGCAGCCTATAAAGGCCCAGCGGGAGCAGTGTCGGAGCAGCCTATAAAGGCCCAAAGGGAGCAGTGACGGAGCGGCCTGTAAAGGCCCAAAGGGAGCAGTGACGGAGCGGCCTGTAAAAGGCCCAGCGATCGTAGTGTCTGAGCAGCCTATAAAAGGCCCAGCAGGAGCAGTGTCGGAGCAGCCAATAAAGGCCCAGCGCGAGCAGTGTCGGAGCAGCCTATAAAGGCCCAGCGGGAGCAGTGTCAGAGCAGCCTATAAAACGCCCAGCGGGAGAAATATTTAAGCACCCTATAAAGGCCCAGCGGGAGCAGTGTCGGAGCAGCCTAGAAAAGGCCCAGCGGCAGCAGTGCCGGAGCAGCCTATAAAAGGCCCAGCGGGAGCAGTGTCGGAGAGGCCTATAAAAGGCCCAGCAGGAGCAGTGTCGGAGCAGCCTATAAAAGACCCAGAGGGAGCAGTGTTGGAGCGGCCTATAAAAGGCCCAGTGGGAGCAGTGTTGGAGAGGCCTATAAAAGGCCCAGCGGGAGCAGTGTCGTAGCAGCCTATAAAGGCCCAGCGGGAGCTGTGTCGGAGCAGCCTATAAAAGGCCCAGCAGGAGCAGTGTCGGAGAGGCCTATAAAAGGCCCAGCGAGAGTCAGTGTCGGAGAGGCCTATAAAAGGCCCAGCGGGAGCAGCCTATAAAAGACCCAGAGGGAGCAGTGTTGGAGCGGCCTATAAAAGGCCCAGTGGGAGCAGTGTTGGAGAGGCCTATAAAAGGCCCAGCGGGAGCAATGTCGGAGTGGCCTATAAAGGCCCAGCGGGAGCAGTGTCGGAGAGGCCTATCAAGGCACAGCGGGAGCAGTGTCGGACAGTCCTATAAAGGCCCAGCGGGAGCAGTGTCAGAGAGGCCTATAAAGGCCCAGCGGGAGCAGTGTCGGAGAGGCCTATAAAAGGCTCAGCGGGAGCTCGAGAGTCAGTGTCGGAGATGCCTATAAAAAACCCAGCGGGAGCAGTGTCGAAGCAGCATATAAAAGGCCCAGCGGGAGCAGCCTATAAAAGACCCAGAGGGAGCAGTGTTGGAGCGGCCTATAAAAGGCCCAGTGGGAGCAGTGTTGGAGAGGCCTAGAAAAGACCCAGAGGGAGCAGTGTTGGAGCGGCCTATAAAAGACCCAGTGGGAGCAGTGTTGGAGAGGCCTACAAAAGGCCCAGCGGGAGCAGTGTCGGAGCAGCCTATAAAGGCCCAGCGGGAGCTGTGTCGGAGCGGCCTATAAAGTCCCAGCGGGAGCTGCGTTGGAACAGCCAATAAAAGGCCCAGCGGGAGCAGTGTCGGAGCAGCCTATAAAGGCCCAGCGGGAGCTAGAGAGTCAGTGTCGGACCGGCCTATAAAGGCCCAGCGGGAGTAGTGTAGGAGAAGCCGATAAAAGACCCAGCGGGAGCAGTGTCAGAGCAGCCTATAAAAGGCCCAGCGGGAGCAACGTCAGAGAAGCCGATAAAAGACCCAGTGGGAGCAGTGTCGGAGCAGCCTATAAAAGGCCCAGCGTGAGCAGTGTCGGAGCAGCATATAAAGGCCCAGCGGGAGCAGTGTCGGAGCAGCCTATAAAGACCCATCGGGAGCAGTGTCGGAACAGCCTATAAAAGCCCAGCGGGAGCAGTGTCAGAGCAGCCTATAAATCGCCCAGCGGGAGCAATGACGGAGCAGCCAAAAAAGGCCCAGCGGGAGCAGTGTCAGAGAGGCCTATGAAAGGCCCAGCGGGAGCTCGAGAGTCAGTGCCGGAGAGGCCTATAAAAGACCCAGCGTGAGCAGTGTCAGAGCAGCCTATAAAAGGCCCAGCGGGAGCTCGAGAGTCAGTGACGGAGAGGCCTATAAAAGGCCCAGTGGGAGCAGTGTCGGAGAGTCCTATAAAAGGCCCAGCGGCAGCAGTGTCGGAGCAGCCGATAAAGGCCCAAAGGGAGCAGTGACGGAGCGGCCTGTAAAAGGCCCAGCGATCGTAGTGTCTGAGCAGCCTATAAAAGGCCCAGCAGGAGCAGTGTCGGAGCAGCCTATAAAGGCCAAGCGGGAGCAGTGTCGGAGCAGCCTCTAAAGGCCCAGCGGGAGCAGTGTCAGAGCAGCCTATAAATCGCCCAGCGGGAGCAATGACGGAGCAGCCTATAAAAGGCCCAGCAGGAGCAGTGTCGGAGCAGCCTATAAAGGCCCAGCGGGAGCAGTGTCGGACAGGCCTATAAAAGGCCCAGCGGGAGCAGTGTCGGAGCAGCCTATAAAGGCCCAGCGCGAGCAGTGTCGGAGAGGCCTATAAAAAGCCCAGCAGGTGCTCGAGGATCAGTGTCGGAGAGGCCAATAAAAGGCCCAGCGGGAGCAGTGTCAGAGCAGCCTATAAAAGACCCAGCGGGAGCAGTATCAGAGCAGCCTATAAAAGACCCAGCGGGAGCAGTGTCGGAGCAGCCTACAAAAGACCCAGCGGGAGCAGTATCAGAGCAGCCTATAAAAGGACCAGCGGGAGCTCGAGAGTCAGTGTCTAAGAGGCCTATAAAAGGCCCAGTGGGAGCAGTGTCGCATCAGCCTATAAAGGCCCAGCGGGAGCTGTGTCAGAGCAGCCTATAAAAGGCCCAGCGGGAGCAGTGTCGCAGAGGCCTATCAAAGGCCCAGCGAGAGTCAGTGTCAGAGAGGCCTATAAAAGGCCCAGCGGGAGCAGTGTCGGAGCAGCCTATAAAAGGCCCAGTGGGAGCAGTGTCCGAGCAGCCAATAAATGGCCCAGCGGGAGCAGTGTCAGAGAGGCCTATAAAAGGCCCAGTGAGAGCAGTGTCGGAGAGGCCTATAAAAGGCCCAGCGGGAGCAGTGTCGGAGCAGCCTATCAAGGCCCAGCGGGAGCAGTGTCGGAGAGGCCTATAAAAGGCCCAGCGGGAGCTCGAGAGTCAGTGTTTTAGAGGCCTATAAAAGGCCCAGCAGGAGCAGTGTCGGAGCAGCCTATAAAGGCCCAGCGGGAGCTGTGTCGGAGCAGCCTATAAAAGGCCCAGCGGGAGCAGTGTCGGAGAGGCCTATAAAAGGCCCTGCAGGAGCAGTGTCGGAGCAGCCTATAAAAGGCCCAGCGGGAGCAGTGTCAGAGCAGCATATAAAAGGCCCAGCGGGAGCAGTGTCGGAGAGGCCTATAAAAGGCCCTGCGGGAGCAGTGTCGGAGCAGCCTATAAAGGCCCACCGGGCGCTGTGTCAGAGCAGCCTATAAAAGGCCCAGCGGGAGCAGAGTCGGAGCAGCCTATAAAAGGCCCAGCGGGAGCAGTGCCGTAGCAGCATATAAAAGCCCCAATGGGAGCAGTGTTGGAGAGGCCTATAAAACGCCCAGCGGGAGCATTGTCGGAGCGGCCTATAAAGGCCCAGCGGGAGCAGTGTCAGACAGGCCTATAAAGGCCCAGCGGGAGCAGTGTCGGAGAGGCCTATAAAAGGTGCAGCGGGAGCTCGAGAGTCAGTGTCGGAGATGCCTATAAAAAACCCAGCGGGAGCAGTGTCGAAGCAGCATATAAAAGGCCCAGCGGGAGCAGTGTCGGAGATGCCTATAAAAAACCCAGCGGGAGCAGTGTCGGAGCAGCCTGTAAAAGGCCCAGTGTGAGCAGTGTCGGAGCAGCCTATAAAGGCCCAGTGGGAGCTGTGTCGGAGCGGCCTATAAAGTCCCAGCGGGAGCTGCGTTGGAGCAGCCAATAAAAGGCCCAGCGAGAGCAGTGTCGGAGCAGCCTATAAAGGCTCAGCGGGAGCTAGAGAGTCAGTGTCGGAGCAGCCTATAAAGGCCCAGCGGGAGCAGTGTCGGAGCAGCCTATATAGGCCCAGCGGGAGCAGTGTCAGAGAAGCCAATAAAAGACCCAGTGGGAGCAGTGTCGGAGCAGCCTATAAAAGGCCCAGCGGGAGCAGTGTCGGAGCAGCATATAAAGGCCCAGCGGGAGCAGTGTCGGAGCATCCTATAAAGACCCAGCGGGAGCAGTGTCGGAACAGCCTATAAAAGGCCCAGCGGGAGCTCGAGTGTCAGTGTCGGAGAGGCCTATAAAAGACCCAGCGTGAGCAGTGTCAGAGCAGCCTATAAAACGCCCAGCGGGAGAAATATCGGAGCAGCCTATAAAGCCCCAGCGGGAGCAGTGTCGGAGCAGCCTTTCAAAGGCCCAGCGGCAGCAGTGCCGGAGCAGCCTATAAAAGGCCCAGCGGGAGCAGTGTCGGAGAGGCCTATAAAAGACCCAGAGGGAGCAGTGTTGGAGCGGCCTATAAAAGGCCCAGTGGGAGCAGTGTTGGAGAGGCCTATAAAAGGGCCAGCGGGAGCAGTGTCGTAGCAGCCTATAAAGGCCCAGCGGGAGCTGTGTCGGAGCAGCCTATAAAAGGCCCAGCAGGAGCAGTGTCGGAGAGGCCTATAAAAGGATCAGCGAGAGACAGTGTCGGAGAGGCCTATAAAAGGCCCAGCGGGAGCAGCCTATAAAAGACCCAGAGGGAGCAGTGTTGGAGCGGCCTATAAAAGGCCCAGTGGGAGCAGTGTTGGAGAGGCCTAGAAAAGACCCAGAGGGAGCAGTGTTGGAGCGGCCTATAAAAGACCCAGTGGGAGCAGTGTTGGAGAGGCCTATAAAAGACCCAGCGGGAGCAGTGTCGGAGCACCGATAAAAGATCCAGAGGGAGCAGTGTTGGAGCGGCCTATAAAAGACCCAGTGGGAGCAGTGTTGGAGAGGCCTATAAAAGGCCCAGCGGGAGCAAAGTCGGAGCGGCCTATAAAGGCCCAGCGGGAGCAGTGTCGGACAGGCCTATAAAGGCCCAGCGGGAGCAGTGTCAGATAGGCCTATAAAGGCCCAGCGGGAGCAGTGTCGGAGAGGCCTATAAAAGGCTCAGCGGGAGCTCGAGAGTCAGTGTCGGAGATGCCTATAAAAAACCCAGCGGGAGCAGTGTCGAAGCAGCATATAAAAGGCCCAGCGGGAGCAGTGTCGGAGCAGCCTATAAAGGCCCAGCGTGAGCAGTGTCGGAACGGCCTATAAAGTCCCAGCGGGAGCTGCGTTGGAGCAGCCAATAAAAGGCCCAGCGGGAGCAGTGTCGGAGCAGCCTATAAAGGCCCAGCGGGAGCTAGAGAGTCAGTGTCAGAGCGGCCTATAAAGGCCCAGCGGGAGTAGTGTAGGAGAAGCCGATAAAAGACCCAGCGGGAGCAGTGTCAGAGCAGCCTATAAAAGGCCCAGCGGGAGCAATGTCAGAGAAGCCGATAAAAGACCCAGTGGGAGCAGTGTCGGAGCAGCCTATAAAAGGCCCAGCGGGAGCAGTGTCGGAGCAGCATATAAAGGCCCAGCGGGAGCAGTGTCGGAGCAGCCTATAAAGACCCATCGGGAGCAGTGTCGGAACAGCCTATATAGGCCCAGCGGGAGCAGTGTCGGTGCAGCCTATAAAGGCCCAGCAGGAGCAATGACGGAGCAGCTGAAAAAGGCCCAGCGGGAGCAGTGTCAGAGAGGCCTATGAAAGGTCCAGCGGGAGCTCGAGAGTCAGTGTCGGAGAGGCCTATAAAAGACCCAGCGTGAGCAGTGTCAGAGCAGCCTATAAAAGGCCCAGCGGGAGCTCGAGAGTCAGTGATGGAGAGGCCTATAAAAGGCCCAGCGGGAGCAGTGTCGGAGCAGCCTATAAAGGCCCAGCGCGAGCAGTGTCTGAGCAGCCTATAAAGACACAGCGGGAGCAGTGTCAGAGCAGCCTATAAAGGCCCAGCGGGAGCAGTGTCGGAGCAGCCTACAAAGGCCCAGCGGGAGCAGTGTCAGAGCAGCCTATAAATGCCCAGCGGGAGCAGTGTCAGAGCAGCCTATAAAGGCCCAGTGGGAGCAGTGTCGGAGCAGCCTATAAAAGGCCCAGCGGCAGCAGTGCTGGAGCAGCCTATAAAAGGCCCAGTGGGAGCAGTGTCGCAGAGGCCTATAAAAGGCCCAGCAGGAGCAGTGTCGGAGCAGCCTATAAAAGACCCAGAGGGAGCAGTGTTGTAGCGGCCTATAAAAGGCCCAGTGGGAGCAGTGTTGGAGAGGCCTATAAAAGGCCCAGCGGGAGCAGTGTCGTAGCAGCCTATGAAGGCCCAGCGGGAGCAGTGTAGGAGCAGCCTATAAAAGGCCCAGCAGGAGCAGTGTCGGAGTGGCCTATAAAAGGCCCAGCGAGAGTCAGTGTCGGAGAGGCCTATAAAAGGCCCAGTGGGAGCAGCCTATAAAAGACCCAGAGGGAGCAGTGTTGGAGCGGCCTATAAAAGGCCCAGTGGGAGCAGTGTTGGAGAGGCCTATAAAAGGCCCAGCGGGAGCAATGTCGGAGCGGCCTATAAAGGCCCAGCGGGAGCAGTGTCGGACAGGCCTATAAAGGCCCAGCGGGAGCAGTGTCAGAGAGGCCTATAAAGGCCCAGCGGGAGCAGTGTCAGAGAGGCCTATAAAAGGCTCAGCGGGAGCTCGAGAGTCAGTGTCGGAGATGCCTATAAAAAACCCAGCGGGAGCAGTGTCGGACAGGCCTATAAAGGCCCAGCGGGAGCAGTGTCAGAGAGGCCTATAAAGGCCCTGCATGAGCAGTGTAGGAGCGGCCTATAAAAGGCCCAGCGAGAGTCAGTGCCGGAGAGGCCTATAAAGGCCCAGTGGGTGCTGTCTCGGAGCAGCCTATAAAGGCCCAGCGGGATCAGTGTCGGAGCAGCCTATAAAGTCCCAGCGGGAGCAGTGTTGGAGAGGCCTATAAAGGCCCAGTGGAAGCAGTTTCAGGGCAGCATACGAAAGGCCCAGCGTGAGCAGTGTCGGAGCGGCCTATAAAAGGCCCAGCGAGAGTCAGTGTCGGAGAGGCCTATAAAAGGCCCAGTGCTAGCAGTGTCGGAGCAGCCTATAAAGGCCCAGTGGGAGCTGTGTCGGAGCGGCCTATAAAGTCCCAGCGGGAGCTGCGTTGGAACAGCCAATAAAAGGGCCAGCGGGAGCAGTGTCGGAGCAGCCTATAAAGGCCCAGCGGGAGCTAGAGTGTCAGTGTCGGAGCGGCCTATAAAGGCCCAGCGGGAGTAGTGTAGGAGAAGCCGATAAAAGACCCAGCGGGAGCAGTGTCAGAGCAGCCTATAAAAGGCCCAGCGGGAGCAATGTCAGAGAAGCTGATAAAAGACCCAGTGGGAGCAGTGTCGGAGCAGCATATAAAGGCCCAGCGGGAGCAGTGTCGGAGCAGCCTATAAAGACCCAGCGGGAGCAGTGTCGGAACAGCCTATATAGGCCCAGCGGGAGCAGTGTCGGTGCAGCCTATAAAGGCCCAGCGGGAGCAGTGTCGGAGCAGCCTATAAAGGCCCAAAGGGAGCAGTGACGGAGCGGCCTGTAAAGGCCCAAAGGGAGCAGTGACGGTGCGGCCTGTAAAAGGCCCAGCGATCGTAGTGTCTGAGCAGCCTATAAAAGGCCCAGCAGGAGCAGTGTCGGAGCAGCCTATAAAGGCCCAGCGCGAGCAGTGTCGGAGCAGCCTATAAAGGCCCAGCGGGAGCAGTGTCAGAGCAGCCTATAAAACGCCCAGCGGGAGAAATATCGGAGCAGCCTATAAAGGCCCAGCGGGAGCAGTGTCGGAGCAGCCTATAAAAGGCCCAGCGGCAGCAGTGCCGGAGCAGCCTATAAAAGGCCCAGCGGGAGCAGTGTCGGAGAGGCCTATAAAAGGCCCAGCAGTAGCAGTGTCGGAGCAGCCTATAAAAGGCCCAGCGGGAGCTGTGTCGGAGCAGCCTATAAAAGGCCCAGCGAGAGTCAGTGTCGGAGAGGCCTATAAAAGGCCCAGCGGGAGCAGCCTATAAAAGACCCAGATGGAGCAGTGTTGGAGCGGCCTATAAAAGGCCCAGTGGGAGCAGTGTTGGAGAGGCCTATAAAAGGCCCAGCGGGAGCAATGTCGGAGCGGCCTATAAAGGCCCAGCGGGAGCAGTGTCGGAGAGGCCTATCAAGGCCCAGCGGGAGCAGTGTCGGACAGTCCTATAAAGGCCCAGCGGGAGCAGTGTCAGAGAGGCCTATAAAGGCCCAGCGGGAGCAGTGTCGGAGAGGCCTATAAAAGGCTCAGCGGGAGCTCGAGAGTCAGTGTCGGAGATGCCTATAAAAAACCCAGCGGGAGCAGTGTCGAAGCAGCATATGAAAGGCCCAGCGGGATCAGTGTCGGAGAGGCCTATAAAGGCCCAGCGTGAGCAGTGTCGTAGCGGCCTATAAAAGGCCCAGCGAGAGTCAGTGCCGGAGAGGCCTATAAAGGCCCTGCGGTAGCAGTGTCGGAGCAGCCTATAAAGGCCCAGTGGGTGCTGTCTCGGAGCAGCCTATAAAGGCCCAGCGGGATCAGTGTCGGAGCAGCCTATAAAGTCCCAGCGGGAGCAGTGTCGGAGAGGCCTATAAAGGCCCAGTGGAAGCAGTTTCAGAGCAGCATACAAAAGGCCCAGCGGGAGCAGTGTCGGAGCAGCCTATAAAGGCCCAGCGGGAGCTGTGTCGGAGCGGCCTATAAAGTCCCAGCGGGAGCTGCGTTGGAACAGCCAATAAAAGGCCCAGCGGGAGCAGTGTCGGAGCAGCCTATAAAGGCCCAGCGGGAGCTAGAGAGTCAGTGTCGGAGCGGCCTATAAAGGCCCAGCGGGAGTAGTGTAGGAGAAGCCGATAAAAGACCCAGCGGGAGCAGTGTCAGAGCAGCCTATAAAAGGCCCAGCGGGAGCAATGTCAGAGAAGCCGATAAAAGACCCAGTGGGAGCAGTGTCGGAGCAGCCTATAAAAGGCCCAGCGGGAGCAGTGTCGGAGCAGCATATAAAGGCCCAGCGGGAGCAGTGTCGGAGCAGCCTATAAAGACCCATCGGGAGCAGTGTTAGAGCAGCCTATAAATCGCCCAGCGGGAGCAATGACGGAGCAGCCGAAAAAGGCCCAGCAGGAGCAGTGTCAGAGAGGCCTATGAAAGGCCCAGCGGGAGCTCGAGAGTCAGTGTCGGAGAGGCCTATAAACGACCCAGCGTGTGCAGTGTCAGAGCAGCCTATAAAAGGCCCAGCGGGAGCTCGAGAGTCAGTGACGGAGAGGCCTATAAAAGGCCCAGTGGGAGCAGTGTCGGAGAGTCCTATAAAAGGCCCAGCGGCAGCAGTGTCGGAGCAGCCTATAAAGGCCCAAAGGGAGCAGTGACGGAGCGGCCTGTAAAAGGCCCAGCGATCGTAGTGTCTGAGCAGCCTATAAAAGGCCCAGCAGGAGCAGTGTCGGAGCAGCCTATAAAGGCCAAGCGGGAGCAGTTTCGGAGCAGCCTCCAAAGGCCCAGCGGGAGCAGTGTCAGAGCAGCCTATAAATCGCCCAGCGGGAGCAATGAGGGAGCAGCCTATAAAAGGCCCAGCAGGAGCAGTGTCGGAGCAGCCAATAAAGGCCCAGCGGGAGCAGTGTCGGACAGGCCTATAAAAGGCCCAGCGGGAGCAGTGTCGGAGCAGCCTATAAAGGCCCAGCGCGAGCAGTGTCGGAGAGGCCTATAAAAAGCCCAGCGGGTGCTCGAGGATCAGTGTCGGACAGGCCAATAAAAGACCCAGCGGGACCAGTGTCAGAGCAGCCTATAAAGGCCCAGCGGGAGCAGTGTCGGAGAGGCCTATAAAAAGCCCAGCGGGTGCTCGAGGATCAGTGTCGGAGAGGCCAATAAAAGGCCCAGCGGGAGCAGTGTCAGAGCAGCCTATAAAAGGCCCAGCCGTAGCTCGAGAGTCTGTGTCGGACAGGCCTATAAAAGACCCAGCGGGAGCAGTATCAGAGCAGCCTATAAAAGACCCAGCGGGAGCAGTGTCGGAGCAGCCTACAAAAGACCCAGCGGGAGCAGTATCAGAGCAGCCTATAAAAGGACCAGCGGGAGCTCGAGAGTCAGTGTCTAAGAGGCCTATAAAAGGCCCAGTGGGAGCAGTGTCGCAGCAGCCTATAAAGGCCCAGCGGGAGCTGTGTCAGAGCAGCCTATAAAAGGCCCAGCGGGAGCAGTGTCGGCGAGGCCTATCAAAGGCCCAGCGAGAGTCAGTGTCAGAGAGGCCTATAAAAGGCCCAGCGGGAGCAGTGTCGGAGCAGCCTATAAAAGGCCCAGTGGGAGCAGTGTCCGAGCAGCCAATAAATGGCCCAGCGGGAGCAGTGTCAGAGAGGCTTATAAAAGGCCCAGCGGGAGCAGTGTCGGAGCAGCCTATAAAGACCCAGCGGGAGCAGTGTCGGAACAGCCTATATAGGCCCAGCGGGAGCAGTGTCGGTGCAGCCTATAAAGGCCCAGCGGGAGCAGTGTCGGAGCAGCCTATAAAGGCCCAAAGGGAGCAGTGACGGAGCGGCCTGTAAAGGCCCAAAGGGAGCAGTGACGGAGCGGCCTGTAAAAGGCCCAGCGATCGTAGTGTCTGAGCAGCCTATAAAAGGCCCAGCAGGAGCAGTGTCGGAGCAGCCTATAAAGGCCCAGCGCGAGCAGTGTCGGAGCAGCCTATAAAGGCCCAGCGGGAGCAGTGTCAGAGCAGCCTATAAAGGCCCAGCGGGAGCAGTGTCGGAGCAGCCTATAAAGGCCCAGCGGGAGCAGTGTCAGAGCAGCCTATAAATGCCCAGCGGGAGCAGTATCAGAGCAGCCTATAAAACGCCCAGCGGGAGAAATATCGGAGCAGCCTATAAAGGCCCAGCGGGAGCAGTGTCGGAGCAGCCTATAAAAGGCCCAGCGGCAGCAGTGCCGGAGCAGCCTATAAAAAGCCCAGTGGGAGCAGTGTCGGAGAGGCCTATAAAAGGCCCAGCAGGAGCAGTGTCGGAGCAGCCTATAAAAGACCCAGAGGGAGCTGTGTTGGAGCGGCCTATAAAAGGCCCAGTGGGAGCAGTGTTGGAGAGGCCTATAAAAGGCCCAGCGGGAGCAGTGTCGTAGCAGCCTATAAAGGCCCAGCGGGAGCTGTGTCGGAGCAGCCTATAAAAGGCCCAGCAGGAGCAGTGTCGGAGAGGCCTATAAAAGGCCCAGCGAGAGTCAGTGTCGGAGAGGCCTATAAAAGGCCCAGCGGGAGCAGCCTATAAAAGACCCAGTGGGAGCAATGTCGGAGCGGCCTATAAAGGCCCAGCGGGAGCAGTGTCGGAGAGGCCTATAAAGGCCCAGCGGGAGCAGTGTCGGACAGTCCTATAAAGGCCCAGCGGGAGCAGTGTCAGAGAGGCCTATAAAGGCCCAGCGGGAGCAGTGACGGAGAGGCCTATAAAAGGCTCAGCGGGAGCTCGAGTGTCAGTGTCGGAGATGCCTATAAAAAACCCAGCGGGAGCAGTGTCGAAGCAGCCTATAAAGGCCCAGTGGGTGCTGTCTCGGAGCAGCCTATAAAGGCCCAGCGGGATCAGTGTCGGAGCAGTCTATAAAGTCCCAGCGGGAGCAGTGTCGGAGAGGCCTATAAAGGCCCAGTGGAAGCAGTTTCAGAGCAGCATACAAAAGGCCCAGCGGGAGCATAGAAACATAGAAACATAGAAAATAGGTGCAGGAGTAGGCCATTCGGCCCTTCTAGCCTGCACCGCCATTCAATGAGTTCATGGCTGAACATTCAACTTCAGTACCCCATTCCTGCTTTCTCGCCATACCCCTTGATCCCCCTAGCAGTAAGGACCTCATCTAACTCCTTTTTGAATATATTTAGTGAATTGGCCTCAACAACTTTCTGTGGTAGAGAATTCCACAGGTTCACCACTCTCTGGGTGAAGAAGTTCCTCCGCATCTCGGTCCTAAATGGCTTACCCCTTATCCTTAGACTGTGACCCCTGGTTCTGGACTTCCCCAACATTGGGAACATTCTTCCTGCATCTAACCTGTCTAACCCCGTCAGAATTTTATATGTTTCTATGAGGTCCCCTCTCATTCTTCTGAACTCCAGTGAATACAAGCCCAGTTGATCCAGTCTTTCTTGATAGGTCAGTCCCGCCATCCCGGGAATCAGTCTGGTGAACCTTCGCTGCACTCCCTCAATAGCAAGAATGTCCTTCCTCAGGTTAGGAGACCAAAACTGTACACAATACTCCAGGTGTGGCCTCACCAATGCCCTGTACAACTGTAGCAACACCTCCCTGCCCCTGTACTCAAATCCCCTTGCTATGAAGGCCAACATGCCATTTGCAGTGTCGGAGCAGCCTATAAAGGCCCATCGGGAGCTGTGTCGGAGCGGCCTATAAAGTCCCAGCGGGAGCTGCGTTGGAACAGCCAATAAAAGGCCCAGCGGGAGCAGTGTCGGAGCAGCCTATAAAAGCCCAGCGGGAGCTAGAGAGTCAGTGTCGGAGCGGCCTATAAAGGCCCAGCAGGAGTAGTGTAGGAGAAGCCGATAAAAGACCCAGCGGGAGCAGTGTCAGAGCAGCCTATAAAAGGCCCAGCGGGAGCAATGTCAGAGAAGCCGATAAAAGACCCAGTGGGAGCAGTGTCGGAGCAGCCTATAAAAGGCCCAGCGGGAGCAGTGTCGGAGCAGCATATAAAGGCCCAGCGGGAGCAGTGTCGGAGCAGCCTATAAAGACCCATCGGGAGCAGTGTCGGAACAGCCTATATAGGCCCAGCGGGAGCAGTGTCGGTGCAGCCTATAAAAGCCCAGCGGGAGCAGTGTCAGAGCAGCCTATAAATCGCCCAGCGGGAGCAATGACGGAGCAGCCGAAAAAGGCCCAGCGGGAGCAGTGTCAGAGAGGCCTATGAAAGGCCCAGCGGGAGCTCGAGAGTCAGTGTCGGAGAGGCCTATAAAAGAACCAGCGTCAGCAGTGTCAGAGCAGCCTATAAAAGGCCCAGCGGGAGCTCGAGAGTCAGTGACGGAGAGGCCTATAAAAGGCCCAGTGGGAGCAGTGTCGGAGAGTCCTATAAAAGGCCCAGCGGCAGCAGTGTTGGAGCAGCCTATAAAGGCCCAAAGGGAGCAGTGACGGAGCGGCCTGTAAAAGGCCCAGCGATCGTAGTGTCTGAGCAGCCTATAAAAGGCCCAGCAGGAGCAGTGTCGGAGCAGCCTATAAAGGCCAAGCGGGAGCAGTGTCGGAGCAGCCTCTAAAGGCCCAGCGGGAGCAGTGTCAGAGCAGCCTATAAATCGCCCAGCGGGAGCAATGACGGAGCAGCCTATAAAAGGCCCAGCAGGAGCAGTGTCGGAGCAGCCTATAAAGGCCCAGCGGGAGCAGTGTCGGACAGGCCTATAAAAGGCCCAGCGGGAGCAGTGTCGGAGCAGCCTATAAAGGCCCAGCGCGAGCAGTGTCGGAGCAGCCTATAAAGGCCCAGCAGGAGCAGTGTCGGAGAGGCCTATAAAAAGCCCAGCGGGTGCTCGAGGATCAGTGTCGGAGAGGCCAATAAAAGACCCAGCGGGACCAGTGTCGGAGCAGCCTATAAAGGCCCAGCGGGAGCAGTGTCGGAGAGGCCTATAAAAAGCCCAGCGGGTGCTCGAGGATCAGTGTCGGAGAGGCCAATAAAAGGCCCAGCGGGAGCAGTGTCAGAGCAGCCTATAAAAGACCCAGCGGGAGCAGTATCAGAGCAGCCTATAAAAGACCCAGCGGGAGCAGTGTCGGAGCAGCCTACAAAAGACCCAGCGGGAGCAGTATCAGAGCAGCCTATAAAAGGACCAGCGGGAGCTCGAGAGTCAGTGTCTAAGAGGCCTATAAAAGGCCCAGCGGGAGCAGTGTCGCAGCAGCCTATAAAGGCCCAGCGGGAGCTGTGTCGGAGCAGCCTATAAAAGGCCCAGCGGGAGCAGTGTCGGCGAGGCCTATCAAAGGCGCAGCGAGAGTCAGTGTCAGAGAGGCCTATAAAAGGCCCAGCGGGAGCAGTGTCGGAGCAGCCTATAAAAGGCCCAGTGGGAGCAGTGTCCGAGCAGCCAATAAATGGCCCAGCGGGAGCAGTGTCAGAGAGGCCTATAAAAGGCCCAGTGAGAGCAGTGTCGGAGAGGCCTATAAAAGGCCCAGCGGAAGCAGTGTCGGAGCAGCCTATCAAGGCCCAGCGGGAGCAGTGTCGGAGAGGCCTATAAAAGGCCCAGCGGGAGCTCGAGAGTCAGTGTTGGAGAGGCCTATAAAAGGCCCAGCAGGAGCAGTGTCGGAGCAGCCTATAAAGGCCCAGCGGGAGCTGTGTCAGAGCAGACTATAAAAGGCCCAGCGGGATCAGTGTCGGAGAGGCCTATAAAAGGCCCTGCGGGAGCAGTGTCGGAGCAGCCTATAAAAGGCCCAGCGGGAGCAGTGTCAGAGCAGCATATAAAAGGCCCAGCGGGAGCAGTGTCGGAGAGGCCTATAAAAGGCCCTGCGGGAGCAGTGTCGGAGCAGCCTTTAAAGGCCCACCGGGCGCTGTGTCAGTGCAGCCTATAAAAGGCCCAGCGGGAGCAGAGTCGGAGCAGCCTATAAAAGGCCCAGCGGGAGCAGTGCCGTAGCAGCCTATAAAAGCCCCAATGGGAGCAGTGTTGGAGAGGCCTATAAAAGGCCCAGCGGGAGCAATGTCGGAGCGGCCAATAAAGGCCCAGCGGGAGCAGTGTCAGACAGGCCTATAAAGGCCCAGCGGGAGCAGTGTCGGAGAGGCCTATAAAAGGCGCAGCGGGAGCTCGAGAGTCAGTGTCGGAGATGCCTATAAAAAACCCAGCGGGAGCAGTTTCGAAGCAGCATATAAAAGGCCCAGCGGGAGCAGTGTCGGAGATGCCTATAAAAGGCCCAGCAGGAGCAGTGTCGGAGCAGCCAATAAAGGCCCAGCGGGAGCAGTGTCGGACAGGCCTATAAAAGGCCCAGCGGGAGCAGTGTCGGAGCAGCCTATAAAGGCCCAGCGCGAGCAGTGTCGGAGAGGCCTATAAAAAGCCCAGCGGGTGCTCGAGGATCAGTGTCGGACAGGCCAATAAAAGACCCAGCGGGACCAGTGTCAGAGCAGCCTATAAAGGCCCAGCGGGAGCAGTGTCGGAGAGGCCTATAAAAAGCCCAGCGGGTGCTCGAGGATCAGTGTCGGAGAGGCCAATAAAAGGCCCAGCGGGAGCAGTGTCAGAGCAGCCTATAAAAGGCCCAGCCGTAGCACGAGAGTCTGTGTCGGACAGGCCTATAAAAGACCCAGCGGGAGCAGTATCAGAGCAGCCTATAAAAGACCCAGCGGGAGCAGTGTCGGAGCAGCCTACAAAAGACCCAGCGGGAGCAGTATCAGAGCAGCCTATAAAAGGACCAGCGGGAGCTCGAGAGTCAGTGTCTAAGAGGCCTATAAAAGGCCCAGTGGGAGCAGTGTCGCAGCAGCCTATAAAGGCCCAGCGGGAGCTGTGTCAGAGCAGCCTATAAAAGGCCCAGCGGGAGCAGTGTCGGCGAGGCCTATCAAAGGCCCAGCGAGAGTCAGTGTCAGAGAGGCCTATAAAAGGCCCAGCGGGAGCAGTGTCGGAGCAGCCTATAAAAGGCCCAGTGGGAGCAGTGTCCGAGCAGCCAATAAATGGCCCAGCGGGAGCAGTGTCAGAGAGGCTTATAAAAGGCCCAGCGGGAGCAGTGTCGGAGCAGCCTATAAAGACCCAGCGGGAGCAGTGTCGGAACAGCCTATATAGGCCCAGCGGGAGCAGTGTCGGTGCAGCCTATAAAGGCCCAGCGGGAGCAGTGTCGGAGCAGCCTATAAAGGCCCAAAGGGAGCAGTGACGGAGCGGCCTGTAAAGGCCCAAAGGGAGCAGTGACGGAGCGGCCTGTAAAAGGCCCAGCGATCGTAGTGTCTGAGCAGCCTATAAAAGGCCCAGCAGGAGCAGTGTCGGAGCAGCCTATAAAGGCCCAGCGCGAGCAGTGTCGGAGCAGCCTATAAAGGCCCAGCGGGAGCAGTGTCAGAGCAGCCTATAAAGGCCCAGCGGGAGCAGTGTCGGAGCAGCCTATAAAGGCCCAGCGGGAGCAGTGTCAGAGCAGCCTATAAATGCCCAGCGGGAGCAGTATCAGAGCAGCCTATAAAACGCCCAGCGGGAGAAATATCGGAGCAGCCTATAAAGGCCCAGCGGGAGCAGTGTCGGAGCAGCCTATAAAAGGCCCAGCGGCAGCAGTGCCGGAGCAGCCTATAAAAAGCCCAGTGGGAGCAGTGTCGGAGAGGCCTATAAAAGGCCCAGCAGGAGCAGTGTCGGAGCAGCCTATAAAAGACCCAGAGGGAGCTGTGTTGGAGCGGCCTATAAAAGGCCCAGTGGGAGCAGTGTTGGAGAGGCCTATAAAAGGCCCAGCGGGAGCAGTGTCGTAGCAGCCTATAAAGGCCCAGCGGGAGCTGTGTCGGAGCAGCCTATAAAAGGCCCAGCAGGAGCAGTGTCGGAGAGGCCTATAAAAGGCCCAGCGAGAGTCAGTGTCGGAGAGGCCTATAAAAGGCCCAGCGGGAGCAGCCTATAAAAGACCCAGTGGGAGCAATGTCGGAGCGGCCTATAAAGGCCCAGCGGGAGCAGTGTCGGAGAGGCCTATAAAGGCCCAGCGGGAGCAGTGTCGGACAGTCCTATAAAGGCCCAGCGGGAGCAGTGTCAGAGAGGCATATAAAGGCCCAGCGGGAGCAGTGACGGAGAGGCCTATAAAAGGCTCAGCGGGAGCTCGAGTGTCAGTGTCGGAGATGCCTATAAAAAACCCAGCGGGAGCAGTGTCGAAGCAGCCTATAAAGGCCCAGTGGGTGCTGTCTCGGAGCAGCCTATAAAGGCCCAGCGGGATCAGTGTCGGAGCAGTCTATAAAGTCCCAGCGGGAGCAGTGTCGGAGAGGCCTATAAAGGCCCAGTGGAAGCAGTTTCAGAGCAGCATACAAAAGGCCCAGCGGGAGCAGTGTCGGAGCAGCCTATAAAGGCCCATCGGGAGCTGTGTCGGAGCGGCCTATAAAGTCCCAGCGGGAGCTGCGTTGGAACAGCCAATAAAAGGCCCAGCGGGAGCAGTGTCGGAGCAGCCTATAAAAGCCCAGCGGGAGCTAGAGAGTCAGTGTCGGAGCGGCCTATAAAGGCCCAGCAGGAGTAGTGTAGGAGAAGCCGATAAAAGACCCAGCGGGAGCAGTGTCAGAGCAGCCTATAAAAGGCCCAGCGGGAGCAATGTCAGAGAAGCCGATAAAAGACCCAGTGGGAGCAGTGTCGGAGCAGCCTATAAAAGGCCCAGCGGGAGCAGTGTCGGAGCAGCATATAAAGGCCCAGCGGGAGCAGTGTCGGAGCAGCCTATAAAGACCCATCGGGAGCAGTGTCGGAACAGCCTATATAGGCCCAGCGGGAGCAGTGTCGGTGCAGCCTATAAAAGCCCAGCGGGAGCAGTGTCAGAGCAGCCTATAAATCGCCCAGCGGGAGCAATGACGGAGCAGCCGAAAAAGGCCCAGCGGGAGCAGTGTCAGAGAGGCCTATGAAAGGCCCAGCGGGAGCTCGAGAGTCAGTGTCGGAGAGGCCTATAAAAGAACCAGCGTCAGCAGTGTCAGAGCAGCCTATAAAAGGCCCAGCGGGAGCTCGAGAGTCAGTGACGGAGAGGCCTATAAAAGGCCCAGTGGGAGCAGTGTCGGAGAGTCCTATAAAAGGCCCAGCGGCAGCAGTGTTGGAGCAGCCTATAAAGGCCCAAAGGGAGCAGTGACGGAGCGGCCTGTAAAAGGCCCAGCGATCGTAGTGTCTGAGCAGCCTATAAAAGGCCCAGCAGGAGCAGTGTCGGAGCAGCCTATAAAGGCCAAGCGGGAGCAGTGTCGGAGCAGCCTCTAAAGGCCCAGCGGGAGCAGTGTCAGAGCAGCCTATAAATCGCCCAGCGGGAGCAATGACGGAGCAGCCTATAAAAGGCCCAGCAGGAGCAGTGTCGGAGCAGCCTATAAAGGCCCAGCGGGAGCAGTGTCGGACAGGCCTATAAAAGGCCCAGCGGGAGCAGTGTCGGAGCAGCCTATAAAGGCCCAGCGCGAGCAGTGTCGGAGCAGCCTATAAAGGCCCAGCAGGAGCAGTGTCGGAGAGGCCTATAAAAAGCCCAGCGGGTGCTCGAGGATCAGTGTCGGAGAGGCCAATAAAAGACCCAGCGGGACCAGTGTCGGAGCAGCCTATAAAGGCCCAGCGGGAGCAGTGTCGGAGAGGCCTATAAAAAGCCCAGCGGGTGCTCGAGGATCAGTGTCGGAGAGGCCAATAAAAGGCCCAGCGGGAGCAGTGTCAGAGCAGCCTATAAAAGACCCAGCGGGAGCAGTATCAGAGCAGCCTATAAAAGACCCAGCGGGAGCAGTGTCGGAGCAGCCTACAAAAGACCCAGCGGGAGCAGTATCAGAGCAGCCTATAAAAGGACCAGCGGGAGCTCGAGAGTCAGTGTCTAAGAGGCCTATAAAAGGCCCAGCGGGAGCAGTGTCGCAGCAGCCTATAAAGGCCCAGCGGGAGCTGTGTCGGAGCAGCCTATAAAAGGCCCAGCGGGAGCAGTGTCGGCGAGGCCTATCAAAGGCGCAGCGAGAGTCAGTGTCAGAGAGGCCTATAAAAGGCCCAGCGGGAGCAGTGTCGGAGCAGCCTATAAAAGGCCCAGTGGGAGCAGTGTCCGAGCAGCCAATAAATGGCCCAGCGGGAGCAGTGTCAGAGAGGCCTATAAAAGGCCCAGTGAGAGCAGTGTCGGAGAGGCCTATAAAAGGCCCAGCGGAAGCAGTGTCGGAGCAGCCTATCAAGGCCCAGCGGGAGCAGTGTCGGAGAGGCCTATAAAAGGCCCAGCGGGAGCTCGAGAGTCAGTGTTGGAGAGGCCTATAAAAGGCCCAGCAGGAGCAGTGTCGGAGCAGCCTATAAAGGCCCAGCGGGAGCTGTGTCAGAGCAGACTATAAAAGGCCCAGCGGGATCAGTGTCGGAGAGGCCTATAAAAGGCCCTGCGGGAGCAGTGTCGGAGCAGCCTATAAAAGGCCCAGCGGGAGCAGTGTCAGAGCAGCATATAAAAGGCCCAGCGGGAGCAGTGTCGGAGAGGCCTATAAAAGGCCCTGCGGGAGCAGTGTCGGAGCAGCCTTTAAAGGCCCACCGGGCGCTGTGTCAGTGCAGCCTATAAAAGGCCCAGCGGGAGCAGAGTCGGAGCAGCCTATAAAAGGCCCAGCGGGAGCAGTGCCGTAGCAGCCTATAAAAGCCCCAATGGGAGCAGTGTTGGAGAGGCCTATAAAAGGCCCAGCGGGAGCAATGTCGGAGCGGCCAATAAAGGCCCAGCGGGAGCAGTGTCAGACAGGCCTATAAAGGCCCAGCGGGAGCAGTGTCGGAGAGGCCTATAAAAGGCGCAGCGGGAGCTCGAGAGTCAGTGTCGGAGATGCCTATAAAAAACCCAGCGGGAGCAGTTTCGAAGCAGCATATAAAAGGCCCAGCGGGAGCAGTGTCGGAGATGCCTATAAAAAACCCAGCAGGAGCAGTGTCGGAGCAGCCTGTAAAAGGCCCAGTGTGAGCAGTGTCGGAGCAGCCTATAAAGGCCCAGCGGGAGCTGTGTCGGTGCGGCCTATAAAGTCCCAGCGGGAGCTGCGTTGGAACAGCCAATAAAAGGCCCAGCGGGAGCAGTGTCGGAGCACCCTATAAAGGCCCAGCGGGAGCTAGAGAGTCAGTGTCGGAGCGGCCTATAAAGGCCCAGCGGGAGTAGTGTAGGAGAAGCCGATAAAAGACCCAGCGGGAGCAGTGTCAGAGCAGCCTATAAAAGGCCCAGCGGGAGCAATGTCAGAGAAGCCGATAAAAGACCCAGTGGGAGCAGTGTCAGAGCAGCCTATAAAAGGCCCAGCGGGAGCAGTGTCGGAGCAGCATATAAAGGCCCAGCGGGAGCAGTGTCGGAGCAGCCTATAAAGACCCATCGGGAGCAGTGTCGGAACAGCCTATATAGGCCCAGCGGGAGCAGTGTCGGTGCAGCCTATAAAAGCCCAGCGGGAGCAGTGTCAGAGCAGCCTATAAATCGCCCAGCGGGAGCAATGACGGAGCAGCCGAAAAAGGCCCAGCGGGAGCAGTGTCAGAGAGGCCTATGAAAGGCCCAGCGGGAGCTCGAGAGTCAGTGTCGGAGAGGCCTATAAAAGACCCAGCGTCAGCAGTGTCAGAGCAGCCTATAAAAGGCCCAGCGGGAGCTCGAGAGTCAGTGACGGAGAGGCCTATAAAAGGGCCAGTGGGAGCAGTGTCGGAGAGTCCTATAAAAGGCCCAGTGGCAGCAGTGTCGGAGCAGCCTATAAAGGCCCAAAGGGAGCAGTGACGGAGCGGCCTGTAAAAGGCCCAGCGATCGTAGTGTCTGAGCAGCCTATAAAAGGCCCAGCAGGAGCAGTGTCGGAGCAGCCTATAAAGGCCAAGCGGGAGCAGTGTTGGAGCAGCCTCTAAAGGCCCAGCGGGAGCAGTGTCAGAGCAGCCTATAAATCGCCCAGCGGGAGCAATGACGGAGCAGCCTATAAAAGGCCCAGCAGGAGCAGTGTCGGAGCAGCCTATAAAGGCCCAGCGGGAGCAGTGTCCGAGCAGCCAATAAATGGCCCAGCGGGAGCAGTGTCAGAGAGGCCTATAAAAGGCCCAGTGAGAGCAGTGTCGGAGAGGCCTATAAAAGGCCCAGCGGGAGCAGTGTCGGAGCAGCCTATCAAGGCCCAGCGGGAGCAGTGTCGGAGAGGCCTATAAAAGGCCCAGCGGGAGCTCGAGAGTCAGTGTTGGAGAGGCCTATAAAAGGCCCAGCGGGAGCAGTGTCGGAGCAGCCTATAAAAGGCCCAGTGGGAGCAGTGTCCGAGCAGCCAATAAATGGCCCAGCGGGAGCAGTGTCAGAGAGGCCTATAAAAGGCCCAGTGAGAGCAGTGTCGGAGAGGCCTATAAAAGGCCCAGCGGGAGCAGTGTCGGAGCAGCCTATCAAGGCCCAGCGGGAGCAGTGTCGGAGAGGCCTATAAAAGGCCCAGCGGGAGCTCGAGAGTCAGTGTTGGAGAGGCCTATAAAAGGCCCAGCAGGAGCAGTGTCGGAGCAGCCTATAAAGGCCCAGCGGGAGCTGTGTCGGAGCAGCCTATAAAAGGCCCAGCGGGAGCAGTGTCGGAGAGGCCTATAAAAGGACCTGCGGGAGCAGTGTCGGAGCAGCCTATAAAAGGCCCAGCGGGAGCAGTGTCATAGCAGCATATAAAAGGCCCAGCGGGAGCAGTGTCGGAGAGGCCTATAAAAGGCCCTGCGGGAGCAGTGTCGGAGCAGCCTATAAAGGCCCACCGGGCGCTGTGTCAGAGCAGCCTATAAAAGGTCCAGCGGGAGCAGAGTCGGAGCAGCCTATAAAAGGCCCAGCGGGAGCAGTGCCGTAGCAGCCTATAAAAGCCCCAATGGGAGCAGTGTTGGAGAGGCCTATAAAAGGCCCAGCGGGAGCAATGTCGGAGCGGCCTATAAAGGCCCAGCGGGAGCAGTGTCAGACAGGCCTATAAAGGCCCAGCGGGAGCAGTGTCGGAGAGGCCTATAAAAGGCGCAGCGGGAGCTCGAGAGTCAGTGTCGGAGATGCCTATAAAAAACCCAGCGGGAGCAGTTTCGAAGCAGCATATAAAAGGCCCAGCGGGAGCAGTGTCGGAGATGCCTATAAAAAACCCAGCGGGAGCAGTGTCGGAGCAGCCTGTAAAAGGCCCAGTGTGAGCAGTGTCGGAGCAGCCTATAAAGGCCCAGCGGGAGCTGTGTCGGTGTGGCCTATAAAGTCCCAGCGGGAGCTGCGTTGGAACAGCCAATAAAAGGCCCAGCGGGAGCAGTGTCGGAGCAGCCTATAAAGGCCCAGCGGGAGCTAGAGAGTCAGTGTCGGAGCGGCCTATAAAGGCCCAGCGGGAGTAGTGTAGGAGAAGCCGATAAAAGACCCAGCGGGAGCAGTGTCAGAGCAGCCTATAAAAGGCCCAGCGGGAGCAACGTCAGAGAAGCCGATAAAAGACCCAGTGGGAGCAGTGTCAGAGCAGCCTATAAAAGGCCCAGCGGGAGCAGTGTCGGAGCAGCATATAAAGGCCCAGCGGGAGCAGTGTCGGAGCAGCCTATAAAGACCCATCGGGAGCAGTGTCGGAACAGCCTATATAGGCCCAGCGGGAGCAGTGTCGGTGCAGCCTATAAAAGCCCAGCGGGAGCAGTGTCAGAGCAGCCTATAAATCGCCCAGCGGGAGCAATGATGGAGCAGCCGAAAAAGGCCCAGCGGGAGCAGTGTCAGAGAGGCCTATGAAAGGCCCAGCGGGAGCTCGAGAGTCAGTGTCGGAGAGGCCTATAAAAGACCCAGCGTCAGCAGTGTCAGAGCAGCCTATAAAAGGCCCAGCGGGAGCTCGAGAGTCAGTGACGGAGAGGCCTATAAAAGGCCCAGTGGGAGCAGTGTCGGAGAGTCCTATAAAAGGCCCAGCGGCAGCAGTGTTGGAGCAGCCTATAAAGGCCCAAAGGGAGCAGTGACGGAGCGGCCTGTAAAAGGCCCAGCGATCGTAGTGTCTGAGCAGCCTATAAAAGGCCCAGCAGGAGCAGTGTCGGAGCAGCCTATAAAGGCCAAGCGGGAGCAGTGTCGGAGCAGCCTCTAAAGGCCCAGCGGGAGCAGTGTCAGAGCAGCCTATAAATCGCCCAGCGGGAGCAATGACGGAGCAGCCTATAAAAGGCCCAGCAGGAGCAGTGTCGGAGCAGCCTATAAAGGCCCAGCGGGAGCAGTGTCGGACAGGCCTATAAAAGGCTCAGCGGGAGCAGTGTCGGAGCAGCCTATAAAGGCCCAGCGCGAGCAGTGTCGGAGCAGCCTATAAAGGCCCAGCAGGAGCAGTGTCGGAGAGGCCTATAAAAAGCCCAGCGGGTGCTCGAGGATCAGTGTCAGAGAGGCCAATAAAAGACCCAGCGGGACCAGTGTCGGAGCAGCCTATAAAGGCCCAGCGGGAGCAGTGTCGGAGAGGCCTATAAAAGGCCCAGCGGGAGCAGTGTCAGAGCAGCCTATAAAAGACCCAGCGGGAGCAGTATCAGAGCAGCCTATAAAAGACCCAGCGGGAGCAGTGTCGGAGCAGCCTACAAAAGACCCAGCGGGAGCAGTATCAGAGCAGCCTATAAAAGGACCAGCGGGAGCTCGAGAGTCAGTGTCTAAGAGGCCTATAAAAGGCCCAGCGGGAGCAGTGTCGCAGCAGCCTATAAAGGCCCAGCGGGAGCTGTGTCGGAGCAGCCTATAAATGGCCCAGCGGGAGCAGTGTCGGCGAGGCCTATCAAAGGCGCAGCGAGAGTCAGTGTCAGAGAGGCCTATAAAAGGCCCAGCGGGAGCAGTGTCGGAGCAGCCTATAAAAGGCCCAGTGGGAGCAGTGTCCGAGCAGCCAATAAATGGCCCAGCGGGAGCAGTGTCAGAGAGGCCTATAAAAGGCCCAGTGAGAGCAGTGTCGGAGAGGCCTATAAAAGGCCCAGCGGAAGCAGTGTCGGAGCAGCCTATCAAGGCCCAGCGGGAGCAGTGTCGGAGAGGCCTATAAAAGGCCCAGCGGGAGCTCGAGAGTCAGTGTTGGAGAGGCCTATAAAAGGCCCAGCAGGAGCAGTGTCGGAGCAGCCTATAAAGGCCCAGCGGGAGCTGTGTCAGAGCAGACTATAAAAGGCCCAGCGGGAGCAGTGTCGGAGAGGCCTATAAAAGGCCCTGCGGGAGCAGTGTCGGAGCAGCCTATAAAAGGCCCAGCGGGAGCAGTGTCAGAGCAGCATATAAAAGGCCCAGCGGGAGCAGTGTCGGAGAGGCCTATAAAAGGCCCTGCGGGAGCAGTGTCGGAGCAGCCTTTAAAGGCCCACCGGGCGCTGTGTCAGTGCAGCCTATAAAAGGCCCAGCGGGAGCAGAGTCGGAGCAGCCTATAAAAGGCCCAGCGGGAGCAGTGCCGTAGCAGCCTATAAAAGCCCCAATGGGAGCAGTGTTGGAGAGGCCTATAAAAGGCCCAGCGGGAGCAATGTCGGAGCGGCCTATAAAGGCCCAGCGGGAGCAGTGTCAGACAGGCCTATAAAGGCCCAGCGGGAGCAGTGTCGGAGAGGCCTATAAAAGGCGCAGCGGGAGCTCGAGAGTCAGTGTCGGAGATGCCTATAAAAAACCCAGCAGGAGCAGTGTCGGAGCAGCCTGTAAAAGGCCCAGTGTGAGCAGTGTCGGAGCAGCCTATAAAGGCCCAGCGGGAGCTGTGTCGGTGCGGCCTATAAAGTCCCAGCGGGAGCTGCGTTGGAACAGCCAATAAAAGGCCCAGCGGGAGCAGTGTCGGAGCACCCTATAAAGGCCCAGCGGGAGCTAGAGAGTCAGTGTCGGAGCGGCCTATAAAGGCCCAGCGGGAGTAGTGTAGGAGAAGCCGATAAAAGACCCAGCGGGAGCAGTGTCAGAGCAGCCTATAAAAGGCCCAGCGGGAGCAATGTCAGAGAAGCCGATAAAAGACCCAGTGGGAGCAGTGTCAGAGCAGCCTATAAAAGGCCCAGCGGGAGCAGTGTCGGAGCAGCATATAAAGGCCCAGCGGGAGCAGTGTCGGAGCAGCCTATAAAGACCCATCGGGAGCAGTGTCGGAACAGCCTATATAGGCCCAGCGGGAGCAGTGTCGGTGCAGCCTATAAAAGCCCAGCGGGAGCAGTGTCAGAGCAGCCTATAAATCGCCCAGCGGGAGCAATGACGGAGCAGCCGAAAAAGGCCCAGCGGGAGCAGTGTCAGAGAGGCCTATGAAAGGCCCAGCGGGAGCTCGAGAGTCAGTGTCGGAGAGGCCTATAAAAGACCCAGCGTCAGCAGTGTCAGAGCAGCCTATAAAAGGCCCAGCGGGAGCTCGAGAGTCAGTGACGGAGAGGCCTATAAAAGGCCCAGTGGGAGCAGTGTCGGAGAGTCCTATAAAAGGCCCAGTGGCAGCAGTGTCGGAGCAGCCTATAAAGGCCCAAAGGGAGCAGTGACGGAGCGGCCTGTAAAAGGCCCAGCGATCGCAGTGTCTGAGCAGCCTATAAAAGGCCCAGCAGGAGCAGTGTCGGAGCAGCCTATAAAGGCCAAGCGGGAGCAGTGTTGGAGCAGCCTCTAAAGGCCCAGCGGGAGCAGTGTCAGAGCAGCCTATAAATCGCCCAGCGGGAGCAATGACGGAGCAGCCTATAAAAGGCCCAGCAGGAGCAGTGTCGGAGCAGCCTATAAAGGCCCAGCGGGAGCAGTGTCCGAGCAGCCAATAAATGGCCCAGCGGGAGCAGTGTCAGAGAGGCCTATAAAAGGCCCAGTGAGAGCAGTGTCGGAGAGGCCTATAAAAGGCCCAGCGGGAGCAGTGTCGGAGCAGCCTATCAAGGCCCAGCGGGAGCAGTGTCGGAGAGGCCTATAAAAGGCCCAGCGGGAGCTCGAGAGTCAGTGTTGGAGAGGCCTATAAAAGGCCCAGCGGGAGCAGTGTCGGAGCAGCCTATAAAAGGCCCTGTGGGAGCAGTGTCCGAGCAGCCAATAAATGGCCCAGCGGGAGCAGTGTCAGAGAGGCCTATAAAAGGCCCAGTGAGAGCAGTGTCGGAGAGGCCTATAAAAGGCCCAGCGGGAGCAGTGTCGGAGCAGCCTATCAAGGCCCAGCGGGAGCAGTGTCGGAGAGGCCTATAAAAGGCCCAGCGGGAGCTCGAGAGTCAGTGTTGGAGAGGCCTATAAAAGGCCCAGCAGGAGCAGTGTCGGAGCAGCCTATAAAGGCCCAGCGGGAGCTGTGTCGGAGCAGCCTATAAAAGGCCCAGCGGGAGCAGTGTCGGAGAGGCCTATAAAAGGACCTGCGGGAGCAGTGTCGGAGCAGCCTATAAAAGGCCCAGCGGGAGCAGTGTCATAGCAGCATATAAAAGGCCCAGCGGGAGCAGTGTCGGAGAGGCCTATAAAAGGCCCTGCGGGAGCAGTGTCGGAGCAGCCTATAAAGGCCCACCGGGCGCTGTGTCAGAGCAGCCTATAAAAGGTCCAGCGGGAGCAGAGTCGGAGCAGCCTATAAAAGGCCCAGCGGGAGCAGTGCCGTAGCAGCCTATAAAAGCCCCAATGGGAGCAGTGTTGGAGAGGCCTATAAAAGGCCCAGCGGGAGCAATGTCGGAGCGGCCTATAAAGGCCCAGCGGGAGCAGTGTCAGACAGGCCTATAAAGGCCCAGCGGGAGCAGTGTCGGAGAGGCCTATAAAAGGCGCAGCGGGAGCTCGAGAGTCAGTGTCGGAGATGCCTATAAAAAACCCAGCGGGAGCAGTTTCGAAGCAGCATATAAAAGGCCCAGCGGGAGCAGTGTCGGAGATGCCTATAAAAAACCCAGCGGGAGCAGTGTCGGAGCAGCCTGTAAAAGGCCCAGTGTGAGCAGTGTCGGAGCAGCCTATAAAGGCCCAGCGGGAGCTGTGTCGGTGTGGCCTATAAAGTCCCAGCGGGAGCTGCGTTGGAACAGCCAATAAAAGGCCCAGCGGGAGCAGTGTCGGAGCAGCCTATAAAGGCCCAGCGGGAGCTAGAGAGTCAGTGTAGGGAGCGGCCTATAAAGGCCCAGCGGGAGTAGTGTAGGAGAAGCCGATAAAAGACCCAGCGGGAGCAGTGTCAGAGCAGCCTATAAAAGGCCCAGCGGGAGCAACGTCAGAGAAGCCGATAAAAGACCCAGTGGGAGCAGTGTCTGAGCAGCCTATAAAAGGCCCAGCGGGAGCAGTGTCGGAGCAGCATATAAAGGCCCAGCGGGAGCAGTGTCGGAGCAGCCTATAAAGACCCATCGGGAGCAGTGTCGGAACAGCCTATATAGGCCCAGCGGGAGCAGTGTCGGTGCAGCCTATAAAAGCCCAGCGGGAGCAGTGTCAGAGCAGCCTATAAATCGCCCAGCGGGAGCAATGATGGAGCAGCCGAAAAAGGCCCAGCGGGAGCAGTGTCAGAGAGGCCTATGAAAGGCCCAGCGGGAGCTCGAGAGTCAGTGTCGGAGAGGCCTATAAAAGACCCAGCGTCAGCAGTGTCAGAGCAGCCTATAAAAGGCCCAGCGGGAGCTCGAGAGTCAGTGACGGAGAGGCCTATAAAAGGCCCAGTGGGAGCAGTGTCGGAGAGTCCTATAAAAGCCCAATGGCAGCAGTGTCGGAGCAGCCTATAAAGGCCCAAAGGGAGCAGTGACGGAGCGGCCTGTAAAAGGCCCAGCGATCGTAGTGTCTGAGCAGCCTATAAAAGGCCCAGCAGGAGCAGTGACGGAGCAGCCTATAAAGGCCAAGCGGGAGCAGTGTTGGAGCAGCCTCTAAAGGCCCAGCGGGAGCAGTGTCAGAGCAGCCTATAAATCGCCCAGCGGGAGCAATGACGGAGCGGCCTATAAAAGGCCCAGCAGGAGCAGTGTCGGAGCAGCCTATAAAGGCCCAGCGGGAGCAGTGTCGGACAGGCCTATAAAAGGCCCAGCGGGAGAAGTGTCGGAGCAGCCTATAAAGGCCCAGCGCGAGCAGTGTCGGAGCAGCCTATAAAGGCCCAACGGGAGCAGTGTCGGAGAGGCCTATAAAAAGCCCAGCGGGTGCTCGAGGATCAGTGTCGGAGAGGCCAATAAAAGATCCAGCGGGACCAGTGTCGGAGCAGCCTATAAAGGCCCAGCGGGAGCAGTGTCGGAGAGGCCTATAAAAAGCCCAGCGGGTGCTCGAGGATCAGTGTCGGAGAGGCCAATAAAAGGCCCAGAGGGAGCAGTGTCAGAGCAGCCTATAAAAGACCCAGCGGGAGCAGTATCAGAGCAGCCTATAAAAGACCCAGCGGGAGCAGTGTCGGAGCAGCCTACAAAAGACCCAGCGGGAGCAGTATCAGAGCAGCCTATAAAAGGACCAGCGGGAGCTCGAGAGTCAGTGTCTAAGAGGCCTATAAAAGGCCCAGTGGGAGCAGTGTCGCAGCAGCCTATAAAGGCCCAGCGGGAGCTGTGTCGGAGCAGCCTATAAAAGGCCCAGCGGGAGCAGTGTCGGCGAGGCCTATCAAAGGCCCAGCGAGAGTCAGTGTCAGAGAGGCCTATAAAAGGCCCAGCGGGAGCAGTGTCGGAGCAGCCTATAAAAGGCCCAGTGGGAGCAGTGTCCGAGCAGCCAATAAATGGCCCAGCGGGAGCAGTGTCAGAGAGGCCTATAAAAGGCCCAGTGAGAGCAGTGTCGGAGAGGCCTATAAAAGGCCCAGCGGGAGCAGTGTCGGAGAGGCCTATAAAAGGCCCAGCGGGAGCAGTGTCAGACAGGCCTATAAAGGCCCAGCGGGAGCAGTGTCGGAGAGGCCTATAAAAGGCGCAGCGGGAGCTCGAGAGTCAGTGTCGGAGATGCCTATAAAAAACCCAGCGGGAGCAGTTTCGAAGCAGCATATAAAAGGCCCAGCGGGAGCAGTGTCGGAGATGCCTATAAAAAACCCAGCGGGAGCAGTGTCGGAGCAGCCTGTAAAAGGCCCAGTGTGAGCAGTGTCGGAGCAGCCTATAAAGGCCCAGCGGGAGCTGTGTCGGAGCGGCCTATAAAGTCCCAGCGGGAGCTGCGTTGGAACAGCCAATAAAAGGCCCAGCGGGAGCAGTGTCGGAGCAGCCTATAAAGGCCCAGCGGGAGCTAGAGAGTCAGTGTCGGAGCGGCCTATAAAGGCCCAGCGGGAGTAGTGTAGGAGAAGCCGATAAAAGACCCAGCGGGAGCAGTGTCAGAGCAGCCTATAAAAGGCCCAGCGGGAGCAATGTCAGAGAAGCCGATAAAAGACCCAGTGGGAGCAGTGTCAGAGCAGCCTATAAAAGGCCCAGCGGGAGCAGTGTCGGAGCAGCATATAAAGGCCCAGCGGGAGCAGTGTCGGAGCAGCCTATAAAGACCCATCGGGAGCAGTGTCGGAACAGCCTATATAGGCCCAGCGGGAGCAGTGTCGGTGCAGCCTATAAAAGCCCAGCGGGAGCAGTGTCAGAGCAGCCTATAAATCGCCCAGCGGGAGCAATGACGGAGCAGCCGAAAAAGGCCCAGCGGGAGCAGTGTCAGAGAGGCCTATGAAAGGCCCAGCGGGAGCTCGAGAGTCAGTGTCGGAGAGGCCTATAAAAGACCCAGCGTCAGCAGTGTCAGAGCAGCCTATAAAAGGCCCAGCGGGAGCTCGAGAGTCAGTGACGGAGAGGCCTATAAAAGGCCCATTGGGAGCAGTGTCGGAGAGTCCTATAAAAGGCCCAGTGGCAGCAGTGTCGGAGCAGCCTATAAAGGCCCAAAGGGAGCAGTGACGGAGCAGCCTATAAATCGCCCAGCGGGAGCAATGACGGAGCAGCCTATAAAAGGCCCAGCAGGAGCAGTGTCGGAGCAGCCTATAAAGGCCCAGCGGGAGCAGTGTCGGACAGGCCTATAAAAGGCCCAGCGGGAGAAGTGTCGGAGCAGCCTATAAAGGCCCAGCGCGAGCAGTGTCGGAGCAGCCTATAAAGGCCCAACGGGAGCAGTGTCGGAGAGGCCTATAAAAAGCCCAGCGGGTGCTCGAGGATCAGTGTCGGAGAGGCCAATAAAAGACCCAGCGGGACCAGTGCCGGAGCAGCCTATAAAGGCCCAGCGGGAGCAGTGTCGGAGAGGCCTATAAAAAGCCCAGCGGGTGCTCGAGGATCAGTGTCGGAGAGGCCAATAAAAGGCCCAGAGGGAGCAGTGTCAGAGCAGCCTATAAAAGACCCAGCGGGAGCAGTATCAGAGCAGCCTATAAAAGACCCAGCGGGAGCAGTGTCGGAGCAGCCTACAAAAGACCCAGCGGGAGCAGTATCAGAGCAGCCTATAAAAGGACCAGCGGGAGCTCGAGAGTCAGTGTCTAAGAGGCCTATAAAAGGCCCAGTGGGAGCAGTGTCGCAGCAGCCTATAAAGGCCCAGCGGGAGCTGTGTCGGAGCAGCCTATAAAAGGCCCAGCGGGAGCAGTGTCGGCGAGGCCTATCAAAGGCCCAGCGAGAGTCAGTGTCAGAGAGGCCTATAAAAGGCCCAGCGGGAGCAGTGTCGGAGCAGCCTATAAAAGGCCCAGTGGGAGCAGTGTCCGAGCAGCCAATAAATGGCCCAGCGGGAGCAGTGTCAGAGAGGCCTATAAAAGGCCCAGTGAGAGCAGTGTCGGAGAGGCCTATAAAAGGCCCAGCGGGAGCAGTGTCGGAGAGGCCTATAAAAGGCCCAGCGGGAGCAGTGTCAGACAGGCCTATAAAGGCCCAGCGGGAGCAGTGTCGGAGAGGCCTATAAAAGGCGCAGCGGGAGCTCGAGAGTCAGTGTCGGAGATGCCTATAAAAAACCCAGCGGGAGCAGTTTCGAAGCAGCATATAAAAGGCCCAGCGGGAGCAGTGTCGGAGATGCCTATAAAAAACCCAGCGGGAGCAGTGTCGGAGCAGCCTGTAAAAGGCCCAGTGTGAGCAGTGTCGGAGCAGCCTATAAAGGCCCAGCGGGAGCTGTGTCGGAGCGGCCTATAAAGTCCCAGCGGGAGCTGCGTTGGAACAGCCAATAAAAGGCCCAGCGGGAGCAGTGTCGGAGCAGCCTATAAAGGCCCAGCGGGAGCTAGAGAGTCAGTGTCGGAGCGGCCTATAAAGGCCCAGCGGGAGTAGTGTAGGAGAAGCCGATAAAAGACCCAGCGGGAGCAGTGTCAGAGCAGCCTATAAAAGGCCCAGCGGGAGCAATGTCAGAGAAGCCGATAAAAGACCCAGTGGGAGCAGTGTCAGAGCAGCCTATAAAAGGCCCAGCGGGAGCAGTGTCGGAGCAGCATATAAAGGCCCAGCGGGAGCAGTGTCGGAGCAGCCTATAAAGACCCATCGGGAGCAGTGTCGGAACAGCCTATATAGGCCCAGCGGGAGCAGTGTCGGTGCAGCCTATAAAAGCCCAGCGGGAGCAGTGTCAGAGCAGCCTATAAATCGCCCAGCGGGAGCAATGACGGAGCAGCCGAAAAAGGCCCAGCGGGAGCAGTGTCAGAGAGGCCTATGAAAGGCCCAGCGGGAGCTCGAGAGTCAGTGTCGGAGAGGCCTATAAAAGACCCAGCGTCAGCAGTGTCAGAGCAGCCTATAAAAGGCCCAGCGGGAGCTCGAGAGTCAGTGACGGAGAGGCCTATAAAAGGCCCATTGGGAGCAGTGTCGGAGAGTCCTATAAAAGGCCCAGTGGCAGCAGTGTCGGAGCAGCCTATAAAGGCCCAAAGGGAGCAGTGACGGAGCAGCCTATAAATCGCCCAGCGGGAGCAATGACGGAGCAGCCTATAAAAGGCCCAGCAGGAGCAGTGTCGGAGCAGCCTATAAAGGCCCAGCGGGAGCAGTGTCGGACAGGCCTATAAAAGGCCCAGCGGGAGAAGTGTCGGAGCAGCCTATAAAGGCCCAGCGCGAGCAGTGTCGGAGCAGCCTATAAAGGCCCAGCGGGAGCAGTGTCGGAGAGGCCTATAAAAAGCCCAGCGGGTGCTCGAGGATCAGTGTCGGAGAGGCCAATAAAAGACCCAGCGGGACCAGTGCCGGAGCAGCCTATAAAGGCCCAGCGGGAGCAGTGTCGGAGAGGCCTATAAAAAGCCCAGCGGGTGCTCGAGGATCAGTGTCGGAGAGGCCAATAAAAGGCCCAGCGGGAGCAGTGTCAGAGCAGCCTATAAAAGACCCAGCGGGAGCAGTATCAGAGCAGCCTATAAAAGACCCAGCGGGAGCAGTGTCAGAGCAGCCTACAAAAGACCCAGCGGGAGCAGTATCAGAGCAGCCTATAAAAGGACCAGCGGGAGCTCGAGAGTCAGTGTCTAAGAGGCCTATAAAAGGCCCAGTGGGAGCAGTGTCGCAGCAGCCTATAAAGGCCCAGCGGGAGCTGTGTCGGAGCAGCCTACAAAAGGCCCAGCGGGAGCAGTGTCGGCGAGGCCTATAAAAGGCCCAGCGAGAGTCAGTGTCAGAGAGGCCTATAAAAGGCCCAGCGGGAGCAGTGTCGGAGCAGCCTATAAAAGGCCCAGTGGGAGCAGTGTCCGAGCAGCCAATAAATGGCCCAGCGGGAGCAGTGTCAGAGAGGCCTATAAAAGGCCCAGTGAGAGCAGTGTCGGAGAGGCCTATAAAAGGCCCAGCGGGAGCAGTGTCGGAGAGGCCTATAAAAGGCCCAGCGGGAGCTCGAGAGTCAGTGTTGGAGAGGCCTATAAAAGGCCCAGCGGGAGCTGTGTCGGAGCAGCCTATAAAAGGCCCAGCGGGAGCAGTGTCGGAGAGGCCTATAAAAGGCCCTGCGGGAGCAGTGTCGGAGCAGCCTATAAAAGGCCCAGCGGGAGCAGTGTCAGAGCAGCATATAAAAGGCCCAGCGGGAGCAGTGTCGGAGAGGCCTATAAAAGGCCCTGCGGGAGCAGTGTCGGAGCAGCCTATAAAGGCCCACCGGGCGCTGTGTCAGAGCAGCCTATAAAAGGCCCAGCGGGAGTAGAGTCGGAGCAGCCTATAAAAGGCCCAGCGGCAGCAGTGCCTTAGCAGCCTATAAAAGCCCCAATGGGAGCAGTGTTGGAGAGGCCTATAAAAGGCCCAGCGGGAGCAGTGTCAGACAGGCCTATAAAGGCCCAGCGGGAGCAGTGTCGGAGAGGCCTATAAAAGGCGCAGCGGGAGCAGTGTCGGAGAGGCCTATAAAAAACCCAGCGGGAGCAGTGTCGAAGCAGCATATAAAAGGCCCAGCGGGAGCAGTGTCGGAGATGCCTATAAAAAACCCAGCGGGAACAGTGTCGGAGCAGCCTATAAAGGCCCAGCGGGTGCTGTGTCGGAGCGGCCTATAAAGTCCTAGCGGGAGCTGCGTTGGAGCAGCCAATAAAAGGCCCAGCGGGAGCAGTGTCGGAGCAGCCTATAAAGGCTCAGCGGGAGCTAGAGAGTCAGTGTCGGAGCAGCCTATAAAGGCCCAGCGGGAGCAGTGTCGGAGCAGCATATAAAGGCCCAGCGGGAGCAGTGTCGGAGCAGCCTATAAAAGGCCCAGCGGGAGCAGTGTCAGAGAAGCCAATAAAAGACCCAGTGGGAGCAGTGTCGGAGCAGCCTATAAAAGGCCCAGCGGGAGCAGTGTCAGAGCAGCATATAAAGGCCCAGCGGGAGCAGTGTCGGAGTATCCTATAAAGACCCAGCGGGAGCAGTGTCGGAACAGCCTATATAGGCCCAGCGGGAGCAGTGTCGGTGCAGCTTATAAAGGCCCAGCGGGAGCAGTGTCAGAGCAGCCTATAAATCGCCCAGCGGGAGCAATGACGGAGCAGCCGAAAAAGGCCCAGCGGGAGCAGTGTCAGAGAGGCCTATGAAAGGCCCAGCGGGAGCTCGAGTGTCAGTGTCGGAGAGGCCTATAAAAGACCCAGCGTGAGCAGAGTCAGAGCAGCCTATAAAAGGCCCAGCGGGAGCTCGAGTGTCAGTGACGGAGAGGCCTATAAAAGGCCCAGTGGGAGCAGTGTCGGAGAGTCCTATAAAAGGCCCAGCGGCAGCAGTGACGGAGCAGCCTGTAAAAGGCCCAGCGATCGTAGTGTCTGAGCAGCCTATAAAAGGCCCAGCAGGAGCAGTGTCGGAGCAGCCTATAAAGGCCCAGCGGGAGCAGTGTCGGAGCAGCCTATAAAGGCCCAGTGGGAGCAGTGTCGGAGCGGCCTATAAAGGCCCAGCGGGAGCAGTGTCGGAGCAGCCTATAAAAGGCCCAGCAGGAGCAGTGTCGGAGCAGCTTATAAAGACCCAGCGGGAGCAGTGTCAGAGCAGCCTATAAAACGCCCAGCGGGTGCAATGTCGGAGCAGCCTTTGAAGGCCCAGCGGGAGCAGTGTCGGAGACGCCTATAAAAAGCCCAGCGGGTGCTCGAGGATCAGTGTCGGAGAGGCCAATAAAAGACCCAGCGGGACCAGTGTCGGAGCAGCCTATAAAAGGCACAGCGGGAGCAGTGTCAGAGCAGCCTATAAAAGGCCCAGCCATAGCTAGAGAGTCTGTGTCGGAGAGGCCTATAAAAGGCCCAGTGGGAGCAGTGTTGGAGAGTCCTATAAAAGGCCCAGCGGGAGCAGTGTCGGAGCAGCCTATAATGGCCCAGCGGGAGCAGTGTCGGAGCAGCCTATAAAGGCCCAGCGCGAGCAGTGTCATCGCAGCCTATAAAGGCCCAGCGGGAGCAGTGTCAGAGCAGCCTATAAAGGCCCAGCGGGAGCAGTGTCAGAGCAGCCTATAAATGCCCAGCGGGAGCAGTGCCGGAGCAGCCTATAAAAGGCCCAGCGGGAGCAGTGTCAGAGCAGCCTATAAATGCCCAGCGGGAGAAATATCGGAGCAGCCTATAAAGGCCCAGCGGGAGCAGTGTCGGAGCAGCCTATAAAAGGCCCAGCGGCAGCAGTGCCGGAGCAGCCTATAAAAGACCCAGAGGGAGCAGTGTTGGAGCGGCCTATAAAAGGCCCAGCGGGAGCTGTGTCGGAGAGGCCTATAAAAGGTCCAGCAGGAGCAGTGTCGGAGCAGCCTATAAAAGACCCAGAGGGAGCAGTGTTGGAGCGGCCTATAAAAGGCCAAGTGGGAGCAGTGTTGGAGAGGCCTATAAAAGGCCCAGCGGGAGCAGTGTCGTAGCAGCCTATAAAGGCCCAGCGGGAGCAGTGTCGGAGCAGCCTATAAAAGACCCAGCGGGAGCAGTATCAGAGCAGCCTATAAAAGGACCAGCGGGAGCTCGAGAGTCAGTGTCTAAGAGGCCTATAAAAGGCCCAGTGGGAGCAGTGTTGGAGAGTCCTATAAAAGGCCCAGCGGGAGCAGTGTCAGAGCAGCCTATAAAGGCCCAGCGGGAGCTGTGTCGGATCAGCCTATAAAAGACCCAGCGGGAGCAGTGTCGGCGAGGCCTATCAAAGGCCCAGCGAGAGTCAGTGTCAGAGAGGCCTATAAAAGGCCCAGCGGGAGCAGTGTCGGAGCAGCCTATAAAAGGCCCAGCGGGAGCAGTGTCCGAGCAGCCAATAAATGGCCCAGCGGGAGCAGTGTCAGAGAGGCTTATAAAAGGCCCAGCGGGAGCAGTGTCAGAGCAGCCTATCAAGGCCCAGCGGGAGCAGTGTCGGAGAGGCCTATAAAAGGCCCAGCAGGAGCAGTGTCGGAGAGGCCTATAAAAGGCCCTGCGGGAGCAGTGTCGGAGCTGCCTATGAAGGCCCAGCGGGAGCTGTGTCGGAGCAGCCTATAAATGGCCCAGCGGGAGCAGTGTCGGAGAGGCCTATAAAAGGCCCAGCGAGAGTCAGTGTCGGAGAGGCCTATAAAAGGCCCAGCGGGAGCAGTGCCGTAGCAGCCTATAAAAGCCCCAATGGGAGCAGTGTTGGAGAGGCCTATAAAAGGCCCAGCGGGAGCAATGTCGGAGCGGCCTATAAAGGCCCAGCGGGAGCAGTGTCGGACAGGCCTATAAAGGCCCAGCGGGAGCAGTGTCAGAGAGGCCTATAAAGGCCCAGTGGGAGCAGTGTCAGAGAGGCCTATAAAAGGCGCAGCGGGAGCTCGAGAGTCAGTGTCGGAGATGCCTATAAAAAACCCAGCGGGAGCAGTGTCGAAGCAGCATATAAAAGGCCCAGCGGGAGCAGTGTCGGAGAGGCCTATAAAATGCCCAGCGAGAATCAGTGTCGGAGAGGCCTATAAAGGGCCTGCGGTAGCAGTGTCGGAGCGGCCTATAAAGGCCCAGCGGGATCAGTGTCGGAGCAGCCTATAAAGGCCCAGCGGGAGCAGTGTCGGAAGGCCTATAAAGGCCCAGTGGAAGCAGTTTCAGAGCAGCCTACAAAAGGCCCAGCGGGAGCAGTGTCGGAGCAGCCTGTAAAAGGCCCAGCGGGAGCAGTTTCGGAGAGGCCTATAAAAGGCCCAGCGAGAGTCAGTGTCGGAGAGGCCTATAAAAGTCCCAGCGGGAGCAGTGTCGGAGCAGCCTATAAAGGCCCAGCGGGAGCTGTGTCGGAGCGGCCTATAAAGTCCCAGCGGGAGCTGCATTGGAGCAGCCAATAAAAGGCCCAGCGGGAGCAGTGTCGGAGCAGCCTATAAAGGCCCAGCAGAGCTAGAGAGTCAGTGTCGGAGCGGCCTATAAAGGCCCAGCAGGAGCAGTGTAGGAGAGGCCGATAAAAGACCCAGCGGGAGCAGTGTCAGAGCAGCCTATAAAAGGCCCAGCGGGAGCAGTGTAGTAGAGGCCGATAAAAGACCCATCGGGAGCAGTGTCAGAGCAGCCTATAAAAGGCCCAGCGGGAGCAGTGTCAGAGAAGCCGATAAAAGACCCAGTGGGAGCAGTGTCGGAGCAGCCTATAAAAGGCCCAGCGGGAGCAGTGTCGGAGCAGCATATAAAGGCCCAGCGGGAGCAGTGTCGGAGCAGCCTATAAAGACCCAGCGGGAGCAGTGTCTGAACAGCCTATATAGGCCCAGCGGGAGCAGTGTCGGTGCAGCCTATAAAGGCCCAGCGGGAGCAGTGTCAGAGCAGCCTATCAAGGCCCAGCGGGAGCAGTGTCGGAGAGGCCTATAAAAGGCCCAGCAGGAGCAGTGTCGGAGAGGCCTATAAAAGGCCCTGTGGGAGCAGTGTCGGAGCAGCCTATAAAGGCCCAGCGGGAGCTGTGTCGGAGCAGCCTATAAAAGGCCCAGCGGGAGCAGTGTCGGAGAGGCCTATAAAAGGCCCAGCGAGAGTCAGTGTCGGAGAGGCCTATAAAAGGCCCAGCGGGAGTAGTTCCGTAGCAGCCTATAAAAGCCCCAATGGGAGCAGTGTTGGAGAGGCCTATAAAATGCCCAGTGGGAGCAATGTCGGAGCGGCCTATAAAGGCCCAGCGGGAGCAGTGTCGGACAGGCCTATAAAGGCCCAGCGGGAGCAGTGTCAGAGAGGCCTATAAAGGCCGAGCGGGAGCTGTGTCGGAGCAGCCTATAAAAGGCCCAGCGGGAGCAGTGTCGGAGAGGCCTATAAAAGGCCCAGCGAGAGTCAGTGTTGGAGAGGCCTATAAAAGGCCCAGCGCGAGCAGTGCCATAGCAGCCTATAAAGGCCCAGCGGGAGCAATGTCGGAGCGGCCTATAAAGGCCCAGCGGGAGCAGTGTCAGACAGGCCTATAAAGGCCCAGCGGGAGCAATGTCGGAGCGGCCTATAAAAGGCCCAGCGTGAGCAGTGTCGGAGAGGCCTATAAAAGGCCCAGCGGGAGCAATGTCGGAGCGGCCTATAAAGGCCCAGCCGGAGCAGTGTCGGACAGGCCTATAAAGGCCCAGCGGGAGCAGTGTCAGAGAGGCCTATAAAGGCCCAGTGGGAGCAGTGTCAGAGAGGCCTATAAAAGGCGCAGCGGGAGCTCGAGAGTCAGTGTCGGAGATGCCTATAAAAAACCCAGCGGGAGCAGTGTCGGAGAGGCCTATAATAGGCCCAGCGAGAATCAGTGTCGGAGAGACCTATAAAGGGCCTGCGGTAGCAGTGTCGGAGCGGCCTATAAAGGCCCAGTGGGTGCTGTCTCGGAGCAGCCTATAAAGGCCCAGCGGGATCAGTGTCGGAGCAGCCTATAAAGGCCCAGCGGGAGCAGTGTCGGAGAGGCCTATAAAGGCCCAGTGGAACCAGTTTCAGAGCAGCCTACAAAAGGCCCAGCGGGAGCAGGGTCGGAGCAGCCTGTAAAAGGCCCAGCGGGAGCAGTTTCGGAGAGGCCTATAAAAGGCCCAGCGAGAGTCAGTGTCGGAGAGGCCTATAAAAGTCCCAGCGGGAGCAGTGTCGGAGCAGCCTATAAAGGCCCAGCGGGAGCTGTGTCGGAGCGGCCTATAAAGTCCCAGCGGGAGCTGCATTGGAGCAGCCAATAAAAGGCCCAGCGGGAGCAGTGTCGGAGCAGCCTATAAAGGCCCAGCGGGAGCTAGAGAGTCAGTGTCGGAGCGGCCTATAAAGGCCCAGCAGGAGCAGTGTAGGAGAGGCCGATAAAAGACCCAGCGGGAGCAGTGTCAGAGCAGCCTATAAAAGGCCCAGCGGGAGCAGTGTAGGAGAGGCCGATAAAAGACCCAGCGGGAGCAGTGTCAGAGCAGCCTATAAAAGGCCCAGCGGGAGCAGTGTCAGAGAAGCCGATAAAAGACCCAGTGGGAGCAGTGTCGGCGCAGCCTATAAAAGGCCCAGCGGGAGCAGTGTCGGAGCAGCATATAAAGGCCCAGCGGGAGCAGTGTCGGAGCAGCCTATAAAAGGCCCAGCGGGAGCAGTGTCGGTGCAGCCTATAAAGGCCCAGCGGGAGCAGTGTCAGAGCAGCCGAAAAAGGCCCAGCGGGAGCAGTGCCAGAGAGGCCTATGAAAGGCCCAGCGGGAGCTCGAGAGTCAGTGTCGGAGAGGCCTATAAAAAACCCAGCGTGAGCAGTGTCAGAGCAGCCTATCAAAGGCCCAGCGGGAGCTCGAGAGTCAGTGATGGAGAGGCCTATAAAAGGCCCAGTGGGAGCAGTGTCGGAGAGTCCTATAAAAGGCCCAGCGGGAGCAGTGACGGAGCGGCCTGTAAAAGGCCCAGCGATCGTAGTGTCTGAGCAGCCTATAAAAGGCCCAGCAGGAGCAGTGTCGGAGCAGCCTATAAATGCCCAGCGGGAGCAGTGTCGGAGCAGCCTATAAATGCCCAGCGGGAGCAGTGTCGGAGCAGCCTATAAAGGCCCAGCGGGAGCAGTGTCGGAGCAGCCTATAAAGGCCCAGCGGGAGCAGTGTCGGAGATGCCTATGAAAGGCCCAGCGGGAGCTCGAGAGTCAGTGTCGGAGAGGCCTATAAAAGACCCAGCGTGGCAGTGTCAGAGCAGCCTATAAATCGCCCAGCGGGAGCAATGACGGAGCAGCCGAAAAAGGCCCAGCGGGAGCAGTGTCAGAGAGGCCTATGAAAGGCCCAGCGGGAGCTCGAGAGTCAGTGTCGGAGAGGCCTATAAAAGACCCAGCGTGAGCAGTGTCAGAGCAGCCTATAAAAGGCCCAGCGGGAGCTCGAGAGTCAGTGACGGAGAGGCCTATAAAAGGCCCAGTGGGAGCAGTGTCGGAGAGTCCTATAAAAGGCCCAGCGGCAGCAGTGTCGGAGCAGCCTATAAAGGCCCAAAGGCAGCAGTGACGGAGCGGCATGTAAAAGGCCCAGCGATCGTAGTGTCTGAGCAGCCTATAAAAGGCCCAGCAGGAGCAGTGTCGGAGCAGCCTATAAAGGCCCAGCGGGAGCAGTGTCGGAGCAGCCTATAAAGGCCCATTGCGAGCAGTGTCGGAGCAGCCTATAAAGGCCCAGTGGGAGCAGTGTCGGAGAGGCCTATAAAAAGCCCAGCGGGTGCTCGAGGATCAGTGTCGGAGAGGCCTATAAAAGACCCAGCGGGAGCAGTGTCGGAGCAGCCTATAAAAGGCCCAGCGGGAGCAGTGTCAGAGCAGCCTATAAAAGGCCCAGCCGTAGCTCGAGAGTCTGTGTCGGACAGGCCTATAAAAGACCCAGCGGGAGCAGTATCTGAGCAGCCTATAAAAGACCCAGTGGGAGCAGTGTCGGAGCAGCCTATAAAAGACCCAGCGGGAGCAGTATCATAGCAGCCTATAAAAGGACCAGCGGGAGCTCGAGAGTCAGTGTCTAAGAGGCCTATAAAAGGCCCAGTGGGAGCAGTGTTGGAGAGTCCTATAAAAGGCCCAGCGGGAGCAGTGTCGGAGCAGCCTATAAAGGCCCAGCGGGAGCTGTGTCGGAGCAGCCTATAAACGGCCCAGCGGGAGCAGTGTCGGCGAGGCCTATCAAAGGCCCAGCGAGAGTCAGTGTCAGAGAGGCCTATAAAAGGCCCAGCGGGAGCAGTGTCGGAGCAGCCTATAAAAGGCCCAGTGGGAGCAGTGTCCAAGCAGCCAATAAATGGCCCAGCGGGAGCAGTGTCAGAGAGGCTTATAAAAGGCCCAGCGGGAGCAGTGTCGGAGCAGCCTATCAAGGCCCAGCGGGAGCAGTGTCGGAGAGGCCTATAAAAGGCCCAGCAGGAGCAGTGTCGGAGAGGCCTATAAAAGACCCTGCGGGAGCAGTGTCGGAGCAGCCTATAAAGGCCCAGCGGGAGCTGTGTCGGAGCAGCCTATAAAAGGCCCAGCGGGAGCAGTGTCGGAGAGGCCTATAAAAGGCCCAGCGAGAGTCAGTGTCGGAGAGGCCTATAAAAGGCCCAGCGGGAGCAGTGCCGTAGCAGCCTATAAAAGCCCCAATGGGAGCAGTGTTGGAGAGGCCTATAAAAGGCCCAGCGGGAGCAATGTCGGAGCGGCCTATAAAGGCCCAGCGGGAGCATTGTCGGACAGGCCTATAAAGGCCCAGCGTGAGCAGTGTCGGAGCGGCCAATAAATGGCCCAGCGGGAGCAGTGTCAGAGAGGCTTATAAAAGGCCCAGCGGGAGCAGTGTCGGAGCAGCCTATCAAGGCCCAGCGGGAGCAGTGTCGGAGAGGCCTATAAAAGGCCCAGCAGGAGCAGTGTCGGAGAGGCCTATAAAAGACCCTGCGGGAGCAGTGTCGGAGCAGCCTATAAAGGCCCAGCGGGAGCTGTGTCGGAGCAGCCTATAAAAGGCCCAGCGGGAGCAGTGTCGGAGAGGCCTATAAAAGGCCCAGCGAGAGTCAGTGTCGGAGAGGCCTATAAAAGGCCCAGCGGGAGCAGTGCCGTAGCAGCCTATAAAAGCCCCAATGGGAGCAGTGTTGGAGAGGCCTATAAAAGGCCCAGCGGGAGCAATGTCGGAGCGGCCTATAAAGGCCCAGCGGGAGCATTGTCGGACAGGCCTATAAAGGCCCAGCGTGAGCAGTGTCGGAGCGGCCTATAAAAGGCCCAGCGAGAATCAGTGTCGGAGAGGCCTATAAAGGGCCTGCGGTAGCAGTGTCGGAGCGGCCTATAAAGGCCCAGTGGGTGCTGTCTCGGAGCAGCCTATAAACGCCCAGCGGGATCAGTGTCGGAGCAGCCTATAAAGGCCCAGCGGGAGCAGTGTCGGAGAGGCCTATAAAGGCCCAGTGGAAGCAGTTTCAGAGCAGCCTACAAAAGGCCCAGCGGGAGCAGTGTCGGAGCAGCCTGTAAAAGGCCCAGCGGGAGCAGTTTCGGAGAGGCCTATAAAAGGCCCAGCGAGAGTCAGTGTCGGAGAGGCCTATAAAAGGCCCAGCGGGAGCAGTGTCAGAGCAGCTTATAAAGGCCCAGCGGGAGCTGTGTCGGAGCGGCCTATAAAGTCCCAGAGGGAGCTGCGTTGGAGCAGCCAATAAAAGGCCCAGCGGGAGTAGTGTCGGAGCAGCCTATAAAGGCCCAGCGGGAGCTAGAGAGTCAGTGTCGGAGCGGCCTATAAAGGCCCAGCAGGAGCAGTGTAGGAGAGGCCGATAAAAGGCCCAGCGGGAGCAGTGTCAGAGAAGCCGATAAAAGACCCAGTGGGAGCAGTGTCGGAGCAGCCTATAAAAGGCCCAGCGGGAGCAGTGTCAGAGCAGCATATAAAGGCCCAGCGGGAGATGTGTCGGAGCAGCCTATAAAGACCCAGCGGGAGCAGTGTCAGAGCAGCCTATAAATCGCCCAACGGGAGCAATGACGGAGCAGCCGAAAAAGGCCCAGCGGGAGCAGTGCCAGAGAGGCCTATGAAAGGCCCAGCGGGAGCTCGAGAGTCAGTGTCGGAGAGGCCTATAAAAAACCCAGCGTGAGCAGTGTCAGAGCAGCCTATAAAAGGCCCAGCGGGAGCTCGAGAGTCAGTCATGGAGAGGCCTATCAAAGGCCCAGTGGGAGCAGTGTCGGAGAGTCCTATAAAAGGCCCAGCGGGAGCAGTGACGGAGCGGCCTGTAAAAGGCCCAGCAATCGTAGTGTCTGAGCAGCCTATAAAAGGCCCAGCAGGAGCAGTGTCGGAGCAGCCTATAAAGGCCCAGCGGGAGCAGTGTCGGAGCAGACTATAAATGCCCAGCGGGAGCAGTGTCGGAGCAGCCTATAAAGGCCCAGCGGGAGCAGTGTCGGAGAGGCCTATAAAAAGCCCAGCGGGTGCTCGAGGATCAGTGTCAGAGTGGCCGATAAAAGACCCAGCGGGAGCAGTGTCAGAGCAGCCTATAAAAGGCCCAGCGGGAGCAGTGTCAGAGAAGCCGATAAAAGACCCAGTGGGAGCAGTGTCGGAGCAGCCTATAAAAGGCCCAGCGGGAGCAGTGTCGGAGCAGCATATAAAGGCCCAGCGGGAGCAGTGTCGGAGCAGCCTATAAAAGGCCCAGCGGGAGCAGTGTCGGTGCAGCCTATAAAGGCCCAGCGGGAGCAGTGTCAGAGCAGCCGAAAAAGGCCCAGCGGGAGCAGTGCCAGAGAGGCCTATGAAAGGCCCAGCGGGAGCTCGAGAGTCAGTGTCGGAGAGGCCTATAAAAAACCCAGCGTGAGCAGTGTCAGAGCAGCCTATCAAAGGCCCAGCGGGAGCTCGAGAGTCAGTGATGGAGAGGCCTATAAAAGGCCCAGTGGGAGCAGTGTCGGAGAGTCCTATAAAAGGCCCAGCGGGAGCAGTGACGGAGCGGCCTGTAAAAGGCCCAGCGATCGTAGTGTCTGAGCAGCCTATAAAAGGCCCAGCAGGAGCAGTGTCGGAGCAGCCTATAAATGCCCAGCGGGAGCAGTGTCGGAGCAGCCTATAAATGCCCAGCGGGAGCAGTGTCGGAGCAGCCTATAAAGGCCCAGCGGGAGCAGTGTCGGAGCAGCCTATAAAGGCCCAGCGGGAGCAATGACGGAGCAGCCGAAAAAGGCCCAGCGGGAGCAGTGTCAGAGAGTCCTATGAAAGGCCCAGCGGGAGCTCGAGAGTCAGTGTCGGAGAGGCCTATAATAGACCCAGCGTGAGCAGTGTCAGAGCAGCCTATAAAAGGCCCAGCGGGAGCTCGACAGTCAGTGACGGAGAGGCCTATAAAAGGCCCAGTGGGAGCAGTGTCGGAGAGTCCTATAAAAGGCCCAGCGGCAGCAGTGTCGGAGCAGCCTATAAAGGCCCAAAGGCAGCAGTGACGGAGCGGCCTGTAAAAGGCCCAGCGATCGTAGTGTCTGAGCAGCCTATAAAAGGCCCAGTAGGAGCAGTGTCGGAGCAGCCTATAAAGGCCCAGCGGGAGCAGTGTCGGAGCAGCCTATAAAGGCCCAGCGCGAGCAGTGTCGGAGCAGCCTATAAAGGCCCAGTGGGAGCAGTGTCGGAGAGGCCTATAAAAAGCCCAGCGGGTGCTCGAGGATCAGTGTCGGAGAGGCCTATAAAAGACCCAGCGGGAGCAGTGTCGGAGCAGCCTATAAAAGGCCCAGCGGGAGCAGTGTCAGAGCAGCCTATAAAAGGCCCAGCCGTAGCTCGAGAGTCTGTGTCGGACAGGCCTATAAAAGACCCAGCGGGAGCAGTATCAGAGCAGCCTATAAAAGACCCAGCGGGAGCAGTGTCGGAGCAGCCTATAAAAGACCCAGCGGGAGCAGTATCAGAGCAGCCTATAAAAGGACCAGCGGGAGCTCGAGAGTCAGTGTCTAAGAGGCCTATAAAAGGCCCAGTGGGAGCAGTGTTGGAGAGTCCTATAAAAGGCCCAGCGGGAGCAGTGTCGGAGCAGCCTGTAAAGGCCCAGCGGGAGCTGTGTCGGAGCAGCCTATAAACGGCCCAGCGGGAGCAGTGTCGGCGAGGCCTATCAAAGGCCCAGCGAGAGTCAGTGTCAGAGAGGCCTATAAAAGGCCCAGTGGGAGCAGTGTCCGAGCAGCCAATAAATGGCCCAGCGGGAGCAGTGTTAGAGAGGCTTATAAAAGGCCCAGCGGGAGCAGTGTCAGAGCAGCCTATCAAGGCCCAGCGGGAGCAGTGTCGGAGAGGCCTATAAAAGGCCCAGCAGGAGCAGTGTCGGAGAGGCCTATAAAAGACCCTGCGGGAGCAGTGTCGGAGCAGCCTATAAAGGCGCAGCGGGAGCTGTGTCGGAGCAGCCTATAAAAGGCCCAGTGGGAGCAGTGTCGGAGAGGCCTATAAAAGGCCCAGCGAGAGTCAGTGTCGGAGAGGCCTATAAAAGGCCCAGCGGGAGCAGTGCCGTAGCAGCCTATAAAAGCCCCAATGGGAGCAGTGTTGGAGAGGCCTATAAAAGGCCCAGCGGGAGCAATGTCGGAGCGGCCTATAAAGGCCCAGCGGGAGCAGTGTCGGACAGGCCTATAAAGGCCCAGCGTGAGCAGTGTCGGAGCGGCCTATAAAAGGCCCAGCGAGAATCAGTGTCGGAGAGGCCTATAAAGGGCCTGCGGTAGCAGTGTCGGAGCGGCCTATAAAGGCCCAGTGGGTGCTGTCTCGGAGCAGCCTATAAACGCCCAGCGGGATCAGTGTCGGAGCAGCCTATAAAGGCCCAGCGGGAGCAGTGTCGGAGAGGCCTATAAAGGCCCAGTGGAAGCAGTTTCAGAGCAGCCTACAAAAGGCCCAGCGGGAGCAGTGTCGGAGCAGCCTGTAAAAGGCACAGCGGGAGCAGTTTCGGAGAGGCCTATAAAAGGCCCAGCGAGAGTCAGTGTCGGAGAGGCCTATAAAAGGCCCAGCGGGAGCAGTGTCAGAGCAGCCTATAAAGGCCCAGCGGGAGCTGTGTCGGAGCGGCCTATAAAGTCCCAGCGGGAGCTGCGTTGGAGCAGCCAATAAAAGGCCCAGCGGGAGTAGTGTCGGAGCAGCCTATAAAGGCCCAGCGGGAGCTAGAGAGTCAGTGTCGGAGCGGCCTATAAAGGCCCAGCAGGAGCAGTGTAGGAGAGGCCGATAAAAGACCCAGCGGGAGCAGTGTCAGAGCAGCCTATAAAAGGCCCAGCGGGAGCAGTGTAGGAGAGGCCGATAAAAGACCCAGCGGGAGCAGTGTCAGAGCAGCCTATAAAAGGCCCAGCGGGAGCAGTGTCAGAGAAGCCGATAAAATACCCAGTGGGAGCAGTGTCGGAGCAGCCTATAAAAGGCCCAGCGGGAGCAGTGTCGGAGCAGCATATAAAGGCCCAGCGGGAGCAGTGTCGGAGCAGCCTATAAAGACCCAGCGGGAGCAGTGTCAGAGCAGCCTATAAATCGCCCAACGGGAGCAATGACGGAGCAGCCGAAAATGGCCCAGCGGGAGCAGTGCCAGAGAGGCCTATGAAAGGCCCAGCGGGAGCTCGAGAGTCAGTGTCGGAGAGGCCTATAAAAAACCCAGCGTGAGCAGTGTCAGAACAGCCTATAAAAGGCCCAGCGGGAGCTCGAGAGTCAGTGATGGAGAGGCCTATCAAAGGCCCAGTGGGAGCAGTGTCGGAGAGTCCTATAAAAGGCCCAGCGGGAGCAGTGACGGAGCGGCCTGTAAAAGGCCCAGCGATCGTAGTGTCTGAGCAGCCTATAAAAGGCCCAGCAGGAGCAGTGTCGGAGCAGCCTATAAAGGCCCAGCGGGAGCAGTGTCGGAGCAGACTATAAATGCCCAGCGGGAGCAGTGTCGGAGCAGCCTATAAAGGCCCAGCGGGAGCAGTGTCGGAGAGGCCTATAAAAAGCCCAGCGGGTGCTCGAGGATCAGTGTCGGAGTGGCCAATAAAAGACCCAGCGGGACCAGTGTCGGAGCAGCCTATAAAAGGCCCAGCGGGAGCAGTGTCAGAGCAGCCTATAAAAGGCCCAGCCGTAGCTCGAGAGTCTGTGTCGGAGAGGCCTATAAAAGACCCAGCGGGAGCAGTATCAGAGCAGCCTATAAAAGACCCAGCGGGAGCAGTGTCGGAGCAGCCTATAAAAGGCCCAGTGGGAGCAGTGTTGGAGAGTCCTATAAAAGGCCCAGCGGGAGCAGTGTCAGAGCAGCCTCTAAAGGCCCAGCGGGAGCTGTGTCGGAGCAGCCTATAAAAGGCCCAGCGGGAGCAGTGTCGGAGCAGCCTATAAAAGGCCCAGTGGGAGCAGTGTCCGAGCAGCCTATAAATGGCCCAGCGGGAGCAGTGTCAGAGAGGCTTATAAAAGGCCCAGCGGGAGCAGTGTCGGAGAGGCCTATAAAAGGCCCAGCGGGAGCTCGAGAGTCAGTGTCGGAGAGGCCTATAAAAGGCCCAGCAGGAGCAGTGACGGAGAGGCCTATAAAAGGCCCTGCGGGAGCAGTGTCGGAGCAGCCTTTAAAGGCCCAGCGGGAGCTGTGTCGGAGCAGCGTATAAAAGGCCCAGCGGGAGCAGTGTCGGAGCAGCCTATCAAGGCCCAGCGAGAGTCAGTGTCAGAGAGGCCTATAAAAGGCCCAGCGGGAGCAGTGTCGGAGCAGCCTAAAAAAGGCCCAGTGGGATCAGTGTCCGAGCAGCCAATAAATGGCCCAGCGGGAGCAGTGTCAGAGAGGCCTATCAAAGGCCCAGCGAGAGCAGTGTCGGAGCAGCCTATAAAAGGCCCAGCGGGAGCAGTGTCGGAGCAGCCTATCAAGGCCCAGCGGGAGCAGTGTCGGAGAGGCCTATAAAAGGCCCTGCGGGAGCAGTGTCAGAGCAGCCTATAAAGGCCCAGCGGGAACTGTGTCGGAGCAGGCTATAAAAGGCCCAGCAGGAGCAGTGTCCGAGCAGCCAATAAATGGCCCAGCGGGAGCAGTGTCAGAGAGGCCTATCAAGGCCCAGCGGGAGCAGTGTCGGAGAGGCCTATAAAAGGCCCAGCAGGAGCAGTGTCGGAGAGGCCTATAAAAGGCCCTGCGGGAGCAGTGTCGGAGCAGCCTATAAAGGCCCAGCGGGAGCTGTGTCGGAGCAGCCTATAAAAGGCCCAGCGGGAGCAGTGTCGGAGAGGCCTATAAAAGGCCCAGCGAGAGTCAGTGTCGGAGAGGCCTATAAAAGGCCCAGCGGGAGTAGTTCCGTAGCAGCCTATAAAAGCCCCAATGGGAACAGTGTTGGAGAGGCCTATAAAATGCCCAGTGGGAGCAATGTCGGAGCGGCCTATAAAGGCCCAGCGGGAGCAGTGTCGGACAGGCCTATAAAGGCCCAGCGGGAGCAGTGTCAGAGAGGCCTATAAAGGCCCAGCGGGAGCTGTGTCGGAGCAGCCTATAAAAGGCCCAGCGGGAGCAGTGTCGGAGAGGCCAATAAAAGGCCCAGCGAGAGTCAGTGTTGGAGAGGCCTATAAAAGGCCCAGCGGGAGCAGTGCCATAGCAGCCTATAAAGGCCCAGCGGGAGCAATGTCGGAGCGGCCTATAAAGGCCCAGCGGGAGCAGTGTCAGACAGGCCTATAAAGGCCCAGCGGGAGCAATGTCGGAGCGGCCTATAAAAGGCCCAGCGTGAGCAGTGTCGGAGAGGCCTATAAAAGGCCCAGCGGGAGCAATGTCGGAGCGGCCTATAAAGGCCCAGCCGGAGCAGTGTCGGACAGGCCTATAAAGGCCCAGCGGGAGCAGTGTCAGAGAGGCCTATAAAGGCCCAGTGGGAGCAGTGTCAGAGAGGCCTATAAAAGGCGCAGCGGGAGCTCGAGAGTCAGTGTCGGAGATGCCTATAAAAAACCCAGCGGGAGCAGTGTCGGAGAGGCCTATAATAGGCCCAGCGAGAATCAGTGTCGGAGAGACCTATAAAGGGCCTGCGGTAGCAGTGTCGGAGCGGCCTATAAAGGCCCAGTGGGTGCTGTCTCGGAGCAGCCTATAAAGGCCCAGCGGGATCAGTGTCGGAGCAGCCTATAAAGGCCCAGCGGGAGCAGTGTCGGAGAGGCCTATAAAGGCCCAGTGGAAGCAGTTTCAGAGCAGCCTACAAAAGGCCCAGCAGGAGCAGTGTCGGAGCAGCCTGTAAAAGGCCCAGCGGGAGCAGTTTCGGAGAGGCCTATAAAAGGCCCAGCGAGAGTCAGTGTCGGAGAGGCCTATAAAAGTCCCAGCGGGAGCAGTGTCGGAGCAGCCTATAAAGGCCCAGCGGGAGCTGTGTCGGAGCGGCCTATAAAGGCCCAGCGGGAGCAGTGTCAGAGAGGCCTATAAAGGCCCAGTGGGAGCAGTGTCAGAGAGGCCTATAAAAGGCGCAGCGGGAGCTCGAGAGTCAGTGTCGGAGATGCCTATAAAAAACCCAGCGGGAGCAGTGTCGGAGAGGCCTATAATAGGCCCAGCGAGAATCAGTGTCGGAGAGACCTATAAAGGGCCTGCGGTAGCAGTGTCGGAGCGGCCTATAAAGGCCCAGTGGGTGCTGTCTCGGAGCAGCCTATAAAGGCCCAGCGGGATCAGTGTCGGAGCAGCCTATAAAGGCCCAGCGGGAGCAGTGTCGGAGAGGCCTATAAAGGCCCAGTGGAAGCAGTTTCAGAGCAGCCTACAAAAGGCCCAGCGGGAGCAGTGTCGGAGCAGCCTGTAAAAGGCCCAGCGGGAGCAGTTTCGGAGAGGCCTATAAAAGGCCCAGCGAGAGTCAGTGTCGGAGAGGCCTATAAAAGTCCCAGCGGGAGCAGTGTCGGAGCAGCCTATAAAGGCCCAGCGGGAGCTGTGTCGGAGCGGCCTATAAAGTCCCAGCGGGAGCTGCATTGGAGCAGCCAATAAAAGGCCCAGCGGGAGCAGTGTCGGAGCAGCCTATAAAGGCCCAGCGGGAGCTAGAGAGTCAGTGTCGGAGCGGCCTATAAAGGCCCAGCAGGAGCAGTGTAGGAGAGGCCGATAAAAGACCCAGCGGGAGCAGTGTCAGAGCAGCCTATAAAAGGCCCAGCGGGAGCAGTGTAGGAGAGGCCGATAAAAGACCCAGCGGGAGCAGTGTCAGAGCAGCCTATAAAAGGCCCAGCGGGAGCAGTGTCAGAGAAGCCGATAAAAGACCCAGTGGGAGCAGTGTCGGAGCAGCCTATAAAAGGCCCAGCGGGAGCAGTGTCGGAGCAGCATATAAAGGCCCAGCGGGAGCAGTGTCGGAGCAGCCTATAAAAGGCCCAGCGGGAGCAGTGTCGGTGCAGCCTATAAAGGCCCAGCGGGAGCAGTGTCAGAGCAGCCGAAAAAGGCCCAGCGGGAGCAGTGCCAGAGAGGCCTATGAAAGGCCCAGTGGGAGCTCGAGAGTCAGTGTCGGAGAGGCCTATAAAAAACCCAGCGTGAGCAGTGTCAGAGCAGCCTATCAAAGGCCCAGCGGGAGCTCGAGAGTCAGTGATGGAGAGGCCTATCAAAGGCCCAGTGGGAGCAGTGTCGGAGAGTCCTATAAAAGGCCCAGCGGGAGCAGTGACGGAGCGGCCTGTAAAAGGCCCAGCGATCGTAGTGTCTGAGCAGCCTATAAAAGGCCCAGCAGGAGCAGTGTCGGAGCAGCCTATAAATGCCCAGCGGGAGCAGTGTCGGAGCAGCCTATAAATGCCCAGCGGGAGCAGTGTCGGAGCAGCCTATAAAGGCCCAGCGGGAGCAGTGTCGGAGCAGCCTATAAAGGCCCAGCGGGAGCAGTGTCGGAGAGGCCTATGAAAGGCCCAGCGGGAGCTCGAGAGTCAGTGTCGGAGAGGCCTATAAAAGACCCAGCGTGAGCAGTGTCAGAGCAGCCTATAAATCGCCCAGCGGGAGCAATGACGGAGCAGCCGAAAAAGGCCCAGCGGGAGCAGTGTCAGAGAGGCCTATGAAAGGCCCAGCGGGAGCTCGAGAGTCAGTGTCGGAGAGGCCTATAAAAGACACAGCGTGAGCAGTGTCAGAGCAGCCTATAAAAGGCCCAGCGGGAGCTCGAGAGTCAGTGACGGAGAGGCCTATAAAAGGCCCAGTGGGAGCAGTGTCGGAGAGTCCTATAAAAGGCCCAGCGGCAGCAGTGTCGGAGCAGCCTATAAAGGCCCAAAGGCAGCAGTGACGGAGCGGCATGTAAAAGGCCCAGCGATCGTAGTGTCTGAGCAGCCTATAAAAGGCCCAGCAGGAGCAGTGTCGGAGCAGCCTATAAAGGCCCAGCGGGAGCAGTGTCGGAGCAGCCTATAAAGGCCCAGTGCGAGCAGTGTCGGAGCAGCCTATAAAGGCCCAGTGGGAGCAGTGTCGGAGAGGCCTATAAAAAGCCCAGCGGGTGCTCGAGGATCAGTGTCGGAGAGGCCTATAAAAGACCCAGCGGGAGCAGTGTCGGAGCAGCCTATAAAAGGCCCAGCGGGAGCAGTGTCAGAGCAGCCTATAAAAGGCCCAGCCGTAGCTCGAGAGTCTGTGTCGGACAGGCCTATAAAAGACCCAGCGGGAGCAGTATCTGAGCAGCCTATAAAAGACCCAGTGGGAGCAGTGTCGGAGCAGCCTATAAAAGACCCAGCGGGAGCAGTATCATAGCAGCCTATAAAAGGACCAGCGGGAGCTCGAGAGTCAGTGTCTAAGAGGCCTATAAAAGGCCCAGTGGGAGCAGTGTTGGAGAGTCCTATAAAAGGCCCAGCGGGAGCAGTGTCGGAGCAGCCTATAAAGGCCCAGCGGGAGCTGTGTCGGAGCAGCCTATAAACGGCCCAGCGGGAGCAGTGTCGGCGAGGCCTATCAAAGGCCCAGCGAGAGTCAGTGTCAGAGAGGCCTATAAAAGGCCCAGCGGGAGCAGTGTCGGAGCAGCCTATAAAAGGCCCAGTGGGAGCAGTGTCCAAGCAGCCAATAAATGGCCCAGCGGGAGCAGTGTCAGAGAGGCTTATAAAAGGCCCAGCGGGAGCAGTGTCGGAGCAGCCTATCAAGGCCCAGCGGGAGCAGTGTCGGAGAGGCCTATAAAAGGCCCAGCAGGAGCAGTGTCGGAGAGGCCTATAAAAGACCCTGCGGGAGCAGTGTCGGAGCAGCCTATAAAGGCCCGGCGGGAGCTGTGTCGGAGCAGCCTATAAAAGGCCCAGCGGGAGCAGTGTCGGAGAGGCCTATAAAAGGCCCAGCGAGAGTCAGTGTCGGAGAGGCCTATAAAAGGCCCAGCGGGAGCAGTGCCGTAGCAGCCTATAAAAGCCCCAATGGGAGCAGTGTTGGAGAGGCCTATAAAAGGCCCAGCGGGAGCAATGTCGGAGCGGCCTATAAAGGCCCAGCGGGAGCATTGTCGGACAGGCCTATAAAGGCCCAGCGTGAGCAGTGTCGGAGCGGCCTATAAAAGGCCCAGCGAGAATCAGTGTCGGAGAGGCCTATAAAGGGCCTGCGGTAGCAGTGTCGGAGCGGCCTATAAAGGCCCAGTGGGTGCTGTCTCGGAGCAGCCTATAAACGCCCAGCGGGATCAGTGTCGGAGCAGCCTATAAAGGCCCAGCGGGAGCAGTGTCGGAGAGGCCTATAAAGGCCCAGTGGAAGCAGTTTCAGAGCAGCCTACAAAAGGCCCAGCGGGAGCAGTGTCGGAGCAGCCTGTAAAAGGCCCAGCGGGAGCAGTTTCGGAGAGGCCTATAAAAGGCCCAGCGAGAGTCAGTGTCGGAGAAGCCTATAAAAGGCCCAGCGGGAGCAGTGTCAGAGCAGCCTATAAAGGCCCAGCGGGAGCTGTGTCGGAGCGGCCTATAAAGTCCCAGCGGGAGCTGCGTTGGAGCAGCCAATAAAAGGCCCAGCGGGAGTAGTGTCGGAGCAGCCTATAAAGGCCCAGCGGGAGCTAGAGAGTCAGTGTCGGAGCCGCCTATAAAGGCCCAGCAGGAGCAGTGTAGGAGAGGCCGATAAAAGGCCCAGCGGGAGCAGTGTCAGAGAAGCCGATAAAAGACCCAGTGGGAGCAGTGTCGGAGCAGCCTATAAAAGGCCCAGCGGGAGCAGTGTCAGAGCAGCATATAAAGGCCCAGCGGGAGCAGTGTCGGAGCAGCCTATAAAGACCCAGCGGGAGCAGTGTCAGAGCAGCCTATAAATCGCCCAACGGGAGCAATGACGGAGCAGCCGAAAAAGGCCCAGCGGGAGCAGTGCCAGAGAGGCCTATGAAAGGCCCAGCGGGAGCTCGAGAGTCAGTGTCGGAGAGGCCTATAAAAAACCCAGCGTGAGCAGTGTCAGAGCAGCCTATAAAAGGCCCAGCGGGAGCTCGAGAGTCAGTGATGGAGAGGCCTATCAAAGGCCCAGTGGGAGCAGTGTCGGAGAGTCCTATAAAAGGCCCAGCGGGAGCAGTGACGGAGCGGCCTGTAAAAGGCCCAGCAATCGTAGTGTCTGAGCAGCCTATAAAAGGCCCAGCAGGAGCAGTGTCGGAGCAGCCTATAAAGGCCCAGCGGGAGCAGTGTCGGAGCAGACTATAAATGCCCAGCGGGAGCAGTGTCGGAGCAGCCTATAAAGGCCCAGCGGGAGCAGTGTCGGAGAGGCCTATAAAAAGCCCAGCGGGTGCTCGAGGATCAGTGTCGGAGTGGCCGATAAAAGACCCAGCGGGAGCAGTGTCAGAGCAGCCTATAAAAGGCCCAGCGGGAGCAGTGTCAGAGAAGCCGATAAAAGACCCAGTGGGAGCAGTGTCGGAGCAGCCTATAAAAGGCCCAGCGGGAGCAGTGTCGGAGCAGCATATAAAGGCCCAGCGGAAGCAGTGTCGGAGCAGCCTATAAAAGGCCCAGCGGGAGCAGTGTCGGTGCAGCCTATAAAGGCCCAGCGGGAGCAGTGTCAGAGCAGCCGAAAAAGGCCCAGCGGGAGCAGTGCCAGAGAGGCCTATGAAAGGCCCAGCGGGAGCTCGAGAGTCAGTGTCGGAGAGGCCTATAAAAAACCCAGCGTGAGCAGTGTCAGAGCAGCCTATCAAAGGCCCAGCGGGAGCTCGAGAGTCAGTGATGGAGAGGCCTATAAAAGGCCCAGTGGGAGCAGTGTCGGAGCGGCCTATAAAAGGCCCAGCGGGAGCAGTGACGGAGCGGCCTGTAAAAGGCCCAGCGATCGTAGTGTCTGAGCAGCCTATAAAAGGCCCAGCAGGAGCAGTGTCGGAGCAGCCTATAAATGCCCAGCGGGAGCAGTGTCGGAGCAGCCTATAAATGCCCAGCGGGAGCAGTGTCGGAGCAGCCTATAAAGGCCCAGCGGGAGCAGTGTCGGAGCAGCCTATAAAGGCCCAGCGGGAGCAATGACGGAGCAGCCGAAAAAGGCCCAGCGGGAGCAGTGTCAGAGAGGCCTATGAAAGGCCCAGCGGGAGCTCGAGAATCAGTGTCGGAGAGGCCTATAATAGACCCAGCGTGAGCAGTGTCAGAGCAGCCTATAAAAGGCCCAGCGGGAGCTCGACAGTCAGTGACGGAGAGGCCTATAAAAGGCCCAGTGGGAGCAGTGTCGGAGAGTCCTATAAAAGGCCCAGCGGCAGCAGTGTCGGAGCAGCCTATAAAGGCCCAAAGGCAGCAGTGACGGAGCGGCCTGTAAAAGGCCCAGCGATCGTAGTGTCTGAGCAGCCTATAAAAGGCCCAGTAGGAGCAGTGTCGGAGCAGCCTATAAAGGCCCAGCGGGAGCAGTGTCGGAGCAGCCTATAAAGGCCCAGCGCGAGCAGTGTCGGAGCAGCCTATAAAGGCCCAGTGGGAGCAGTGTCGGAGAGGCCTATAAAAAGCCCAGCGGGTGCTCGAGGATCAGTGTCGGAGAGGCCTATAAAAGACCCAGCGGGAGCAGTGTCGGAGCAGCCTATAAAAGGCCCAGCGGGAGCAGTGTCAGAGCAGCCTATAAAAGGCCCAGCCGTAGCTCGAGAGTCTGTGTCGGACAGGCCTATAAAAGACCCAGCGGGAGCAGTATCAGAGCAGCCTATAAAAGACCCAGCGGGAGCAGTGTCGGAGCAGCCTATAAAAGACCCAGCGGGAGCAGTATCAGAGCAGCCTATAAAAGGACCAGCGGGAGCTCGAGAGTCAGTGTCTAAGAGGCCTATAAAAGGCCCAGTGGGAGCAGTGTTGGAGAGTCCTATAAAAGGCCCAGCGGGAGCAGTGTCGGAGCAGCCTATAAAGGCCCAGCGGGAGCTGTGTCGGAGCAGCCTATAAACGGCCCAGCGGGAGCAGTGTCGGCGAGGCCTATCAAAGGCCCAGTGAGAGTCAGTGTCAGAGAGGCCTATAAAAGGCCCAGTGGGAGCAGTGTCCGAGCAGCCAATAAATGGCCCAGCGGGAGCAGTGTCAGAGAGGCTTATAAAAGGCCCAGCGGGAGCAGTGTCAGAGCAGCCTATCAAGGCCCAGCGGGAGCAGTGTCGGAGAGGCCTATAAAAGGCCCAGCAGGAGCAGTGTCGGAGAGGCCTATAAAAGACACTGCGGGAGCAGTGTCGGAGCAGCCTATAAAGGCCCAGCGGGAGCTGTGTCGGAGCAGCCTATAAAAGGCCCAGTGGGAGCAGTGTCGGAGAGGCCTATAAAAGGCCCAGCGAGAGTCAGTGTCGGAGAGGCCTATAAAAGGCCCAGCGGGAGCAGTGCCGTAGCAGCCTATAAAAGCCCCAATGGGAGCAGTGTTGGAGAGGCCTATAAAAGGCCCAGCGGGAGCAATGTCGGAGCGGCCTATAAAGGCCCAGCGGGAGCAGTGTCGGACAGGCCTATAAAGGCCCAGCGTGAGCAGTGTCGGAGCGGCCTATAAAAGGCCCAGCGAGAATCAGTGTCGGAGAGGCCTATAAAGGGCCTGCGGTAGCAGTGTCGGAGCGGCCTATAAAGGCCCAGTGGGTGCTGTCTCGGAGCAGCCTATAAACGCCCAGCGGGATCAGTGTCGGAGCAGCCTATAAAGGCCCAGCGGGAGCAGTGTCGGAGAGGCCTATAAAGGCCCAGTGGAAGCAGTTTCAGAGCAGCCTACAAAAGGCCCAGCGGGAGCAGTGTCGGAGCAGCCTGTAAAAGGCACAGCGGGAGCAGTTTCGGAGAGGCCTATAAAAGGCCCAGCGAGAGTCAGTGTCGGAGAGGCCTATAAAAGGCCCAGCGGGAGCAGTGTCAGAGCAGCCTATAAAGGCCCAGCGGGAACTGTGTCGGAGCGGCCTATAAAGTCCCAGCGGGAGCTGCGTTGGAGCAGCCAATAAAAGGCCCAGCGGGAGTAGTGTCGGAGCAGCCTATAAAGGCCCAGCGGGAGCTAGAGTGTCAGTGTCGGAGCGGCCTATAAAGGCCCAGCAGGAGCAGTGTAGGAGAGGCCGATAAAAGACCCAGCGGGAGCAGTGTCAGAGCAGCCTATAAAAGGCCCAGCGGGAGCAGTGTAGGAGAGGCCGATAAAAGACCCAGCGGGAGCAGTGTCAGAGCAGCCTATAAAAGGCCCAGCGGGAGCAGTGTCAGAGAAGCCGATAAAAGACCCAGTGGGAGCAGTGTCGGAGCAGCCTATAAAAGGCCCAGCGGGAGCAGTGTCGGAGCAGCATATAAAGGCCCAGCGGGAGCAGTGTCGGAGCAGCCTATAAAGACCCAGCGGGAGCAGTGTCAGAGCAGCCTATAAATCGCCCAACGGGAGCAATGACGGAGCAGCCGAAAAAGGCCCAGCGGGAGCAGTGCCAGAGAGGCCTATGAAAGGCCCAGCGGGAGCTCGAGAGTCAGTGTCAGAGAGGCCTATAAAAAACCCAGCGTGAGCAGTGTCAGAACAGCCTATAAAAGGCCCAGCGGGAGCTCGAGAGTCAGTGATGGAGAGGCGTATCAAAGGCCCAGTGGGAGCAGTGTCGGAGAGTCCTATAAAAGGCCCAGCGGGAGCAGTGACGGAGCGGCCTGTAAAAGGCCCAGCGATCGTAGTGTCTGAGCAGCCTATAAAAGGCCCAGCAGGAGCAGTGTCGGAGCAGCCTATAAAGGCCCAGCGGGAGCAGTGTCGGAGCAGACTATAAATGCCCAGCGGGAGCAGTGTCGGAGCAGCCTATAAAGGCCCAGCGGGAGCAGTGTCGGAGAGGCCTATAAAAAGCCCAGCGGGTGCTCGAGGATCAGTGTCGGAGTGGCCAATAAAAGACCCAGCGGGACCAGTGTCGGAGCAGCCTATAAAAGGCCCAGCGGGAGCAGTGTCAGAGCAGCCTATAAAAGGCCCAGCCGTAGCTCGAGAGTCTGTGTCGGAGAGGCCTATAAAAGACCCAGCGGGAGCAGTATCAGAGCAGCCTATAAAAGACCCAGCGGGAGCAGTGTCGGAGCAGCCTATAAAAGGCCCAGTGGGAGCAGTGTTGGAGAGTCCTATAAAAGGCCCAGCGGGAGCAGTGTCAGAGCAGCCTCTAAAGGCCCAGCGGGAGCTGTGTCGGAGCAGCCTATAAAAGGCCCAGCGGGAGCAGTGTCGGAGCAGCCTATAAAAGGCCCAGTGGGAGCAGTGTCCGAGCAGCCTATAAATGGCCCAGCGGGAGCAGTGTCAGAGAGGCTTATAAAAGGCCCAGCGGGAGCAGTGTCGGAGAGGCCTATAAAAGGCCCAGCGGGAGCTCGAGAGTCCGTGTCGGAGAGGCCTATAAAAGGCCCAGCAGGAGCAGTGACGGAGAGGCCTATAAAAGGCCCTGCGGGAGCAGTGTCGGAGCAGCCTTTAAAGGCCCAGCGGGAGCTGTGTCGGAGCAGCGTATAAAAGGCCCAGCGGGAGCAGTGTCGGAGCAGCCTATCAAGGCCCAGCGAGAGTCAGTGTCAGAGAGGCCTATAAAAGGCCCAGCGGGAGCAGTGTCGGAGCAGCCTAAAAAAGGCCCAGTGGGATCAGTGTCCGAGCAGCCAATAAATGGCCCAGCGGGAGCAGTGTCAGAGAGGCCTATCAAAGGCCCAGCGAGAGCAGTGTCGGAGCAGCCTATAAAAGGCCCAGCGGGAGCAGTGTCGGAGCAGCCTATCAAGGCCCAGCGGGAGCAGTGTCGGAGAGGCCTATAAAAGGCCCTGCGGGAGCAGTGTCAGAGCAGCCTATAAAGGCCCAGCGGGAGCTGTGTCGGAGCAGGCTATAAAAGGCCCAGCAGGAGCAGTGTCCGAGCAGCCAATAAATGGCCCAGCGGGAGCAGTGTCAGAGAGGCCTATAAAAGGCCCTGCGGAAGCAGTGTCGGAGCAGCCTATAAAGGCCCAGCGGGAGCTGTGTCGGAGCAGCATATAAAAGGCCCAGCGGGAGCAGTGTCGGAGAGGCCTATAAAAGACCCAGCGGGAGCAGTGTCGGAGCGGCATATAAAAGGCCCAGCGGGAGCAGTGTCGGAGCGGCATATAAAAGGCCCAGCGGGAGCAGTGTCGGAGCGGCATATAAAGGCCCAGCGGGAGCAGTGTCGGAGTGGCCTATAAAGGCCCAGCGGGAGCAGTGTCGGACAGTCCTATAAAGGCCCAGTGGGAGCAGTGTCGGAGAGGCCTATAAAAGGCTCAGCGGGAGCTCGAGAGTCAGTGTCGGAGATGCCTATAAAAAACCCAGCGGGAGCAGTGTCGAAGCAGCATATAAAAGGCCCAGCGTGAGCAGTGTCGGAGCGGCCTATAAAAGGCCCAGCGAGAATCTGTGTCGGAGAGGCCGAAAAGGGCCTGTGGTAGCAGTGTCGGAGCGGCCTATAAAGGCCCAGTGGGTGCTGTCTCGGAGCAGCCTATAAAGGCCCAGCAGGATCAGTGTCTGAGCAGCCTATAAAGGCCCAGCGGGAGCAGTGTCGGAGAGGCCTATAAAGGCCCATTGGAAGCAGTTTCAGAGCAGCCTACAAAAGGCCCAGCGGGAGCAGTGTCGGAGCAGCCTGTAAAAGGCCCAGTGTGAGCAGAGTCGGAGCAGCCTATAAAGGCCCAGCGGGAGCAGTGTCGGAGCGGCCTATAAAGTCCCAGCGGGAGCTGCGTTGGAGCAGCCTATAAAGGCCCAGCGGGAGCTAGAGAGTCAGTGTCGGAGCAGCCTATAAAGGCCCAGCGGGAGCAGTGTCAGAGCAGCCTATAAAAGGCCCAGCGGGAGCAGTGTCAGAGAAGCCAATAAAAGACCCAGTGGGAGCAGTGTCGGAGCAGCCTATAAAAGGCCCAGCGGGAGCAGTGTCGGAGCAGCCTATAAAGACCCAGCGGGAGCAGTGTCGGAACAGCCTATATAGGCCCAGCGGGAGCAGTGTCGGTGCAGCCTATAAAGGCCCAGCGGGAGCAGTGTCAGAGCAGCCTATAAAAGGCCCAGCGGGAGCAATGACGGAGCAGCCGAAAAAGGCCCAACAGGAGCAGTGCCAGAAAGGCCTATGAAAGGCCCAGCGGGAGCTCGAGAGTCAGTGACGGAGAGGTCTATAAAAGGCCCAGTGGGAGCAGTGTCGGAGAGCCCTATAAAAGGCCCAGTGGCAGCAGTGACGGAGCAGCCTATAAAGGCCCAGCGGGAGCAGTGACGGAGCAGCCTGTAAAAGGCCCAGCGATTGTAGTGTCAGAGCAGCCTATAAAAGGCCCAGCGGGAGCAGTGTCAGAGCAGCCTATAAAACGCGCAGCGGGAGCAGTGTCGGAGCAGCCTATAAAGGCCCAGCGGGAGCAGTGTCGGAGCAGCCTAGAAAGGCCGAGCGGGAGCAGTGTCAGAGCAGCCTATAAGGGCCCAGCGGGAGCAGTGTCGGAGCAGCCTATAAAGGCCCAGCGGGAGCAGTGTCAGAGCAGCCTATAAAACTCCCAGCGGGTGCAATGTCGGAGCAACCTATAAAGACCCAGCGGGAGCAGTGTCGGAGAGGCCTATAAAAAGCCCAGCGGGTGATCGAGGATCAGTGTCGGAGAGGCCAATAAAAGACCCAGCGGGACCAGTGTCGGAGCAGCCTATAAAAGGCCCAGCGGGAGCAGTGTCAGAGCAGCCTATAAAAGACCCAGCCATAGCTCGAGAGTCTGTGTCAGAGAGGCCTATAAAAGACCCAGCGGGAGCAGTATCAGAGCAGCCTATAAAAGACCCAGCGGGAGCAGTGTCGGAGCAGCCTATAAAAGACCCAGAGGGAGCAGTATCAGAGCAGCCTATAAAAGGACCAGCGGGAGCTCGAGAGTCAGTGTCTAAGAGGCCTATAAAAGGCCCAGTGGGAGCAGTGTTGGAGAGTCCTATAAAAGGCCCAGCGGGAGCAGTGTCGGAGCAGCCTATAAAGGCCCCAGCGGGAGCAGTGTCGGAGAGGCCTATAAAAGGCCCAGCAGGAGCAGTGTCGGAGAGGCCTAAAAAAGGCCCAGCGGGAGCAGTGTCGGAGAGGCTTATAAATGGCCCAGCGGGAGCAGTGCTGTAGCAGCCTATAAAAGCCCCAGCGGGAGCAGTGTCGGAGAGGCCTATAAAAGGCCCAGCAGGAGCAGTGTCGGAGAGGCCTATAAAAGCCCCAATGGGAGCAGTGTTGGAGAGGCCTATAAAGGCCCAGCGGGAGCAATGTCGGAGCGACCTATAAAGGCCCAGTGGGAGCAGTGTCGGACAGGCCTATAAAGGCCCAGCGGGAGCAGTGTCAGAGAGGCCTATAAAGGCCCAGCGGGAGCAGTGTCGGAGAGGCCTATAAAAGGCGCAGCGGGAGCTCGAGAGTCAGTGTCGGAGATGCCTATAAAAAACCCAGCGGGAGCAGTGTCGAAGCAGCATATAAAAGGCCCAGCGGGAGGAGTGTCGGAGAGGCCTATAAAGGCCCAGCGTGAGCAGTGTCGGAGCGGCCTATAAAAGGCCCAGCGAGAATCAGTGTCGGAGAGGCCTATAAAGGGCCTGCGGTAGCAGTGTCGGAGCGGCCTATAAAGGCCCAGTGGGTGCTGTCTCGGAGCAGCCTATAAAGGCCCAGCGGGATCAGTGTCGGAGCAGCCTATAAAGGCCCAGCGGGAGCAGTGTCGGAGAGGCCTATAAAGGCCCAGTGGAAGCAGTTTCAGAGCAGCCTACAAAAGGCCCAGCGGGAGCAGTGTCGGAGCAGCCTGTAAAAGGCCCAGCGGGAGCAGTTTCGGAGAGGCCTATAAAAGGCCCAGCGAGAGTCAGTGTCGGAGAGGCCTATAAAAGGCCCAGCGGGAGCAGTGTCAGAGCAGCCTATAAAGGCCCAGCGGGAGCTGTGTCGGAGCCGCCTATAAAGTCCCAGCGGGAGCTGCGTTGGAGCAGCCAATAAAAGGCCCAGCGGGAGTAGTGTCGGAGCAGCCTATAAAGGCCCAGCGGGAGCTAGAGAGTCAGTGTCGGAGCGGCCTATAAAGGCCCAGCAGGAGCAGTGTAGGAGAGGCCGATAAAAGACCCAGCGGGAGCAGTGTCAGAGCAGCCTATAAAAGGCCCAGCGGGAGCAGTGTAGGAGATGCCGATAAAAGACCCAGCGGGAGCAGTGTCAGAGCAGCCTATAAAAGGCCCAGCGGGAGCAGTGCCAGAGAAGCCGATAAAAGACCCAGTGGGAGCAGTGTCGGAGCAGCCTATAAAAGGCCCAGCGGGAGCAGTGTCGGAGCAGCCTATAAAGACCCAGTGGGAGCAGTGTCAGAGCAGCCTATAAATCGTCCAACGGGAGCAATGACGGAGCAGCCGAAAAAGGCCCAGCGGGAGCAGTGCCAGAGAGGCCTATGAAAGGCCCAGCGGGAGCTCGAGAGTCAGTGTCGGAGAGGCCTATAAAAAACCCAGCGTGAACAGTGTCAGAGCAGCCTATAAAAGGCCCAGCGGGAGCTCGAGAGTCAGTGATGGAGAGGCCTATAAAAGGCCCAGTGGGAGCAGTGTCGGAGAGTCCTATAAAAGGCCCAGCGGGAGCAGTGACGGAGCGGCCTGTAAAAGGCCCAGCGATCGTAGTGTCTGAGCAGCCTATAAAAGGCCCAGCAGGAGCAGTGTCGGAGCAGCCTATAAAGGCCCAGCGGGAGCAGTGTCGGAGAAGCCTATAAATGCCCAGCGGGAGCAGTGTCGGAGCAGCCTATAAAGGCCCAGCGGGAGCAGTGTCGGAGAGGCCTATAAAAAGCCCAGCGGGTGCTCGAGGATCAGTGTCGGAGTGGCCAATAAAAGACCCAGCGGGACCAGTGTCGGAGCAGCCTATAAAAGGCCCAGCGGGAGCAGTGTCAGAGCAGCCTATAAAAGGCCCAGCCGTAGCTCGAGAGTCTGTGTCAGAGAGGCCTATAAAAGACCCAGCGGGAGCAGTATCAGAGCAGCCTATAAATGACCCAGCGGGAGCAGTGTCGGAGCAGCCTATAAAAGGCCCAGTGGGAGCAGTGTTGGAGAGTCCTATAAAAGGCCCAGCGGGAGCAGTGTCGGAGCAGCCTCTAAAGGCCCAGCGGGAGCTGTGTCGGAGCAGCCTATAAAAGGCCCAGCGGGAGCAGTGTCGGAGCAGCCTATAAAAGGCCCAGTGGGAGCAGTGTCCGAGCAGCCTATAAATGGCCCAGCGGGAGCAGTGTCAGAGAGGCTTATAAAAGGCCCAGCGGGAGCAGTGTCGGAACAGCCTATCAAGGCCCAGCGGGAGCAGTGTCGGAGAGGCCTATAAAAGGCCCAGCGGGAGCTCGAGAGTCAGTGTCGGAGAGGCCTATAAAAGGCCCAGCAGGAGCAGTGACGGAGAGGCCTATAAAAGGCCCTGCGGGAGCAGTGTCGGAGCAGCCTTTAAAGGCCCAGCGGGAGCTGTGTCGGAGCAGCCTATAAAAGGCCCAGCGGGAGCAGTGTCGGCGAGGCCTATCAAAGGCCCAGCGAGAGTCAGTGTCAGAGAGGCCTATAAAAGGCCCAGCGGGAGCTGTGTCGGAGCAGCCTATAAAAGGCCCAGTGGGAGCAGTGTCCGAGCAGCCAATAAATGGCCCAGCGGGAGCAGTGTCAGAGAGGCCTATCAAAGGCCCAGCGAGAGCAGTGTCGGAGCAGCCTATAAAAGGCCCAGCGGGAGCAGTGTCGGAGCAGCCTATCAAGGCTCAGCGGGAGCAGTGTCGGAGAGGCCTATAAAAGGCCCTGCGGGAGCAGTGTCGGAGCAGCCTATAAAGGCCCAGCGGGAGCTGTGTCGGAGCAGGCTATAAAAGGCCCAGCGGGAGCAGTGTCCGAGCAGCGAATAAATGGCCCAGCGGGAGCATTGTCAGAGAGGCCTATAAAAGGCCCTGCGGGAGCAGTGTCGGAGCAGCCTATAAAGGCCCAGCGGGAGCTGTGTCGGAGCAGCCTATAAAAGGCCCAGCGAGAGCTCGAGAGTCAGTGTCGGAGAGGCCTATAAAAGGCCCAGCGGGAGCAGTGTCAGAGCAGCCTATAAAGGCCCAGCGGGAGCAGTGTCAAAGAGGCCTATAAAGGCCCAGCGGCAGCAGTGTCGGAGAGGCCTATAAAAGGCTCAGCGGGAGCTCGAGAGTCAGTGTCGGAGATGACTATAAAAAACCCAGCGGGAGCAGTGTCGAAGCAGAATATAAATGGCCCAGCGGGAGCAGTGTCGGAGAGGCCTATAAAGGCCCAGCGTGAGCAGTGTCGGAGCGGCCTATAAAAGGCCCAGCGAGAATCAGTGTCGGAGAGGCCGAAAAAGGCCTGCGGTAGCAGTGTCGGAGCGGCCTATAAAGGCCCAGTGGGTGCTGTCTCGGAGCAGCCTAGAAAGGCCCAGCGGGATCAGTGTCGGAGCAGCCTATAAAGGCCCAGCGGGAGCAGTGTCGGAGAGGCCTATAAAGGCCCAGTGGAAGCAGTTTCAGAGCAGCCTACAAAAGGCCCAGCGGGAGCAGTGTCGGAGCAGCCTGTAAAAGGCCCAGTGTGAGCAGTGTCGGAGCAGCCTATAAAGGCCCAGCGGGAGCTGTGTCGGAGCGGCCTATAAAGTCCCAGCGGGAGCTGTGTTGGAGCAGCCAATAAAAGGCCCAGCGGGAGCAGTGTCGGAGCAGCCTATAAAGTCCCAGCGGGAGCTGCGTTGGAGCAGCCTATAAAAGCCCAGCGGGAGCTAGAGAGTCAGTGTCGGAGCAGCCTATAAAGGCCCAGCGGGAGCAGTGTCAGAGCAGCCTATAAAAGGCCCAGCGGGAGCAGTGTCAGAGAAGCCAATAAAAGACCCAGCGGGAGCAGTGTCGGAGCGGCCTATAAAGACCCAGCGGGAGCAGTGTCGGAGCAGCCTATAAAAGGCCCAGCGGGAGCAGTGTCGGTGCAGCCTACAAAGGCCCAGCGGGAGCAGTGTCAGAGCAGCCTATAAATCGCCCAGCGGGAGCAGTGTCGGAGCAGCCTATAAAGGCCCAGCGGGAGCAGTGTCGGAGAGTCCTATAAAAGGCCCAGCGGCAGCAGTATCGGAGCAGCCTATAAAGGCCCAGCGGGAGCAGTGACGGAGCAGCCTGTAAAAGGCCCAGCGATCGTAGTGTCTGAGCAGCCTATAAAAGGCCCAGCGGGAGCAGTGTCAGAGCAGCCTATAAAACGCCCAGCGGGAGCAGTGTCAGAGCAGCCTATAAAGGCCCAGCGGGAGCAGTGTCGGAGCAGCCTATAAAGGCCCAGCGGGAGCAGTGTCAGAGCAGCCTATAAGGGCCCAGCGGGAGCAGTGTCAGAGCAGCCTATAAAACGCCCAGCGGGAGCAGTGTCGGAGCAGCCTATAAAGGCCCAGCGGGAGCAGTGTCAGAGCAGCCTATAAAACGCCCAGCGGGAGCAGTGTCGGAGCAGCCTATAAGGGCCCAGCGGGAGCAGTGTCAGAGCAGCCTATAAAACGCCCAGCGGGAGCAGTGTCGGAGCAGCCTATAAAAGGCCCAGCGGGATCAGTGTCGGAGCAGCCTATAAAGGCCCAGAGGGAGCAGTGTCAGAGCAGCCTATAAAACGCCCAGCGGGTGCAATGTCGGAGCAGCCTATAAAGGCCCAGCGGGAGCAGTGTCAGAGCAGCCTATAAAACGCCCAGCGGGTGCAATGTCGGAGCAGCCTATAAAGACCCAGCGGGAGCAGTGTCGGAGAGGCCTATAAAAAGCCCAGCGGGTGCTCGAGGATCAGTGTCGGAGAGGCCAATAAAAGACCCAGCGGGACCAGTGTCGGAGCAGCCTATAAAAGGCCCAGCGGGAGCAGTGTCAGAGCAGCCTATAAAAGGCCCAGCCATAGCTCGAGAGTCTGTGTCGGAGAGGCCTATAAAAGACCCAGCGGGAGCAGTGTCGGAGAGGCCTATAAAAGACCCAGCGGGAGCAGTATCAGAGCAGCCTATAAAAGACCCAGCGGGAGCAGTGTCGGAGCAGCCTATAAAAGACCCAGCGGGAGCAGTATCAGAGCAGCCTATAAAAGGACCAGCGGGAGCAGTGTTGGAGAGTCCTATAAAAGGCCCAGCGGGAGCAGTGTCGGAGCAGCCTATAAAGGCCCAGCGGGAGCAGTGTCGGCGAGGCCTATCAAAGGCCCAGCGAGAGTCAGTGTCAGAGAGGCCTATAAAAGGCCCAGCAGGAGCAGTGTCGGAGCAGCCTATAAAGGCCCAGCGGGAGCAGTGTCGGAGCAGCCTATAAATGCCCAGCGGGAGCAGTGTCGGAGCAGCCTATAAAGGCCCAGCGGGAGCAGTGTCGGAGAGGCCTATAAAAAGCCCAGCGGGTGCTCGAGGATCAGTGTCGGAGTGGCCAATAAAAGACCCAGCGGGACCAGTGTCGGAGCAGCCTATAAAAGGCCCAGCGGGAGCAGTGTCAGAGCAGCCTATAAAACGCCCAGCGGGAGCAGTGTCGTTTCAGCCTATAAGGGCCCAGCGGGAGCAGTGTCAGAGCAGCCTATAAAACGCCCAGCGGGAGCAGTGTCGGAGCAGCCTATAAAAGGCCCAGCGGGAGCAGTGTCGGAGCAGCCTATAAAGGCCCAGCGGGAGCAGTGTCAGAGCAGCCTATAAAACGCCCAGCGGGTGCAATGTCGGAGCAGCCTATAAAGGCCCAGCGGGAGCAGTGTCAGAGCAGCCTATAAAACGCCCAGCGGGTGCAATGTCGGAGCAGCCTATAAAGACCCAGCGGGAGCAGTGTCGGAGAGGCCTATAAAAAGCCCAGCGGGTGCTCGAGGATCAGTGTCGGAGAGGCCAATAAAAGACCCAGCGGGACCAGTGTCGGAGCAGCCTATAAAAGGCCCAGCGGGAGCAGTGTCAGAGCAGCCTATAAAAGGCCCAGCCATAGCTCGAGAGTCTGTGTCGGAGAGGCCTATAAAAGACCCAGCGGGAGCAGTGTTGGAGAGGCCTATAAAAGACCCAGCGGGAGCAGTATCAGAGCAGCCTATAAAAGGACCAGCGGGAGCAGTGTTGGAGAGTCCTATAAAAGGCCCAGCGGGAGCAGTGTCGGAGCAGCCTATAAAGGCCCAGCGGGAGCAGTGTCGGCGAGGCCTATCAAAGGCCCAGCGAGAGTCAGTGTCAGAGAGGCCTATAAAAGGCCCAGCAGGAGCAGTGTCGGAGCAGCCTATAAAGGCCCAGCGGGAGCAGTGTCGGAGCAGCCTATAAATGCCCAGCGGGAGCAGTGTCGGAGCAGCCTATAAAGGCCCAGCGGGAGCAGTGTCGGAGAGGCCTATAAAAAGCCCAGCGGGTGCTCGAGGATCAGTGTCGGAGTGGCCAATAAAAGACCCAGCGGGACCAGTGTCGGAGCAGCCTATAAAAGGCCCAGCGGGAGCAGTGTCAGAGCAGCCTATAAAACGCCCAGCGGGAGCAGTGTCGGAGCAGCCTATAAGGGCCCAGCGGGAGCAGTGTCAGAGCAGCCTATAAAACGCCCAGCGGGAGCAGTGTCGGAGCAGCCTATAAAAGGCCCAGCGGGAGCAGTGTCGGAGCAGCCTATAAAGGCCCAGCGGGAGCAGTGTCAGAGCAGCCTATAAAACGCCCAGCGGGTGCAATGTCGGAGCAGCCTATAAAGGCCCAGCGGGAGCAGTGTCAGAGCAGCCTATAAAACGCCCAGCGGGTGCAATGTCGGAGCAGCCTATAAAGACCCAGCGGGAGCAGTGTCGGAGAGGCCTATAAAAAGCCCAGCGGGTGCTCGAGGATCAGTGTCGGAGAGGCCAATAAAAGACCCAGCGGGACCAGTGTCGGAGCAGCCTATAAAAGGCCCAGCGGGAGCAGTGTCAGAGCAGCCTATAAAAGGCCCAGCCATAGCTCGAGAGTCTGTGTCGGAGAGGCCTATAAAAGACCCAGCGGGAGCAGTGTCGGAGAGGCCTATAAAAGACCCAGCGGGAGCAGTATCAGAGCAGCCTATAAAAGACCCAGCGGGAGCAGTGTCGGAGCAGACTATAAAAGACCCAGCGGGAGCAGTATCAGAGCAGCCTATAAAAGGACCAGCGGGAGCAGTGTTGGAGAGTCCTATAAAAGGCCCAGCGGGAGCAGTGTCGGAGCAGCCTATAAAGGCCCAGCGGGAGCAGTGTCGGCGAGGCCTATCAAAGGCCCAGCGAGAGTCAGTGTCAGAGAGGCCTATAAAAGGCCCAGCAGGAGCAGTGTCGGAGCAGCCTATAAAGGCCCAGCGGGAGCAGTGTCGGAGCAGCCTATAAATGCCCAGCGGGAGCAGTGTCGGAGCAGCCTATAAAGGCCCAGCGGGAGCAGTGTCGGAGAGGCCTATAAAAAGCCCAGCGGGTGCTCGAGGATCAGTGTCGGAGTGGCCAATAAAAGACCCAGCGGGACCAGTGTCGGAGCAGCCTATAAAAGGCCCAGCGGGAGCAGTGTCAGAGCAGCCTATAAAAGGCCCAGCCGTAGCTCGAGAGTCTGTGTCAGAGAGGCCTATAAAAGACCCAGCGGGAGCAGTATCAGAGCAGCCTATAAAAGGCCCAGCGGGAGCAGTGTCGGAGAGGCCGATAAAAGACCCAGCGGGAGCAGTGTCGGAGAGGCCTATAAAAGGCCCAGTGGGAGCAGTGTTGGAGAGTCCTATAAAAGGCCCAGCGGGAGCAGTGTCGGAGCAGCCTATCAAGGCCCAGCGGGAGCAGTGTCGGAGAGGCCTATAAAAGGCTCAGCGGGAGCTCGAGAGTCAGTGTCGGAGAGGCCTATAAAAGGCCCAGAAGGAGCAGTGTCGGAGAGGCCTATAAAAGGCCCAGCGGGAGCTCGAGAGTCAGTGTCGGAGAGGCCTATAAAAGGCCCTGCGGGAGCAGTGTCGGAGCTGCCTATAAAGGCCCAGCGGGAGCTGTGTTGGAGCAGCCTATAAAGGCCCAGCGGGAGCAGTGTCGGAGCAGCCTATAAAAGGCCCAGCGGGAGCAGTGTCGGAGCAGCCTATAAAAGGCGCAGCGGGAGCAGTGTCGGAGCAGCCTATAAAGGCCCAGCGGGAGCAGTGTCGGAGCGGCCTATACAAGGCCCAGCGAGAGTAAGTGTCGGAGAGGCCTATAAAGGCCCAGCGGTAGCAGTGTCGGAGCGGCCTATAAAGGCCCAGTGGGAGCTGTGTCGGAACAGCCTATAAAGGCCCAGCGGGAGCAGTGTCGGAGCAGCCTATAAAGGCCCAGCGGGAGCAGTGTCGGAGCAGCCTATAAAGGCCTAGTGGGAGCAGTGTCGCAGCGGCCTATAAAGTCCCAGCGGGACCTGCGTCGGAGCAGCCAATAAAAGGCCCAGCGGGAGCAGTGTCAGAGGGGCATATAAAGGCCCAGTGGGAGTAGTTTCAGAGCAGACTATAAAAGGGCCAGCGGGAGCAGTGTCGGAGCAGCCTGTAAAAGGCCCAGTGGGAGCAGTGTCGGAGCGGCCTATAAAGTCCCAGCGGGACCTGCGTCGGAGCAGCCAATAAAAGGCCCAGCGGGAGCACTGTCGGAGCGGCCGATAAAAGACCCAGCGGGAGCAGTGTCGGAGCAGCCTATAAAGGCCCAGCGGGAGCAGTGTCGGAGCAGCCTATAACGGCCCAGCGGGAGCAGCGTCAGCGCAGATTATAAAGACCCAGCGGGAGCTGTGTCGGAGCAGCCTATAAAAGACCCAGCGGGAGCAGTGTCGGAGAGGCCTATAAAAGGCCCAGCAGGAGCAGTGTCGGAGCAGCCTATAAAAGGCCTAGCGGGAGCAGTGTCGCAGAGGCCTATAAAAGGCCCAGCGGGAGGAGTGTCGGAGCGGCCTATAAAAGACCCAGCGGGAGCTCAAGAGTCAGTGTCGGAGAGGCCTATAAAAGGCCCAGCGGGAGCAGTGTCTGAGAGCCCAATAAAAGGCCCAGCGGGAGCAGTGTCGGAGCAACCTATAAAGGCCCAGCGGGAGAAGTGTCCGAGTAGCTTATAAAGGCTCAGCGGGAGGAGTTTCAGAGCAGGCTATAAAACGCCCAGCGGGAGCAATGTCGGAGCAGCCTATAAAGGCCCAGCGGGAGCACTGTTGGAGAGGCCAATAAAAGACCCAGCGGGAGCAGTGTCGGAGAGGCCTATAGAAGGCCCAGCGGGAGCAGTGTTGGAGAGGCCTATAAATGCCCAGCGGGAGCAGTGTCGGAGAGGCCAATAAAGGCACAGTGGGAGCAGTGTCGGAGCAGCCTATAAAGGCCCAGGGGATCAGTGTCGGAGCAGCCTATAAAAGGCCCAGCGGGAGCAGTGTCGGAGAGGCCGATAAAAGACCCAGTGGGAGCAGTGTCGGAGCAGCCTATAAAAGGCCCAGTGGGAGCAGTGGCGGAGCAGCCTATAAAAGGCCCAGCGGGAGCAGTGTCAGAGCAGCCTATAAAAGGCCCAGCGGGAGCAGTGTCTGCGCAGCCTATAAAAGGCCCAGCGGGAGCAGTGTCGGAGCAGCCTATAAAGGCCCAGCGGGAGCAGTGTCGGAGCAGCCAATAAAGGCCCAGCGGGAGCAGTGTCAGAGCAGCTTATAAAGGCTCAGCGGGAGCAGTGTCAGAGCAGGCTATAAAGGCCCAGCGGGAGCAGTGTCGGAGAGGCCTATAAAAGGCCCAGCGGGAGCTCGAGAGTCAGTGTCGGAGAGGCCTATAAAAGACCCAGCGGGAGCAGTGTCGGAGCAGCCTATAAAAGGCCCAGCGGGAGCAGTGTCAGAGCAGCCTATAAAAGGCCCAGCGGGAGCTCGAGAGTCAGTGTCAGAGAGGCCTATAAAAGGCCCAGTGGGAGCAGTGTCGGAGAGGCCTATAAAAGGCCCAGCGGGAGCAGTGGCGGAGCAGCCTATAAAGGCCCAGCGGGAGCTGTGTCGGAGCAGCCTATAAAAGGCCCAGCGGGAGCAGTGTCGGACAGGCCTATGAAAGGCCCAGCGGGAGCAGTGTCGGAGCAGCCTATAAAAGGCCCAGTGGGAGCAGTGTCAGAGCAGCCTATAAAGGCCCAGCGGGAGCAGTGTCGGAGCAGCCTATAAATGCCCAGCGGGAGCAGTGTCGGAGCAGCCTATAAAGGCCCAGCGGGAGCAGTGTCGGAGAGGCCTATAAAAAGCCCAGCGGGTGCTCGAGGATCAGTGTCGGAGTGGCCAATAAAAGACCCAGCGGGGCCAGTGTCGGAGCAGCCTATAAAAGGCCCAGCGGGAGCAGTGTCAGAGCAGCCTATAAAAGGCCCAGCCGTAGCTCGAGAGTCTGTGTCAGAGAGGCCTATAAAAGACCCAGCGGGAGCAGTATCAGAGCAGCCTATAAATGACCCAGCGGGAGCAGTGTCGGAGCAGCCTATAAAAGGCCCAGTGGGAGCAGTGTTGGAGAGTCCTATAAAAGGCCCAGCGGGAGCAGTGTCGGAGCAGCCTCTAAAGGCCCAGCGGGAGCTGTGTCGGAGCAGCCTATAAAAGGCCCAGCGGGAGCAGTGTCGGAGCAGCCTATAAAAGGCCCAGTGGGAGCAGTGTCCGAGCAGCCTATAAATGGCCCAGCGGGAGCAGTGTCAGAGAGGCTTATAAAAGGCCCAGCGGGAGCAGTGTCGGAACAGCCTATCAAGGCCCAGCGGGAGCAGTGTCGGAGAGGCCTATAAAAGGCCCAGCGGGAGCTCGAGAGTCAGTGTCGGAGAGGCCTATAAAAGGCCCAGCAGGAGCAGTGACGGAGAGGCCTATAAAAGGCCCTGCGGGAGCAGTGTCGGAGCAGCCTTTAAAGGCCCAGCGGGAGCTGTGTCGGAGCAGCCTATAAAAGGCCCAGCGTGAGCAGTGTCGGCGAGGCCTATCAAAGGCCCAGCGAGAGTCAGTGTCAGAGAGGCCTATAAAAGGCCCAGCGGGAGCAGTGTCGGAGCAGCCTATAAAAGGCCCAGTGGGAGCAGTGTCCGAGCAGCCAATAAATGGCCCAGCGGGAGCAGTGTCAGAGAGGCCTATCAAAGGCCCAGCGAGAGCAGTGTCGGAGCAGCCTATAAAAGGCCCAGCGGGAGCAGTGTCGGAGCAGCCTATCAAGGCCCAGCGGGAGCAGTGTCGGAGAGGCCTATAAAAGGCCCTGCGGGAGCAGTGTCGGAGCAGCCTATAAAGGCCCAGCGGGAGCTGTGTCGGAGCAGGCTATAAAAGGCCCAGCGGGAGCAGTGTCCGAGCAGCGAATAAATGGCCCAGCGGGAGCATTGTCAGAGAGGCCTATAAAAGGCCCTGCGGGAGCAGTGTCGGAGCAGCCTATAAAGGCCCAGCGGGAGCTGTGTCGGAGCAGCCTATAAAAGGCCCAGCGAGAGCTCGAGAGTCAGTGTCGGAGAGGCCTATAAAAGGCCCAGCGGGAGCAGTGTCGGAGCAGCCTATAAAAGGCCCATCGGGAGCAGTGCAGTAGCAGCCTATAAAAGCCCCAATGGGATCAGTGTTGGAGAGGCCTATAAAGGCCCAGCGGGAGCAGTGTCGGAGCAGCCTATAAAGGCCCAGCGGGAGCTGTGTCGGAGCAGCCTATAAAAGGCCCAGCAGGAGCAGTGTCGGAGAGCCCTATAAAAGGCCCAGCGAGAGTCAGTGTCGGAGAGGCCTATAAAAGGCCCAGCGGGAGCAGTGTCAATGCAGCCTATCAAGGCCCAGCGGGAGCAGTGTCAAAGAGGCCTATAAAGGCCCAGCGGCAGCAGTGTCGGAGAGGCCTATAAAAGGCTCAGCGGGAGCTCGAGAGTCAGTGTCGGAGATGACTATAAAAAACCCAGCGGGAGCAGTGTCGAAGCAGCATATAAAAGGCCCAGCGGGAGCAGTGTCGGAGAGGCCTATAAAGGCCCAGCGTGAGCAGTGTCGGAGCGGCCTATAAAAGGCCCAGCGAGAATCAGTGTCGGAGAGGCCGAAAAAGGCCTGCGGTAGCAGTGTCGGAGCGGCCTATAAAGGCCCAGTGGGTGCTGTCTCGGAGCAGCCTATAAAGGCCCAGCGGGATCAGTGTCGGAGCAGCCTATAAAGGCCCAGCGGGAGCAGTGTCGGAGAGGCCTATAAAGGCCCAGTGGAAGCAGTTTCAGAGCAGCCTACAAAAGGCCCAGCGGGAGCAGTGTCGGAGCAGCCTGTAAAAGGCCCAGTGTGAGCAGTGTCGGAGCAGCCTATAAAGGCCCAGCGGGAGCTGTGTCGGAGCGGCCTATAAAGTCCCAGCGGGAGCTGCGTTGGAGCAGCCAATAAAAGGCCCAGCGGGAGCAGTGTCGGAGCGGCCTATAAAGTCCCAGCGGGAGCTGCGTTGGAGCAGCCTATAAAAGCCCAGCGGGAGCTAGAGAGTCAGTGTCGGAGCAGCCTATAAAGGCCCAGCGGGAGCAGTGTCAGAGCAGCCTATAAAAGGCCCAGCGGGAGCAGTGTCAGAGAAGCCAATAAAAGACCCAGCGGGAGCAGTGTCGGAGCGGCCTATAAAGACCCAGCGGGAGCAGTGTCGGAGCAGCCTATAAAAGGCCCAGCGGGAGCAGTGTCGGTGCAGCCTATAAAGGCCCAGCGGGAGCAGTGTCAGAGCAGCCTATAAATCGCCCAGCGGGAGCAGTGTCGGAGCAGCCTATAAAGGCCCAGCGGGAGCAGTGTCGGAGAGTCCTATAAAAGGCCCAGCGGCAGCAGTATCGGAGCAGCCTATAAAGGCCCAGCGGGAGCAGTGACGGAGCAGCCTGTAAAAGGCCCAGCGATCGTAGTGTCTGAGCAGCCTATAAAAGGCCCAGCGGGAGCAGTGTCAGAGCAGCCTATAAAACGCCCAGCGGGAGCAGTGTCGGAGCAGCCTATAAAGGCCCAGCGGGAGCAGTGTCGGAGCAGCCTATAAAGGCCCAGCGGGAGCAGTGTCAGAGCAGCCTATAAGGGCCCAGCGGGAGCAGTGTCAGAGCAGCCTATAAAACGCCCAGCGGGAGCAGTGTCGGAGCAGCCTATAAAGGCCCAGCGGGAGCAGTGTCAGAGCAGCCTATAAAACGCCCAGCGGGAGCAGTGTCGGAGCAGCCTATAAGGGCCCAGCGGGAGCAGTGTCAGAGCAGCCTATAAAACGCCCAGCGGGAGCAGTGTCGGAGCAGCCTATAAAAGGCCCAGCGGGAGCAGTGTCGGAGCAGCCTATAAAGGCCCAGCGGGAGCAGTGTCAGAGCTGCCTATAAAACGCCCAGCGGGTGCAATGTCGGAGCAGCCTATAAAGGCCAAGCGGGAGCAGTGTCAGAGCAGCCTATAAAACGCCCAGCGGGTGCAATGTCGGAGCAGCCTATAAAGACCCAGCGGGAGCAGTGTCGGAGAGGCCTATAAAAAGCCCAGCGGGTGCTCGAGGATCAGTGTCGGAGAGGCCAATAAAAGACCCAGCGGGACCAGTGTCGGAGCAGCCTATAAAAGGCCCAGCGGGAGCAGTGTCAGAGCAGCCTATAAAAGGCCCAGCCATAGCTCGAGAGTCTGTGTCGGAGAGGCCTATAAAAGACCCAGTGGGAGCAGTGTCGGAGAGGCCTATAAAAGACCCAGCGGGAGCAGTATCAGAGCAGCCTATAAAAGACCCAGCGGGAGCAGTGTCGGAGCAGCCTATAAAAGACCCAGCGGGAGCAGTATCAGAGCAGCCTATAAAAGGACCAGCGGGAGCAGTGTTGGAGAGTCCTATAAAAGGCCCAGCGGGAGCAGTGTCGGAGCAGCCTATAAAGGCCCAGCGGGAGCAGTGTCGGCGAGGCCTATCAAAGGCCCAGCGAGAGTCAGTGTCAGAGAGGCCTATAAAAGGCCCAGCAGGAGCAGTGTCGGAGCAGCCTATAAAGGCCCAGCGGGAGCAGTGTCGGAGCAGCCTATAACTGCCCAGCGGGAGCAGTGTCGGAGCAGCCTATAAAGGCCCAGCGGGAGCAGTGTCGGAGAGGCCTATAAAAAGCCCAGCGGGTGCTCGAGGATCAGTGTCGGAGTGGCCAATAAAAGACCCAGCGGGACCAGTGTCGGAGCAGCCTATAAAAGGCCCAGCGGGAGCAGTGTCAGAGCAGCCTATAAAAGGCCCAGCCGTAGCTCGAGAGTCTGTGTCAGAGAGGCCTATAAAAGACCCAGCGGGAGCAGTATCAGAGCAGCCTATAAAAGGCCCAGCGGGAGCAGTGTCGGAGAGGCCGATAAAAGACCCAGCGGGAGCAGTGTCGGAGAGGCCTATAAAAGGCCCAGTGGGAGCAGTGTTGGAGAGTCCTATAAAAGGCCCAGCGGGAGCAGTGTCGGAGCAGCCTATCAAGGCCCAGCGGGAGCAGTGTCGGAGAGGCCTATAAAAGGCCCAGCGGGAGCTCGAGAGTCAGTGTCGGAGAGGCTTATAAAAGGCCCAGCAGGAGCAGTGTCGGAGAGGCTTATAAAAGGCCCTGCGGGAGCAGTGTCGGGGCAGCCTATAAAGGCCCAGCGGGAGCTGTGTTGGAGCAGCCTATAAAGGCCCAGCGGGAGCTGTGTCGGAGCAGCCTATAAAAGGCCCAGCGGGAGCAGTGTCGGAGCAGCCTATAAAAGGCGCAGCGGGAGCAGTGTCGGAGCAGCCTATAAAGGCCCAGCGGGAGCAGTGTCGGAGCGGCCTATACAAGGCCCAGCGAGAGTAAGTGTCGGAGAGGCCTATAAAGGCCCAGCGGTAGCAGTGTCGGAGCGGCCTATAAAGGCCCAGTGGGAGCTGTGTCGGAACAGCCTATAAAGGCCCAGCGGGAGCAGTGTCGGAGCAGCCTATATAGGCCCAGCAGGAGCAGTGTCGGAGCAGCCTATAAAGGCCTAGTGGGAGCAGTGTCGGAGCGGCCTATAAAGTCCCAGCGGGACCTGCGTCGGAGCAGCCAATAAAAGGCCCAGCGGGAGCAGTGTCAGAGGGGCATATAAAGGCCCAGTGGGAGTAGTTTCAGAGCAGACTATAAAAGGCCCAGCGGGAGCAGTGTCGGAGCAGCCTGTAAAAGGCCCAGTGGGAGCAGTGTCGGAGCGGCCTATAAAGTCCCAGCGGGACCTGCGTCGGAGCAGCCAATAAAAGGCCCAGCGGGAGCACTGTCGGAGCGGCCGATAAAAGACCCAGCGGGAGCAGTGTCGGAGCAGCCTATAAAGGCCCAGCGGGAGCAGTGTCGGAGCAGCCTATAAAGGCCCAGCGGGAGCAGCGTCAGCGCAGATTATAAAGACCCAGCGGGAGCTGTGTCGGAGCAGCCTATAAAAGACCCAGCGGGAGCAGTGTCGGAGAGGCCTATAAAAGGCCCAGCAGGAGCAGTGTCGGAGCAGCCTATAAAAGGCCTAGCGGGAGCAGTGTCGCAGAGGCCTATAAAAGGCCCAGCGGGAGGAGTGTCGGAGCGGCCTATAAAAGACCCAGCGGGAGCTCAAGAGTCAGTGTCGGAGAGGCCTATAAAAGGCCCAGCGGGAGCAGTGTCTGAGAGCCCTATAAAAGGCCCAGCGGGAGCAGTGTCGGAGCAACCTATAAAGGCCCAGCGGGAGAAGTGTCCGAGTAGCCTATAAAAGGCCCAGCGGGAGCTGTGTCAGAGCAACCTATAAAAGGCCCAGCGGGAGCAGTGTCGGAGAGGCTGATAAAAGGCCCAGCGAGAGTCAGTGTCGGAGCAGCCTATAAAAGGCCCAGCGGGAGTAGTGTCGGAGAGGCCTATAAATGCCCAGCGGGAGCAGTGTCGGAGAGGCCTATAGAAGGCACAGCGGGAGCAGTGTCGGAGAGGCCTATAAATGCCCAGCGGGAGCAGTGTCGGAGAGGCCAATAAAGGCCCAGCGGGAGCAGTGTCGGAGCAGCCTATAAAAGGCCCAGTGGGAGCAGTGGCGGAGCAGCTTATAAAGGCCCAGCGGGAGCAGTGTCGGAGCAGCCAATAAAGGCCCAGCGGGAGCAGTGTCAGAGCAGCTTATAAAGGCTCAGCGGGAGCAGTGTCAGAGCAGGCTATAAAACGCCCAGCGGGAGCAATGTCGGAGCAGCCTATAAAGGCCCAGCGGGAGCACTGTTGGAGAGGCCAATAAAAGACCCAGCGGGAGCAGTGTCGGAGAGGCCTATAGAAGGCCCAGCGGGAGCAGTGTTGGAGAGGCCTATAAATGCCCAGCGGGAGCAGTGTCGGAGAGGCCAATAAAGGCACAGTGGGAGCAGTGTCGGAGCAGCCTATAAAGGCCCAGGGGATCAGTGTCGGAGCAGCCTATAAAAGGCCCAGCGGGAGCAGTGTCGGAGAGGCCGATAAAAGACCCAGTGGGAGCAGTGTCGGAGCAGCCTATAAAAGGCCCAGTGGGAGCAGTGGCGGAGCAGCCTATAAAAGGCCCAGCGGGAGCAGTGTCAGAGCAGCCTATAAAAGGCCCAGCGGGAGCAGTGTCTGCGCAGCCTATAAAAGGCCCAGCGGGAGCAGTGTCGGAGCAGCCTATAAAGGCCCAGCGGGAGCAGTGTCGGAGCAGCCAATAAAGGCCCAGCGGGAGCAGTGTCAGAGCAGCTTATAAAGGCTCAGCGGGAGCAGTGTCAGAGCAGGCTATAAAGGCCCAGCGGGAGCAGTGTCGGAGAGGCCTATAAAAGGCCCAGCGGGAGCTCGAGAGTCAGTGTCGGAGAGGTCTATAAAAGACCCAGCGGGAGCAGTGTCGGAGCAGCCTATAAAAGGCCCAGCGGGAGCAGTGTCAGAGCAGCCTATAAAAGGCCCAGCGGGAGCTCGAGAGTCAGTGTCAGAGAGGCCTATAAAAGGCCCAGTGGGAGCAGTGTCGGAGAGGCCTATAAAAGGCCCAGCGGGAGCAGTGGCGGAGCAGCCTATAAAGGCCCAGCGGGAGCTGTGTCGGAGCAGCCTATAAAAGGCCCAGCGGGAGCAGTGTCGGACAGACCTATGAAAGGCCCAGCGGGAGCAGTGTCGGAGCAGCCTATAAAAGGCCCAGTGGGAGCAGTGTCAGAGCAGCCTATAAAGGCCCAGCGGGAGCAATGTCGGAGAGGCCTATAAAGGACCCAGCAGGAGCACGAGAGTCAGTGTCGGAGAGGCCTATAAAAGACCCAGCGGGAGCAGTGTCGGAGAGGCCTATAAAAGGCCCAGCGGGAGCAATGTCGGAGCAGCCTATAAAGGCCCAGCGGGAGCAGTGTCGGAGAGGCCTATAAAGGACCCAGCAGGAGCTCGAGAGTCAGTGTCGGAGCGGCCTATAAAAGGCCAAGCGAGTGTCAGTGTCGGAGAGGCCTCTGAAAGGCCCAGCAGGAGCAGTATCCGAGCAGCCTATAAAAGGCCCAGCGGGAGCAGTGTCGGAGCAGCCTATAAAAGGCCCAGCGGGAGCAGTGTCGGAGAGGCCTTTAAAAGGCGCAGTGGGAGCAGTGTCGGAGCAGCCGATAAAGGCCCAGCGGGAGCAGTGTCAGAGAGGCCTATAAAAAGCCCAGCGGGAGTACGAGAGTCAGTGTCGGAGAGGCCTATAAAAGGCCCAGCGGGAGCTATGTCGGAGCAGCCTCTAAAAGGCCCAGCGGGAGCAGTGTCGGAGCGGCCTATAAAGGCCCAGCGGGAGCAGCGTCGGAGCAGCCTATAAAAGGCCCAGTGGGAGCAGTGTCGGAGAGGCCTATAAAAGGCACAGCGAGAGTCAGTGTCGGAGAGGCCTATAAAAGGCCCTGCGGGAGCTGTGTCGGAGCAGCCTATAAAAGGCCCAGCGGGAGCAGTGTCGGAGCAGCCTATAAAAGCCCCAGCGGGAGCAGTGTCGGAGAGCCCTATAAAAGGCCAGTAGGAGCAGTGTCGGAGCAGCCTATAAAAGACGCAGAGGGAGCAGTGTCGGAGCGGCCTATAAAAGGCCCAGTGGGAGCAGTGTCGGAGAGGCCATAAAAAGGCCCAGCGGGAGCAGTGTCAGAGCGGCCTTTCAAGGCCCAGCGGGAGCAGTGTCGTACAGGCCCATAAAGGCCCAGCGGGAGCAGTGTCAGAGAGGACAATAAAGGCCCAGCGGGAGCAGTGTCGGAGAGGCCTATAAACGGCCCAGCGGGAGCTCGAGAGTCAGTGTCGGACATGCCTATAAAAAACCCAGCGGGAGCAGTGTCGGAGCAGCCTATAAAAGGCCCAGCGGGAGCAGTGTCGGAGAGGCCTATAAAGGCCCAGCGGGAGCAGTGTCGGAGCGGCCTATACAAGGCCCAGCGAGAGTAAGTGTCGGAGAGGCCTATAAAGGCCCAGCGGTAGCAGTGTCGGAGCGGCCTATAAAGGCCCAGTGGGAGCTGTGTCGGAGCAGCCTATAAAGGCCCAGTGGGAGCAGTGTCGGAACAGCCTATAAAGGCCCAGCGGAGCAGTGTCGGAGCAGCCTATAAAGGCCCAGCGGGAGCAGTGTCGGAGCAGCCTATAAAGGCCCAGTGGGAGCAGTGTCGGAGCGGCCTATAAAGTCCCAGCGGGACCTGCGTCGGAGCAGACTATAAAAGGCCCAGCGGGAGCAGTGTCAGAGGGGCCTATAAAGGCCCAGTGGGATTAGTTTCAGCGCAGACTATAAAAGGCCCAGCGGGAGCAGTGTCGGAGCAGCCTGTAAAATGCCCAGTGGGAGCAGTGTCGGAGCGGCCTATAAAGTCCCAGCGGGACCTGCGTCGGAGCAGCCAATAAAAGGCCCAGCGGGAGCACTGTCGGAGCGGCCGATAAAAGACCCAGCGGGAGCAGTGTCGGAGCAGCCTATAAAGGCCCAGCGGGAGCAGCGTCAGCGCAGATTATAAAGACCCAGCGGGAGCTGTGTCGGAGCAGCCTATAAAAGACCCAGCGGGAGCAGTGTCGGAGAGGCCTATAAAAGGCCCAGCAGGAGCAGTGTCGGAGCAGCCTATAAAAGGCCCAGCTGGAGCAGTGTCGCAGAGGCCTATAAAAGGCCCAGCGGGAGGAGTGTCGGAGCGGCCTACAAAGGCCCAGCAGGAGCAGCGTCGGAGCGGCCTATAAAGGCCCAGCGGGAGAAGTGTCCGAGTAGCCTATAAAAGGCCCAGCGGGAGCTGTGTCAGAGCAACCTATAAAAGGCCCAGCGGGAGCAGTGTCGGAGAGGCTGATAAAAGGCCCAGCGAGAGTCAGTGTCGGAGCAGCCTATAAAAGGCCCAGCGGGAGTAGTGTCGGAGAGGCCTATAAATGCCCAGTTGGAGCAGTGTCGGAGAGGCCTATAGAAGGCACAGCGGGAGCAGTGTCGGAGAGGCCTATAAATGCCCAGCGGGAGCAGTGTCGGAGAGGCCAATAAAGGCCCAGCGGGAGCAGTGTCGGAGCAGCCTATAAAGGCCCAGCGGGAGCAGTGTCGGAGAGGCCTATAAAAGGCCCAGCGTGAGCTCGAGCGTCAGTGTCGGAGCGGCCTATAAAGGCCCAGCGGGAGCAGTGTTGGAGAGGCCAATAAAAGACCCAGCGGGAGCAGTGTCGGAGAGGCCTATAAATGCCCAGCGGGAGCAGTGTCGGAGAGGCCAATAAAGGCACAGCGGGAGCAGTGTCGGAGCAGCCTATAAAGGCCCAGGGGATCAGTGTCGGAGCAGCCTATAAAAGGCCCAGCGGGAGCAGTGTCGGAGAGGCCGATAAAAGATCCAGTGGGAGCAGTGTCGGAGCAGCCTATAAAAGGCCCAGTGGGAGCAGTGGCGGAGCAGCCTATAAAGGCCCAGCGGGAGCAGTGTTAGAGCAGCCTATAAAAGGCCCAGCGGGAGCAGTGTCTGCGCAGCCTATAAAAGGCCCAGCGGGAGCAGTGTCGGAGCAGCCTATAAAGGCCCAGCGGGAGCAGTGTCGGAGCAGCCAATAAAGGCCCAGCGGGAGCAGTGTCAGAGCAGCTTATAAAGGCTCAGCGGGAGCAGTGTCAGAGCAGGCTATAAAGGCCCAGCGGGAGCAGTGTCGGAGAGGCCTATAAAAGGCCCAGCGGGAGCTCGAGAGTCAGTGTCGGAGAGGCCTATAAAAGACCCAGCGGGAGCAGTGTCGGAGCAGCCTATAAAAGGCCCAGCGGGAGCAGTGTCAGAGCAGCCTATAAAAGGCCCAGCGGGAGCTCGAGAGTCAGTGTCAGAGAGGCCTATAAAAGGCCCAGTGGGAGCAGTGTCGGAGAGGCCTATAAAAGGCCCAGCGGGAGCAGTGGCGGAGCAGCCTATAAAGGCCCAGCGGGAGCTGTGTCGGAGCAGCCTATAAAAGGCCCAGCGGGAGCAGTGTCGGACAGGCCTATGAAAGGCCCAGCGGGAGCAGTGTCGGAGCAGCCTATAAAAGGCCCAGTGGGAGCAGTGTCAGAGCAGCCTATAAAGGCCCAGCGGGAGCAATGTCGGAGAGGCCTATAAAGGACCCAGCAGGAGCACGAGAGTCAGTGTCGGAGAGGCCTATAAAAGACCCAGCGGGAGCAGTGTCGGAGAGGCCTATAAAAGGCCCAGCGGGAGCAATGTCGAAGCAGCCTATAAAGGCCCAGCGGGAGCAATGTCAGAGAGGCCTATAAAGGACCCAGCAGGAGCTCGAGAGTCAGTGTCGGAGCGGCCTATAAAAGGCCAAGCGAGTGTCAGTGTCGGAGAGGCCTCTGAAAGGCCCAGCAGGAGCAGTATCCGAGAAGCCTATAAAAGGCCCAGCGGGAGCAGTGTCGCAGAGGCCTATAAAAGGCCCAGCGGGAGGAGTGTCGGAGCGGCCTACAAAGGCCCAGCAGGAGCAGCGTCGGAGCGGCCTATAAAGGCCCAGCGGGAGAAGTGTCCGAGTAGCCTATAAAAGGCCCAGCGGGAGCTGTGTCAGAGCAACCTATAAAAGGCCCAGCGGGAGCAGTGTCGGAGAGGCTGATAAAAGGCCCAGCGAGAGTCAGTGTCGGAGCAGCCTATAAAAGGCCCAGCGGGAGTAGTGTCGGAGAGGCCTATAAATGCCCAGCGGGAGCAGTGTCGGAGAGGCCTATAGAAGGCACAGCGGGAGCAGTGTCGGAGAGGCCTATAAATGCCCAGCGGGAGCAGTGTCGGAGAGGCCAATAAAGGCCCAGCGGGAGCAGTGTCGGAGCAGCCTATAAAGGCCCAGCGGGAGCAGTGTCGGAGAGGCCTATAAAAGGCCCAGCGTGAGCTCGAGCGTCAGTGTCGGAGCGGCCTATAAAGGCCCAGCGGGAGCAGTGTTGGAGAGGCCAATAAAAGACCCAGCGGGAGCAGTGTCGGAGAGGCCTATAAATGCCCAGCGGGAGCAGTGTCGGAGAGGCCAATAAAGGCACAGCGGGAGCAGTGTCGGAGCAGCCTATAAAGGCCCAGGGGATCAGTGTCGGAGCAGCCTATAAAAGGCCCAGCGGGAGCAGTGTCGGAGAGGCCGATAAAAGATCCAGTGGGAGCAGTGTCGGAGCAGCCTATAAAAGGCCCAGCGGGAGCAGTGTTAGAGCAGCCTATAAAAGGCCCAGCGGGAGCAGTGTCTGCGCAGCCTATAAAAGGCCCAGCGGGAGCAGTGTCGGAGCAGCCTATAAAGGCCCAGCGGGAGCAGTGTCGGAGCAGCCAATAAAGGCCCAGCGGGAGCAGTGTCAGAGCAGCTTATAAAGGCTCAGCGGGAGCAGTGTCAGAGCAGGCTATAAAGGCCCAGCGGGAGCAGTGTCGGAGAGGCCTATAAAAGGCCCAGCGGGAGCAGTGTTAAAGCAGCCTATAAAAGGCCCAGCGGGAGCAGTGTCTGCGCAGCCTATAAAAGGCCCAGCGGGAGCAGTGTCGGAGCAGCCTATAAAGGCCCAGCGGGAGCAGTGTCGGAGCAGCCAATAAAGGCCCAGCGGGAGCAGTGTCAGAGCAGCTTATAAAGGCTCAGCGGGAGCAGTGTCAGAGCAGGCTATAAAGGCCCAGCGGGAGCAGTGTCGGAGAGGCCTATAAAAGGCCCAGCGGGAGCTCGAGAGTCAGTGTCGGAGAGGCCTATAAAAGACCCAGCGGGAGCAGTGTCGGAGCAGCCTATAAAAGGCCCAGCGGGAGCAGTGTCAGAGCAGCCTATAAAAGGCCCAGCGGGAGCTCGAGAGTCAGTGTCAGAGAGGCCTATAAAAGGCCCAGTGGGAGCAGTGTCGGAGAGGCCTATAAAAGGCCCAGCGGGAGCAGTGGCGGAGCAGCCTATAAAGGCCCAGCGGGAGCTGTGTCGGAGCAGCCTATAAAAGGCCCAGCGGGAGCAGTGTCGGACAGGCCTATGAAAGGCCCAGCGGGAGCAGTGTCGGAGCAGCCTATAAAAGGCCCAGTGGGAGCAGTGTCAGAGCAGCCTATAAAGGCCCAGCGGGAGCAATGTCGGAGAGGCCTATAAAGGACCCAGCAGGAGCACGAGAGTCAGTGTCGGAGAGGCCTATAAAAGACCCAGCGGGAGCAGTGTCGGAGAGGCCTATAAAAGGCCCAGCGGGAGCAATGTCGAAGCAGCCTATAAAGGCCCAGCGGGAGCAATGTCAGAGAGGCCTATAAAGGACCCAGCAGGAGCTCGAGAGTCAGTGTCGGAGCGGCCTATAAAAGGCCAAGCGAGTGTCAGTGTCGGAGAGTCCTCTGAAAGGCCCAGCAGGAGCAGTATCCGAGAAGCCTATAAAAGGCCCAGCGGGAGCAGTGTCGGAGCAGCCTATAAAAGGCCCAGCGGGAGCAGTGTCGGAGAGGCCTTTAAAAGGCGCAGTGGGAGCAGTGTCGGAGCAGCCTATAAAGGCCCAGCGGGAGCAGTGTCAGAGAGGCCTATAAAAAGCCCAGCGGGAGCACGAGAGTCAGTGTCGGAGAGGCCTATAAAAGGCCCAGCGGGAGCTATGACGGAGCAGCCTATAAAAGGCCCAGCGGGAGCAGTGTCGGATCGGCCTATAAAGGCCCAGCGGGAGCAGCGTCGGAGCGGCCTATAAAAGGCCCAGCGGGAGCAGTGTCGGAGCAGCCAATAAAGGAACAGCGGGAGCTCGAGCGACAGTGTCGGATCGGCCTATAAAAGGCCCAGAGTGAGCTCGAGAATCAGTGTCGGAGAGGCCGATAAAAGACGCAGCAGGAGCAGTGTCGGAGCAGCCTATAAAAGGCCCAGCGGGAGCAGTGTCGGAGAGGCCGATAAAAGACCCAGTGGGAGCAGTGTCGGAGCAACCTATAAAAGGCCCAGTGGGAGCAGTGTCGGAGAGGCCTATAAAAGGCCCAGCGGGAGCAGTGTCGGAGAGGCCGATAAAAGGCCCAGCGAGAGTCAGTGTCGGAGAGGCCTATAAAGGCCCAGCGGGAGCAGTGTCGGAGCAGCCTATAAAAGGCCCAGCGGGAGCAGTGTCAGAGCAGCCTATAAAAGGCCCAGCGGGAGCAGTTTCGGAGAGGCCTATAAAAGGCCCAGCGGGAGCAGTGTCGGACCAGCGTATAAAAGCCCAGCGGGAGCAGTGTTGGAGCAGCCTACAAAAGGCCCACGGGGAACAGTGTCGGAGCAGCCTATAAAAGGCCCAGCGGGAGCAGTGTTGGAGCAGCCTACAATAGGCCCATCGAGAGTCAGTGTCGGAGAGGCCTATAAAAGGCCCAGCGGGAGCAGTGTCGGAGAGGCCTATAAAAGGCCCATCGGGAGAAGTGTCAGAACAGCCTATAAAAGGCCCAGCGGGAGCAGTGTCGGAGCAGCCTATAAAAGGCCCAGCGGGAGCAGTGTCGGAGCAGCCTATAAAAGGCCCATCGGGAGGTGTCAGAACAGCCTATAAAAGGCCCAGTGGGAGCAGTGTCGGAGCAGCCTATAAAAGGCCCAGCGGGAGCAGTGTCTGAGAGGCCTATAAAAGGCCCAGCGGGAGCAGTGTCGGAGCAGCCTATAAAAGGCCCAGCGGGAGCAGTGTCGGAGCAGCCTATAAAAGGCCCAGCGGGAGTAGTGTCGGAGCAACCTATAAAAGGCCCAGCGGGAGCAGTGTCGGAGCAGCCTATAAAAGGCCCAGCGGGAGCAGTGTCGGAGAGGCCTATAAAGGCCCAGCAAGAGTCAGTGTCGCAGAGGCATATAAAAGGCCCAGCGGGAGCAGTGTCGGAGCAGCCTATAAAGGCCCAGCGGGAGCAGTGTTGGAGAGGCCAATAAAAGACACGCGGGAGCAGTGTTGGAGAGGCCTATAGAATGCCCAGCGGGAGCAGTGTCGGAGCAGCCTATAAAAGGCCCAGCGGGAGCAGTGTCAGAGAGGCCAATAAAGGCACAGCGGGAGCAGTGTCGGAGCAGCCTATAAAGGCCCAGCGGGATCAGTGTCGGAGCAGCCTATAAAAGGCCCAGCGGGATCAGTGTCGGAGCAGCCTATAAAAGGCCCAGCGGGAGCAGTGTCGGAGAGGCCTATAAAAGACCCAGCGAGAGCAGTGTCGGAGAGGCCTATAAAGGCCCAGCGGGATCAGTGTCGGAGCAGCCTATAAAAGGCCCTGCGGGAGCAGTGACGGAGAGGCCTATAAAGGCCCAGCGGGAGCAGTGTCGGAGAGGCCGATAAAAGACCCAGTGGGAGCAGTGTCGGAGCAGCCTATAAAAGGCCCAGTGGGAGCAGTGTCGGAGCAGCCTATAAAAGGCCCAGCGGGAGCAGTGTCGGAGAGGCCGATAAAAGGCCCAGTGGGAGCAGTGTCGGAGCAGCCTATAAAAGGCCCAGCTGGAGCAGTGTCGGAGCAGCCTATAAAGGCCCAGCGGGAGCAGTGTCTGAGCAGCCTATAAAAGGCCCAGAGGGAGCAGTGGCGGAGGAGCCTATAAAAGGCCCAGCGGGAGCAGTGTCTGCGCAGCCTATAAAAGGCCCAGCGGGAGCAGTGTCGGAGCAGCCTATAAAGGCCCAGTGGGAGCAGTGTCGGAGCAGCCTATAAAGGCCCAGCGGGAGCAGTGTCTGAGCAGCCAATAAAGGCCCAGCGGGAGCAGTGTCAGAGCAGCTTATAAAGGCTCAGCAGGAGCAGTGTCAGAGCAGGCTATAAAGGCCCAGCGGGAGCAGTGTCAGAGAGGCCTATAAAAGGCCCAGCGGGAGCTTGAGAGTCAGTGTCGGAGAGGCCTATAAAAGACCCAGCGGGAGCAGTGTCGGAGCAGCCTATAAAAGGCCCAGCGGGAGCAGTGTCAGAGCAGCCTATAAAAGGCCCAGCGGGAGCTCGAGAGTCAGTGTCAGAGAGGCCTATAAAAGGCCCAGTGGGAGCAGTGTCGGAGAGGCCTATAAAAGGCCCAGCGGGAGCAGTGGCGGAGCAGCCTATAAAGGCCCAGCGGGAGCTGTGTCGGAGCAGCCTATAAAAGGCCCAGCGGGAGCAGTGTCGGACAGGCCTATGAAAGGCCCAGCGGGAGCAGTGTCGGAGCAGCCTATAAAAGGCCCAGTGGGAGCAGTGTCAGAGCAGCCTATAAAGGCCCAGCGGGAGCAATGTCGGAGAGGCCTATAAAGGACCCAGCAGGAGCACGAGAGTCAGTGTCGGAGAGGCCTATAAAAGACCCATCGAGAGTCAGTGTCGGAGAGGCCTATAAAAGGCCCAGCGGGAGCAGTGTCGGAGAGGCCTATAAAAGGCCCCTCGGGAGAAGTGTCAGAACAGCCTATAAAAGGCCCAGCGGGAGCAGTGTCGGAGCAGCCTATAAAAGGCCCAGCGGGAGCAGTGTCGGAGCAGCCTATAAAAGGCCCATCGGGAGAAGTGTCAGAACAGCCTATAAAAGGCCCAGTGGGAGCAGTGTCGGAGCAGCCTATAAAAGGCCCAGCGGGAGCAGTGTCTGAGAGGCCTATAAAAGGCCCAGCGGGAGCAGTGTCGGAGCAGCCTATAAAAGGCCCAGCGGGAGCAGTGTCGGAGCAGCCTATAAAAGGCCCAGCGGGAGTAGTGTCGGAGCAACCTATCAAAGACCCAGCGGGAGCAGTGTCGGAGCAGCCTATAAAAGGCCCAGCGGGAGCAGTGTCGGAGAGGCCTATAAAGGCCCAGCGGGAGCAGTGTCGGAGCAGCCTATAAAAGGCCCAGCGGGAGCAGTGTTGGAGAGGCCAATAAAAGACATGCGGGAGCAGTGTTGGAGAGGCCTATATAAGGCCCAGCGGGAGCAGTGTCGGAGCAGCCTATAAAGGCCCAGCGGGAGCAGTGTTGGAGAGGCCAATAAAAGACACGCGGGAGCAGTGTTGGAGAGGCCTATAGAAGGCCCAGCGGGAGCAGTGTCGGAGCAACATATAAAAGGCCCAGCGGGAGCAGTGTCAGAGAGGCCAATAAAGGCACAGCGGGAGCAGTGTCGGAGCAGCCTATAAAGGCCCAGCGGGATCAGTGTCGGAGCAGCCTATAAAAGGCCCAGCGGGATCAGTGTCGGAGCAGCCTATAAAAGGCCCAGCGGGAGCAGTGTCAGAGCAGCCTATAAAGGCCCAGCGGGAGCAATGTCGGAGAGGCCTATAAAGGACCCAGCAGGAGCACGAGAGTCAGTGTCGGAGAGGCCTATAAAAGACCCAGCGGGAGCAGTGTCGGAGAGGCCTATAAAAGGCCCAGCGGGAGCAATGTCGAAGCAGCCTATAAAGGCCCAGCGGGAGCAATGTCAGAGAGGCCTATAAAGGACCCAGCAGGAGCTCGAGAGTCAGTGTCGGAGCGGCCTATAAAAGGCCAAGCGAGTGTCAGTGTCGGAGAGTCCTCTGAAAGGCCCAGCAGGAGCAGTATCCGAGAAGCCTATAAAAGGCCCAGCGGGAGCAGTGTCGGAGCAGCCTATAAAAGGCCCAGCGGGAGCAGTGTCGGAGAGGCCTTTAAAAGGCGCAGTGGGAGCAGTGTCGGAGCAGCCTATAAAGGCCCAGCGGGAGCAGTGTCAGAGAGGCCTATAAAAAGCCCAGCGGGAGCACGAGAGTCAGTGTCGGAGAGGCCTATAAAAGGCCCAGCGGGAGCTATGACGGAGCAGCCTATAAAAGGCCCAGCGGGAGCAGTGTCGGATCGGCCTATAAAGGCCCAGCGGGAGCAGCGTCGGAGCGGCCTATAAAAGGCCCAGCGGGAGCAGTGTCGGAGCAGCCAATAAAGGAACAGCGGGAGCTCGAGCGACAGTGTCGGATCGGCCTATAAAAGGCCCAGAGTGAGCTCGAGAATCAGTGTCGGAGAGGCCGATAAAAGACGCAGCAGGAGCAGTGTCGGAGCAGCCTATAAAAGGCCCAGCGGGAGCAGTGTCGGAGAGGCCGATAAAAGACCCAGTGGGAGCAGTGTCGGAGCAACCTATAAAAGGCCCAGTGGGAGCAGTGTCGGAGAGGCCTATAAAAGGCCCAGCGGGAGCAGTGTCGGAGAGGCCGATAAAAGGCCCGGCGAGAGTCAGTGTCGGAGAGGCCTATAAAGGCCCAGCGGGAGCAGTGTCGGAGCAGCCTATAAAAGGCCCAGCGGGAGCAGTGTCAGAGCAGCCTATAAAAGGCCCAGCGGGAGCAGTTTCGGAGCAGCCTATAAAAGGCCCAGCGGGAGCTCGAGAGTCAGTGTCAGAGAGGCCTATAAAAGGCCCAGTGGGAGCAGTGTCGGAGAGGCCTATAAAAGGCCCAGCGGGAGCAGTGGCGGAGCAGCCTATAAAGGCCCAGCGGGAGCTGTGTCGGAGCAGCCTATAAAAGGCCCAGCGGGAGCAGTGTCGGACAGGCCTATGAAAGGCCCAGCGGGAGCAGTGTCGGAGCAGCCTATAAAAGGCCCAGTGGGAGCAGTGTCAGAGCAGCCTATAAAGGCCCAGCGGGAGCAATGTCGGAGAGGCCTATAAAGGACCCAGCAGGAGCACGAGAGTCAGTGTCGGAGAGGCCTATAAAAGACCCATCGAGAGTCAGTGTCGGAGAGGCCTATAAAAGGCCCAGCGGGAGCAGTGTCGGAGAGGCCTATAAAAGGCCCCTCGGGAGAAGTGTCAGAACAGCCTATAAAAGGCCCAGCGGGAGCAGTGTCGGAGCAGCCTATAAAAGGCCCAGCGGGAGCAGTGTCGGAGCAGCCTATAAAAGGCCCATCGGGAGAAGTGTCAGAACAGCCTATAAAAGGCCCAGTGGGAGCAGTGTCGGAGCAGCCTATAAAAGGCCCAGGGGGAGCAGTGTCTGAGAGGCCTATAAAAGGCCCAGCGGGAGCAGTGTCGGAGCAGCCTATAAAAGGCCCAGCGGGAGCAGTGTCGGAGCAGCCTATAAAAGGCCCAGCGGGAGTAGTGTCGGAGCAACCTATCAAAGACCCAGCGGGAGCAGTGTCGGAGCAGCCTATAAAAGGCCCAGCGGGAGCAGTGTCGGAGAGGCCTATAAAGGCCCAGCGGGAGCAGTGTCGGAGCAGCCTATAAAAGGCCCAGCGGGAGCAGTGTTGGAGAGGCCAATAAAAGACATGCGGGAGCAGTGTTGGAGAGGCCTATATAAGGCCCAGCGGGAGCAGTGTCGGAGCAGCCTATAAAGGCCCAGCGGGAGCAGTGTTGGAGAGGCCAATAAAAGACACGCGGGAGCAGTGTTGGAGAGGCCTATAGAAGGCCCAGCGGGAGCAGTGTCGGAGCAACATATAAAAGGCCCAGCGGGAGCAGTGTCAGAGAGGCCAATAAAGGCACAGCGGGAGCAGTGTCGGAGCAGCCTATAAAGGCCCAGCGGGATCAGTGTCGGAGCAGCCTATAAAAGGCCCAGCGGGATCAGTGTCGGAGCAGCCTATAAAAGGCCCAGCGGGAGCAGTGTCAGAGCAGCCTATAAAGGCCCAGCGGGAGCAATGTCGGAGAGGCCTATAAAGGACCCAGCAGGAGCACGAGAGTCAGTGTCGGAGAGGCCTATAAAAGACCCAGCGGGAGCAGTGTCGGAGAGGCCTATAAAAGGCCCAGCGGGAGCAATGTCGAAGCAGCCTATAAAGGCCCAGCGGGAGCAATGTCAGAGAGGCCTATAAAGGACCCAGCAGGAGCTCGAGAGTCAGTGTCGGAGCGGCCTATAAAAGGCCAAGCGAGTGTCAGTGTCGGAGAGTCCTCTGAAAGGCCCAGCAGGAGCAGTATCCGAGAAGCCTATAAAAGGCCCAGCGGGAGCAGTGTCGGAGCAGCCTATAAAAGGCCCAGCGGGAGCAGTGTCGGAGAGGCCTTTAAAAGGCGCAGTGGGAGCAGTGTCGGAGCAGCCTATAAAGGCCCAGCGGGAGCAGTGTCAGAGAGGCCTATAAAAAGCCCAGCGGGAGCACGAGAGTCAGTGTCGGAGAGGCCTATAAAAGGCCCAGCGGGAGCTATGACGGAGCAGCCTATAAAAGGCCCAGCGGGAGCAGTGTCGGATCGGCCTATAAAGGCCCAGCGGGAGCAGCGTCGGAGCGGCCTATAAAAGGCCCAGCGGGAGCAGTGTCGGAGCAGCCAATAAAGGAACAGCGGGAGCTCGAGCGACAGTGTCGGATCGGCCTATAAAAGGCCCAGAGTGAGCTCGAGAATCAGTGTCGGAGAGGCCGATAAAAGACGCAGCAGGAGCAGTGTCGGAGCAGCCTATAAAAGGCCCAGCGGGAGCAGTGTCGGAGAGGCCGATAAAAGACCCAGTGGGAGCAGTGTCGGAGCAACCTATAAAAGGCCCAGTGGGAGCAGTGTCGGAGAGGCCTATAAAAGGCCCAGCGGGAGCAGTGTCGGAGAGGCCGATAAAAGGCCCAGCGAGAGTCAGTGTCGGAGAGGCCTATAAAGGCCCAGCGGGAGCAGTGTCGGAGCAGCCTATAAAAGGCCCAGCGGGAGCAGTGTCAGAGCAGCCTATAAAAGGCCCAGCGGGAGCAGTTTCGGAGAGGCCTATAAAAGGCCCAGCGGGAGCAGTGTCGGACCAGCGTATAAAAGCCCAGCGGGAGCAGTGTTGGAGCAGCCTACAAAAGGCCCAGTAGGAACAGTGTCGGAGCAGCCTATAAAAGGCCCAGCGGGAGCAGTGTTGGAGCAGCCTACAATAGGCCCATCGAGAGTCAGTGTCGGAGAGGCCTATAAAAGGCCCAGCGGGAGCAGTGTCGGAGAGGCCTATAAAAGGCCCATCGGGAGAAGTGTCAGAACAGCCTATAAAAGGCCCAGCGGGAGCAGTGTCGGAGCAGCCTATAAAAGGCCCAGCGGGAGCAGTGTCGGAGCAGCCTATAAAAGGCCCATCGGGAGGTGTCAGAACAGCCTATAAAAGGCCCAGTGGGAGCAGTGTCGGAGCAGCCTATAAAAGGCCCAGCGGGAGCAGTGTCTGAGAGGCCTATAAAAGGCCCAGCGGGAGCAGTGTCGGAGCAGCCTATAAAAGGCCCAGCGGGAGCAGTGTCGGAGCAGCCTATAAAAGGCCCAGCGGGAGTAGTGTCGGAGCAACCTATAAAAGGCCCAGCGGGAGCAGTGTCGGTGCAGCCTATAAAAGGCCCAGCGGGAGCAGTGTCGGAGAGGCCTATAAAGGCCCAGCAAGAGTCAGTGTCGCAGAGGCATATAAAAGGCCCAGCGGGAGCAGTGTCGGAGCAGCCTATAAAGGCCCAGCGGGAGCAGTGTTGGAGAGGCCAATAAAAGACACGCGGGAGCAGTGTTGGAGAGGCCTATAGAAGGCCCAGCGGGAGCAGTGTCGGAGCAGCCTATAAAAGGCCCAGCGGGAGCAGTGTCAGAGAGGCCAATAAAGGCACAGCGGGAGCAGTGTCGGAGCAGCCTATAAAGGCCCAGCGGGATCAGTGTCGGAGCAGCCTATAAAAGGCCCAGCGGGATCAGTGTCGGAGCAGCCTATAAAAGGCCCAGCGGGAGCAGTGTCGGAGAGGCCTATAAAAGACCCAGCGAGAGCAGTGTCGGAGAGGCCTATAAAGGCCCAGCGGGATCAGTGTCGGAGCAGCCTATAAAAGGCCCTGCGGGAGCAGTGACGGAGAGGCCTATAAAGGCCCAGCGGGAGCAGTGTCGGAGAGGCCGATAAAAGACCCAGTGGGAGCAGTGTCGGAGCAGCCTATAAAAGGCCCAGTGGGAGCAGTGTCGGAGCAGCCTATAAAAGGCCCAGCGGGAGCAGTGTCGGAGAGGCCGATAAAAGGCCCAGTGGGAGCAGTGTCGGAGCAGCCTATAAAAGGCCCAGCTGGAGCAGTGTCGGAGCAGCCTATAAAGGCCCAGCGGGAGCAGTGTCTGAGCAGCCTATAAAAGGCCCAGAGGGAGCAGTGGCGGAGGAGCCTATAAAAGGCCCAGCGGGAGCAGTGTCTGCGCAGCCTATAAAAGGCCCAGCGGGAGCAGTGTCGGAGCAGCCTATAAAGGCCCAGTGGGAGCAGTGTCGGAGCAGCCTATAAAGGCCCAGCGGGAGCAGTGTCGGAGCAGCCAATAAAGGCCCAGCGGGAGCAGTGTCAGAGCAGCTTATAAAGGCTCAGCAGGAGCAGTGTCAGAGCAGGCTATAAAGGCCCAGCGGGAGCAGTGTCAGAGAGGCCTATAAAAGGCCCAGCGGGAGCTTGAGAGTCAGTGTCGGAGAGGCCTATAAAAGACCCAGCGGGAGCAGTGTCGGAGCAGCCTATAAAAGGCCCAGCGGGAGCAGTGTCAGAGCAGCCTATAAAAGGCCCAGCGGGAGCTCGAGAGTCAGTGTCAGAGAGGCCTATAAAAGGCCCAGTGGGAGCAGTGTCGGAGAGGCCTATAAAAGGCCCAGCGGGAGCAGTGGCGGAGCAGCCTATAAAGGCCCAGCGGGAGCTGTGTCGGAGCAGCCTATAAAAGGCCCAGCGGGAGCAGTGTCGGACAGGCCTATGAAAGGCCCAGCGGGAGCAGTGTCGGAGCAGCCTATAAAAGGCCCAGTGGGAGCAGTGTCAGAGCAGCCTATAAAGGCCCAGCGGGAGCAATGTCGGAGAGGCCTATAAAGGACCCAGCAGGAGCACGAGAGTCAGTGTCGGAGAGGCCTATAAAAGACCCATCGAGAGTCAGTGTCGGAGAGGCCTATAAAAGGCCCAGCGGGAGCAGTGTCGGAGAGGCCTATAAAAGGCCCCTCGGGAGAAGTGTCAGAACAGCCTATAAAAGGCCCAGCGGGAGCAGTGTCGGAGCAGCCTATAAAAGGCCCAGCGGGAGCAGTGTCGGAGCAGCCTATAAAAGGCCCATCGGGAGAAGTGTCAGAACAGCCTATAAAAGGCCCAGTGGGAGCAGTGTCGGAGCAGCCTATAAAAGGCCCAGCGGGAGCAGTGTCTGAGAGGCCTATAAAAGGCCCAGCGGGAGCAGTGTTGGAGCAGCCTATAAAAGGCCCAGCGGGAGCAGTGTCGGAGCAGCCTATAAAAGGCCCAGCGGGAGTAGTGTCGGAGCAACCTATAAAAGACCCAGCGGGAGCAGTGTCGGAGCAGCCTATAAAAGGCCCAGCGGGAGCAGTGTCGGAGAGGCCTATAAAGGCCCAGCGGGAGCAGTGTCGGAGCAGCCTATAATTTCCCAGCGGGAGCAGTGTTGGAGAGGCCAATAAAGGACATGCGGGAGCAGTGTTGGAGAGGCCTATAGAAGGCCCAGCGGGAGCAGTGTCGGAGCAGCCTATAAAGGCCCAGCGGGAGCAGTGTTGGAGAGGCCAATAAAAGACACGCGGGAGCAGTGTTGGAGAGGCCTATAGAAGGCCCAGCGGGAGCAGTGTCGGAGCAACATATAAAAGGCCCAGCGGGAGCAGTGTCAGAGAGGCCAATAAAGGCACAGCGGGAGCAGTGTCGGAGCAGCCTATAAAGGCCCAGCGGGATCAGTGTCGGAGCAGCCTATAAAAGGCCCAGCGGGATCAGTGTCGGAGCAGCCTATAAAAGGCCCAGCGGGAGCAGTGTCGGAGAGGCCTATAAAGGCCCAGCGGGATCAGTGTCGGAGCAGCCTATAAAAGGCCCAGCGGGAGCAGTGTCGGAGAGGCCTATAAAGGCCCAGCGGGAGCAGTGTCGGAGAGGCCGATAAAAGACCCAGTGGGAGCAGTGTCGGAGCAGCCTATAAAAGGCCCAATGGGAGCAGTGTCGGAGCAGCCTATAAAAGGCCCAGCGGGAGCAGTGTCGGAGAGGCCTATAAAAGGCCCAGTGGGAGCAGTGTCGGAGCAGCCGATAAAAGGCCCAGTGGGAGCAGTGTCGGAGCAGCCTATAAAAGGCCCAGCTGGAGCAGTGTCGGAGCAGCCTATAAAGGCCCAGCGGGAGCAGGGTCGGAGCAGCCTATAAAAGGCCCAGAGGGAGCAGTGGCGGAGCAGCCTATAAAAGGCCCAGCGGGAGCAGTGTCTGCGCAGCCTATAAAAGGCCCAGCGGGAGCAGTGTCGGAGCAGCCTATAAAGGCCCAGCAGGAGCAGTGTCGGAGCAGCCAATAAAGGACCAGCGGGAGCAGTGTCAGAGCAGCTTATAAAGGCTCAGCAGGAGCAGTGTCAGAGCAGGCTATAAAGGCCCAGCGGGAGCAGTGTCAGAGAGGCCTATAAAAGGCCCAGCGGGAGCTTGAGAGTCAGTGTCGGAGAGGCCTATAAAAGACCCAGCGGGAGCAGTGTCGGAGCAGCCTATAGAAGGCCCAGCGGGAGCAGTGTCAGAGCAGCCTATAAAAGGCCCAGCGGGAGCTCGAGAGTCAGTGTCAGAGAGGCCTATAAAAGGCCCAGTGGGAGCAGTGTCGGAGAGGCCTATAAAATGCCCAGCGGGAGCAGTGGCGGAGCAGCCTATAAAGGCCCAGCGGGAGCTGTGTCGGAGCAGCCTATAAAAGGCCCAGCGGGAGCAGTGTCGGACAGGCCTATGAAAGGCCCAGCGGGAGCAGTGTCGGAGCAGCCTATAAAAGGCCCAGTGGGAGCAGTGTCAGAGCAGCCTATAAAGGCCCAGCGGTAGCAATGTCGGAGAGGCCGATAAAGGACCCAGCAGGAGCACGAGAGTCAGTGTCGGAGAGGCCTATAAAAGACCCAGCGGGAGCAGTGTCGGAGAGGCCTATAAAAGGCCCAGCAGGAGCAATGTCGGAGCAGCCTATAAAGGCCCAGCGGGAGCAATGTCAGAGAGGCCTATAAAGGACCCAGCAGGAGCTCGAGAGTCAGTGTCGGAGCGGCCTATAAAAGGCCAAGCGAGTGTCAGTGTCGGAGAGGCCTCTGAAAGGCCCAGCAGGAGCAGTATCCGAGCAGCCTATAAAAGGCCCAGCGGGAGCAGTGTCGGAGCAGCCTATAAAAGGCCCAGCGGGAGCAGTGTCGGAGAGGCCTTTAATAGGCGCAGTGGGAGCAGTGTCGGAGCAGCCTATAAAGGCCCAGCGGGAGCAGTGTCAGAGAGGCCTATAAAAAGCCCAGCGGGAGCACGAGAGTCAGTGTCGGAGAGGCCTATAAAAGGCCCAGCGGGAGCTATGTCGGAGCAGCCTATAAAAGGCCCAGCGGGAGCAATGTCGGAGCGGCCTATAAAGGCCCAGCGGGAGAAGCATCGGAGCGGCCTATAAAAGGCCCAGCGGGAGCAGTGTCGGAGCAGCCAATAAAGCAACAGCGGGAGCTCGAGCGACAGTGTCGGAGCGGCCTATAAAAGGCCCAGAGTGAGCTCGAGAATCAGTGTCGGAGAGGCCGATAAAAGACCCAGTGGGAGCAGTGTCGGAGCAACCTATAAAAGGCCCAGCGGGAGCAGTGTCGGAGCAGCCTATAAAGGCCCAGCGGGAGCAGTGTCGGAGCAGCCTATAAAGGCCCAGCGGGAGCAGTGTCGGAGCAGCCAATAAAGGCCCAGCGGGAGCAGTGTCAGAGCAGCTTATAAAGGCTCAGCAGGAGCAGTGTCAGAGCAGGCTATAAAGGCCCAGCGGGAGCAGTGTCAGAGAGGCCTATAAAAGGCCCAGCGGGAGCTTGAGAGTCAGTGTCGGAGAGGCCTATAAAAGACCCAGCGGGAGCAGTGTCGGAGCAGCCTATAAAAGGCCCAGCGGGAGCAGTGTCAGAGCAGCCTATAAAAGGCCCAGCGGGAGCTCGAGAGTCAGTGTCAGAGAGGCCTATAAAAGGCCCAGTGGGAGCAGTGTCGGAGAGGCCTATAAAAGGCCCAGCGGGAGCAGTGGCGGAGCAGCCTATAAAGGCCCAGCGGGAGCTGTGTCGGAGCAGCCTATAAAAGGCCCAGCGGGAGCAGTGTCGGACAGGCCTATGAAAGGCCCAGCGGGAGCAGTGTCGGAGCAGCCTATAAAAGGCCCAGTGGGAGCAGTGTCAGAGCAGCCTATAAAGGCCCAGCGGGAGCAATGTCGGAGAGGCCTATAAAGGACCCAGCAGGAGCACGAGAGTCAGTGTCGGAGAGGACTATAAAAGACCCATCGAGAGTCAGTGTCGGAGAGGCCTATAAAAGGCCCAGCGGGAGCAGTGTCGGAGAGGCCTATAAAAGGCCCCTCGGGAGAAGTGTCAGAACAGCCTATAAAAGGCCCAGCGGGAGCAGAGTCGGAGCAGCCTATAAAAGGCCCAGCGGGAGCAGTGTCGGAGCAGCCTATAAAAGGCCCATCGGGAGAAGTGTCAGAACAGCCTATAAAAGGCCCAGTGGGAGCAGTGTCGGAGCAGCCTATAAAAGGCCCAGCGGGAGCAGTGTCTGAGAGGCCTATAAAAGGCCCAGCGGGAGCAGTGTCGGAGCAGCCTATAAAAGGCCCAGCGGGAGCAGTGTCGGAGCAGCCTATAAAAGGCCCAGCGGGAGTAGTGTCGGAGCAACCTATAAAAGACCCAGCGGGAGCAGTGTCGGAGCAGCCTATAAAAGGCCCAGCGGGAGCAGTGTCGGAGAGGCCTATAAAGGCCCAGCGGGAGCAGTGTCGGAGCAGCCTATAAAAGGCCCAGCGGGAGCAGTGTTGGAGAGGCCAATAAAAGACATGCGGGAGCAGTGTTGGAGAGGCCTATAGAAGGCCCAGCGGGAGCAGTGTCGGAGCAGCCTATAAAGGCCCAGCGGGAGCAGTGTTGGAGAGGCCAATAAAAGACACGCGGGAGCAGTGTTGGAGAGGCCTATAGAAGGCCCAGCGGGAGCAGTGGCGGAGCAACATATAAAAGGCCCAGCGGGAGCAGTGTCAGAGAGGCCAATAAAGGCAAAGCGGGAGCAGTGTCGGAGCAGCCTATAAAGGCCCAGCGGGATCAGTGTCGGAGCAGCCTATAAAAGGCCCAGCGGGATCAGTGTCGGAGCAGCCTATAAAAGGCCCAGCGGGAGCAGTGTCGGAGAGGCCGATAAAAGACCCAGTGGGAGCAGTGTCGGAGCAGCCTATAAAAGGCCCAATGGGAGCAGTGTCGGAGCAGCCTATAAAAGGCCCAGCGGGAGCAGTGTCGGAGAGGCCTATAAAAGGCCCAGTGGGAGCAGTGTCGGAGCAGCCGATAAAAGGCCCAGTGGGAGCAGTGTCGGAGCAGCCTATAAAAGGCCCAGCTGGAGCAGTGTCGGAGCAGCCTATAAAGGCCCAGCGGGAGCAGTGTCGGAGCAGCCTATAAAAGGCCCAGAGGGAGCAGTGGCGGAGCAGCCTATAAAAGGCCCAGCGGGAGCAGTGTCTGCGCAGCCTATAAAAGGCCCAGCGGGAGCAGTGTCGGAGCAGCCTATAAAGGCCCAGCGGGAGCAGTGTCGGAGCAGCCAATAAAGGCCCAGCGGGAGCAGTGTCAGAGCAGCTTATAAAGGCTCAGCAGGAGCAGTGTCAGAGCAGGCTATAAAGGCCCAGCGGGAGCAGTGTCAGAGTGGCCTATAAAAGGCCCAGCGGGAGCTTGAGAGTCAGTGTCGGAGAGGCCTATAAAAGACCCAGCGGGAGCAGTGTCGGAGCAGCCTATAGAAGGCCCAGCGGGAGCAGTGTCAGAGCAGCCTATAAAAGGCCCAGCGGGAGCTCGAGAGTCAGTGTCAGAGAGGCCTATAAAAGGCCCAGTGGGAGCAGTGTCGGAGAGGCCTATAAAAGGCCCAGCGGGAGCAGTGGCGGAGCAGCCTATAAAGGCCCAGCGGGAGCTGTGTCGGAGCAGCCTATAAAAGGCCCAGCGGGAGCAGTGTCGGACAGGCCTATGAAAGGCCCAGCGGGAGCAGTATCGGAGCAGCCTATAAAAGGCCCAGTGGGAGCAGTGTCAGAGCAGCCTATAAAGGCCCAGCGGGAGCAATGTCGGAGAGGCCGATAAAGGACCCAGCAGGAGCACGAGAGTCAGTGTCGGAGAGGCCTATAAAAGACCCAGCGGGAGCAGTGTCGGAGAGGCCTATAAAAGGCCCAGCAGGAGCAATGTCGGAGCAGCCTATAAAGGCCCAGCGGGAGCAATGTCAGAGAGGCCTATAAAGGACCCAGCAGGAGCTCGAGAGTCAGTGTCGGAGCGGCCTATAAAAGGCCAAGCGAGTGTCAGTGTCGGAGAGGCCTCTGAAAGGCCCAGCAGGAGCAGTATCCGAGCAGCCTATAAAAGGCCCAGCGGGAGCAGTGTCGGAGCAGCCTATAAAAGGCCCAGCGGGAGCAGTGTCGGAGAGGCCTTTAATAGGCGCAGTGGGAGCAGTGTCGGAGCAGCCTATAAAGGCCCAGCGGGAGCAGTGTCAGAGAGGCCTATAAAAAGCCCAGCGGGAGCACGAGAGTCAGTGTCGGAGAGGCCTATAAAAGGCCCAGCGGGAGCTATGTCGGAGCAGCCTATAAAAGGCCCAGCGGGAGCAGTGTCGGAGCGGCCTATAAAGGCCCAGCGGGAGCAGCATCGGAGCGGCCTATAAAAGGCCCAGCGGGAGCAGTGTCGGAGCAGCCAATAAAGCAACAGCGGGAGCTCGAGCGACAGTGTCGGAGCGGCCTATAAAAGGCCCAGAGTGAGCTCGAGAATCAGTGTCGGAGAGGCCGATAAAAGACCCAGTGGGAGCAGTGTCGGAGCAACCTATAAAAGGCCCAGTGGGAGCAGTGTCGGAGAGGCCTATAAAAGGCCCAGCGGGAGCAGTGTCGCAGAGGCCGATAAAAGGCCCAGCGAGAGTCAGTGTCGGAGAGGCCTATAAAGGCCCAGTGGGAGCAGTGTCGGAGCAGCCTATAAAAGGTGCAGCGGGAGCAGTGTCAGAGCAGCCTATAAAAGGCCCAGCGGGAGCAGTTTCGGAGAGGCCTATAAAAGGCCCAGCGGGAGCAGTGTCGGACCAGCGTATAAAAGCCCAGCGGGAGCAGTGTTGGAGCAGCCTACAAAAGGCCCAGGGGGAACAGTGTCGGAGAGGCCTATAAAAGGCCCATCGAGAGTCAGTGTCGGAGAGGCCTATAAAAGGCCCAGCGGGAGCAGTGTCGGAGAGGCCTATAAAAGGCCCCTCGGGAGAAGTGTCAGAACAGCCTATAAAAGGCCCAGCGGGAGCAGTGTCGGAGCAGCCTATAAAAGGCCCAGCGGGAGCAGTGTCGGAGCAGCCTATAAAAGGCCCATCGGGAGAAGTGTCAGAACAGCCTATAAAAGGCCCAGTGGGAGCAGTGTCGGAGCAGCCTATAAAAGGCCCAGCGGGAGCAGTGTCTGAGAGGCCTATAAAAGGCCCAGCGGGAGCAGTGTCGGAGCAGCCTATAAAAGGCCCAGCGGGAGCAGTGTCGGAGCAGCCTATAAAAGGCCCAGCGGGAGTAGTGTCGGAGCAACCTATAAAAGGCCCAGCGGGAGCAGTGTCGGAGCAGCCTATAAAAGGCCCAGCGGGAGCAGTGTCGGAGAGGCCTATAAAGGCCCAGCAAGAGTCAGTGTCGCAGAGGCCTATAAAAGGCCCAGCGGGAGCAGTGTCGGAGCAGCCTATAAAGGCCCAGCGGGAGCAGTGTTGGAGAGGCCAATAAAAGACACGCGGGAGCAGTGTTGGAGAGGCCTATAGAAGGCCCAGCGGGAGCAGTGTCGGAGCAACATATAAAAGGCCCAGCGGGAGCAGTGTCAGAGAGGCCAATAAAGGCACAGCGGGAGCAGTGTCGGAGCAGCCTATAAAGGCCCAGCGGGATCAGTGTCGGAGCAGCCTATAAAAGGCCCAGCGGGATCAGTGTCGGAGCAGCCTATAAAAGGCCCAGCGGGAGCAGTGTCGGAGAGGCCTATAAAGGCCCAGCGGGATCAGTGTCGGAGCAGCCTATAAAAGGCCCAGCGGGAGCAGTGTCGGAGAGGCCTATAAAGGCCCAGCGGGAGCAGTGTCGGAGAGGCCGATAAAAGACCCAGTGGGAGCAGTGTCGGAGCAGCCTATAAAAGGCCCAATGGGAGCAGTGTCGGAGCAGCCTATAAAAGGCCCAGCGGGAGCAGTGTCGGAGAGGCCTATAAAAGGCCCAGTGGGAGCAGTGTCGGAGCAGCCTATAAAAGGCCCAGTGGGAGCAGTGGCGGAGCAGCCTATAAAGGCCCAGCTGGAGCAGTGTCGGAGCAGCCTATAAAGGCCCAGCGGGAGCAGTGTCTGAGCAGCCTATAAAAGGCCCAGCGGGAGCAGTGTCAGAGCAGCCTATAAAACGTCCAGCGGGAGCAGTGTCGGAGCAGCCTATAAAGGCCCAGCGGGAGCAGTGTCGGAGCAGCCTATAAAGGCCCAGCGGGAGCAGTGTCAGAGCAGCCTATAAAACGCCCAGCGGGTGCAATGTCGGAGCAGCCGATAAAGGCCCAGCGGGAGCAGTGTCAGAGCAGCCTATAAAACGCCCAGCGGGTGCAATGTCGGAGCAGCCTATAAAGACCCAGCGGGAGCAGTGTCGGAGAGGCCTATAAAAAGCCCAGCGGGTGCTCGAGGATCAGTGTCGGAGAGGCCAATAAAAGACCCAGCGGGACCAGTGTCGGAGCAGCCTATAAAAGGCCCAGCGGGAGCAGTGTCAGAGCAGCCTATAAAGGCCCAGCCATAGCTCGAGAGTCTGTGTCGGAGAGGCCTATAAAAGACCCAGCGGGAGCAGTATCAGAGCAGCCTATAAAAGACCCAGCGGGAGCAGTGTCGGAGCAGCCTATAAAAGATCCAGCGGGAGCAGTATCAGAGCAGGCTATAAAAGGACCAGCGGGAGCTCGAGAGTCAGTGTCTAAGAGGCCTATAAAAGGCCCAGTGGGAGCAGTGTTGGAGAGTCCTATAAAAGGCCCAGCGGGAGCTCGAGAGTCAGTGTCGGAGAGGCCTATAAAAGGCCCAGCGGGAGCTCGAGAGTCAGTGTCGGAGAGGCCGATAAAAGGCCCAGCAGGAGCAGTGTCGGAGAGGCCTATAAAAGGCCCAGCGGGAGCTCCAGAGTCAGTGTCGGAGAGGCCGATAAAAGGCCCAGCAGGAGCAGTGTCGGAGAGGCCTATAAAAGGCCCAGCGGGAGCAGTGTCGGAGCAGCCTATCAAGGCCCAGCGGGAGCAGTATCGGAGAGGCCTATAAAAGGCCCAGCGGGAGCTCGAGAGTCAGTGTCGGAGAGGCCTATCAAAGGCCCAGCAGGAGCAGTGTCGGAGAGGCCTATAAAAGGCCCAGCGGGAGCTCGAGAGTCAGTGTCGGAGAGGCCTATAAAAGGCCCAGCGGGAACAGTGTCGGAGCAGCCTAAAAAAGGCCCAGCGGGAGCAGTGTCGGAGCAGCCTATAAAGGCCCAGCGGGAGCTGTGTCGGAGCAGCCTATAAAGGCCCAGCGGGAGCAGTGTCGGAGCAGCCTATAAAAGGCCCAGCGGGAGCAATGTCAGAGCAGCCTATAAAAGGCCCTGCGGGAGCAGTGTCGGAGCAGCCTATAAAGGCCCAGCGGGAGCTGTGTCGGAGCAGCCTATAAAGGCCCAGCGGGAGCAGTGTCGGAGCAGCCTATAAAATGCCCAGCGGGAGCAGTGTCGGAGAGGCCTATAAAAGGCACAGCGAGAGTCAGTGTCGGAGAGGCCAATAAAAGACCCAGCGGGACCAGTGTCGGAGCAGCCTATAAAAGGCCCAGCGGGAGCAGTGTCAGAGCAGCCTATAAAGGCCCAGCCATAGCTCGAGAGTCTGTGTCGGAGAGGCCTATAAAAGACCCAGCGGGAGCAGTATCAGAGCAGCCTATAAAAGACCCAGCGGGAGCAGTGTCGGAGCAGCCTATAAAAGATCCAGCGGGAGCAGTATCAGAGCAGCCTATAAAAGGACCAGCGGGAGCTCGAGAGTCAGTGTCTAAGAGGCCTATAAAAGGCCCAGTGGGAGCAGTGTTGGAGAGTCCTATAAAAGGCCCAGCGGGAGCTCGAGAGTCAGTGTCGGAGAGGCCTATAAAAGGCCCAGCAGGAGCAGTGTCGGAGAGGCCTATAAAAGGCCCAGCGGGAGCTCGAGAGTCAGTGTCGGAGAGGCCGATAAAAGGCCCAGCAGGAGCAGTGTCGGAGAGGCCTATAAAAGGCCCAGCGGGAGCAGTGTCGGAGCGGCCTATAAAAGGCCCAGTGGGAGCAGTGTCGGAGAGGCCATAAAAAGGCCCAGCGGGAGCAGTGTCGGAGCGGCCTATAAAGGCCCAGGGGGAGCAGTGTTGGAGAGGCCTATAAAGGCCCAGCGGGAGCAGTGTCGGAGCGGCCTATACAAGGCCCAGCGAGAGTAAGTGTTGGAGAGGCCTATAAAGGCCCAGCGGTAGCAGTGTCGGAGCAGCCTATAAAAGGCCCAGCGGGAGGAGTGTCGGAGCGGCCTATAAAGGCCCAGCAGGAGCAGCGTCGGAGCGGCCTATAAAAGACCCAGCCGGAGCTCAAGAGTCAGTGTCGGAGAGGCCTATAAAAGGCCCAGCGGGAGCAGTGTCTGAGAGCCCTATAAAAGGCCCAGCGGGAGCAGTGTCGGAGCAACCTATAAAAGGCCCAGCGGGAGCAGTGTCGGAGAGGCTGATAAAAGGCCCAGCGAGAGTCAGTGTCGGAGCAGCCTATAAAAGGCCCAGCGGGAGCAGTGTCGGAGAGGCCGATAAAAGACCCAGTGGGAGCAGTGTCGGAGCAGCCTATAAAAGGCCCAGTGGGAGCAGTGGCGGAGCAGCCTATAAAGGCGCAGCGGGAGCAGTGTCAGAGCAGCCTATAAAAGGTCCACCGGGAGCAGTGTCTGAGCAGCCTATAAAAGGCCCAGCGGGAGCAGTGTCGGAGCAGCCTATAAAGGCCCAGCGGGAGCAGTGTCGGAGCAGCCAATAAAGGCCCAGCGGGAGCAGTGTCAGAGCAGCTTATAAAGGCTCAGCGGGAGCAGTGTCAGAGCAGGCTATAAAATGCCCAGCGGGAGCAATGTCGGAGCAGCCTATAAAGGCCCAGCGGGAGCAGTGTCGGAGAGGCCTATAAAAGGCCCAGCGGGAGCTCGAGCGTCAGTGTCGGAGCGGCCTATAAAGGCCCAGCGGGAGCAGTGTTGGAGAGGCCAATAAAAGACCCAGCGGGAGCAGTGTCGGAGAGGCCTATAGAAGGCCCAGCGGGAGCAGTGTCGGAGAGGCCTATAAATGCCCAGCGGGAGCAGTGTCGGAGAGGCCAATAAAGGCACAGCGGGAGCAGTGTCGGAGCAGCCTATAAAAGGCCCAGCGGGAGCAGTGTCGGAGAGGCCGATAAAAGACCCAGTGGGAGCAGTGTCGGAGAGGCCTATAAAGGCCCAGGGGAGCAGTGTCGGAGCAGCCTATAAAAGGCCCAGTGTGAGCAGTGGCGGAGCAGCCTATAAAAGGCCCAGCGGGAGCAGTGTCAGAGCAGCCTGTAAAAGGCCCAGCGGGAGCAGTGTCTGATCAGCCTATAAAAGGCCCAGCTGGAGCAGTGTCGGAGCAGCCTATAAAGGCCAAGCGGGAGCAGTGTCGGAGCAGCCAATAAATGCCCAGCGGGAGCAGTGTCAGAGCAGCTTATAAAGGCTCAGCGGGAGCAGTGTCAGAGCAGGCTATAAAGGCCCAGCGGGAGCAGTGTCGGAGAGGCCTATAAAAGGCCCAGCGGGAGCTCGAGAGTCAGTGTCGGAGAGGCCTATAAAAGACCCAGCGGAAGCAGTGTCGGAGCAGCCTATAAAAGGCCCAGCGGGAGCAGTGTCAGAGCAGCCTATAAAAGGCCCAGCGGGAGCTCGAGAGTCAGTGTCAGAGAGGCCTATAAAAGGCCCAGCGGGAGCAGTGGCGGAGCAGCCTATAAAGGCCCAGCGGGAGCTGTGTCGGAGCAGCCTATAAAAGGCCCAGCGGGAGCAGTGTCGGACAGGCCTATGAAAGGCCCAGCGGGAGCAGTGTCAGAGCAGCCTATAAAGGCCCAGCGGGAGCAATGTCGGAGAGGCCGATAAAGGACCCAGCAGGAGCACGAGAGTCAGTGTCGGAGAGGCCTATAAAAGACCCAGCGGGAGCAGTGTCGGAGAGGCCTATAAAAGGCCCAGCGGGAGCAATGTCGGAGCAGCCTATAAAGGCCCAGCGGGAGCAATGTCGGAGAGGCCTATAAAGGACCCAGCAGGAGCTCGAGAGTCAGTGTCGGAGCGGCCTATAAAAGGCCAAGCGAGTGTCAGTGTCGGAGAGGCCTCTGAAAGGCCCAGCAGGAGCAGTATCCGAGCAGACTATAAAAGGCCCAGCGGGAGCAGTGTCGGAGCAGCCTATAAAAGGCCCAGCGGGAGCAGTGTCGGAGAGGCCTTTAAAAGGCGCAGTGGGAGCAGTGTCGGAGCAGCCTATAAAGGCCCAGCGGGAGCAGTGTCAGAGAGGCCTATAAAAAGCCCAGCGGGAGCACGAGAGTCAGTGTCGGAGAGGCATATAAAAGGCCCAGCGGGAGCAGTGTCGGAGCGTCCTATAAAGGCCCAGCGGGAGCAGTGTCGGAGCGGCCTATAAAGGCCCAGCGGGAGCAGCGTCGGAGCGGCCTATAAAAGGCCCAGCGGGAGCAGTGTCGGAGCAGCCAATAAAGGAACAGCGGGAGCTCGAGCGACAGTGTCGGAGCGGCCTATAAAAGGCACAGAGTGAGCTCGAGAATCAGTGTCGGAGAGGCCGATAAAAGACGCAGCAGGAGAAGTGTCAGAACAGCCTATAAAAGGCCCAGTGGGAGCAGTGTCGGAGCAGCCTATAAAAGGCCCAGCGGGAGCAGTGTCGGAGCAGCCTATAAAAGGCCCAGCGGGAGCAGTGTCGGAGAGGCCTATAAAGGCCCAGCAAGAGTCAGTGTCGGAGAGGCCAATAAAAGACACAGCGGGAGCAGTGTTGGAGAGGCCTATAGAAGGCCCAGCGGGAGCAGTGTCGGAGCAGCCTATAAAAGGCCCATCGGGAGAAGTGTCAGAACAGCCTATAAAAGGCCCAGTGGGAGCAGTGTCGGAGCAGCCTATAAAAGGCCCAGTGGGAGCAGTGTCTGAGAGGCCTATAAAAGGCCCAGCGGGAGCAGTGTCGGAGCAGCCTATAAAAGGCCCAGCGGGAGCAGTGTCGGAGCAGCCTATAAAAGGCCCAGCGGGAGTAGTGTCGGAGCAACCTATAAAAGGCCCAGCGGGAGCAGTGTCGGAGCAGCCTATAAAAGGCCCAGCGGGAGCAGTGTCGGAGCAGCCTACAAAGGCCCAGCGGGAGCAGTGTCGGAGAGGCCAATAAAAGACACAGCGGGAGCAGTGTTGGAGAGGCCTATAGAAGGCCCAGCGGGAGCAGTGTCGGAGCAGCCTATAAAAGGCCCAGCGGGAGCAGTGTCAGAGAGGCCAATAAAGGCACAGCGGGAGCAGTGTCGGAGCAGCCTATAAAGGCCCAGCGGGATCAGTGTCGGAGCAGCCTATAAAAGGCCCAGCGGGATCAGTGTCGGAGCAGCCTATAAAAGGCCCAGCGGGAGCAGTGTCGGAGAGGCCTATAAAAGACCCAGTGGGAGCAGTGTCGGAGCAGCCTATAAAGGCCCAGCGGGATCAGTGTCGGAGCAGCCTATAAAAGGCCCAGCGGGAGCAGTGTCGGAGAGGCTGATAAAAGACCCAGTAGGAGCAGTGTCGGAGCAGCCTATAAAAGGCCCAGTGGGAGCAGTGTCGGAGCAGCCTATAAAAGGCCCAGCGGGAGCAGTGTCGGAGAGGCCGATAAAAGGCCCAGTGGGAGCAGTGTCGGAGCAGCCTATAAAGGCCCAGCGGGAGCAGTGTCGGAGCAGCCAATAAAGGCCCAGCGGGAGCAGTGTCAGAGCAGCTTATAAAGGCTCAGCGGGAGCAGTGTCAGAGCAGGCTATAAAGGCCCAGCGGGAGCAGTGTCGGAGAGGCCTATAAAAGGCCCAGCGGGAGCAGTGTTAAAGCAGCCTATAAAAGGCCCAGCGGGAGCAGTGTCTGCGCAGCCTATAAAAGGCCCAGCGGGAGCAGTGTCGGAGCAGCCTATAAAGGCCCAGCGGGAGCAGTGTCGGAGCAGCCAATAAAGGCCCAGCGGGAGCAGTGTCAGAGCAGCTTATAAAGGCTCAGCGGGAGCAGTGTCAGAGCAGGCTATAAAGGCCCAGCGGGAGCAGTGTCGGAGAGGCCTATAAAAGGCCCAGCGGGAGCTCGAGAGTCAGTGTCGGAGAGGCCTATAAAAGACCCAGCGGGAGCAGTGTCGGAGCAGCCTATAAAAGGCCCAGCGGGAGCAGTGTCAGAGCAGCCTATAAAAGGCCCAGCGGGAGCTCGAGAGTCAGTGTCAGAGAGGCCTATAAAAGGCCCAGTGGGAGCAGTGTCGGAGAGGCCTATAAAAGGCCCAGCGGGAGCAGTGGCGGAGCAGCCTATAAAGGCCCAGCGGGAGCTGTGTCGGAGCAGCCTATAAAAGGCCCAGCGGGAGCAGTGTCGGACAGGCCTATGAAAGGCCCAGCGGGAGCAGTGTCGGAGCAGCCTATAAAAGGCCCAGTGGGAGCAGTGTCAGAGCAGCCTATAAAGGCCCAGCGGGAGCAATGTCGGAGAGGCCTATAAAGGACCCAGCAGGAGCACGAGAGTCAGTGTCGGAGAGGCCTATAAAAGACCCAGCGGGAGCAGTGTCGGAGAGGCCTATAAAAGGCCCAGCGGGAGCAATGTCGAAGCAGCCTATAAAGGCCCAGCGGGAGCAATGTCAGAGAGGCCTATAAAGGACCCAGCAGGAGCTCGAGAGTCAGTGTCGGAGCGGCCTATAAAAGGCCAAGCGAGTGTCAGTGTCGGAGAGTCCTCTGAAAGGCCCAGCAGGAGCAGTATCCGAGAAGCCTATAAAAGGCCCAGCGGGAGCAGTGTCGGAGCAGCCTATAAAAGGCCCAGCGGGAGCAGTGTCGGAGAGGCCTTTAAAAGGCGCAGTGGGAGCAGTGTCGGAGCAGCCTATAAAGGCCCAGCGGGAGCAGTGTCAGAGAGGCCTATAAAAAGCCCAGCGGGAGCACGAGAGTCAGTGTCGGAGAGGCCTATAAAAGGCCCAGCGGGAGCTATGACGGAGCAGCCTATAAAAGGCCCAGCGGGAGCAGTGTCGGATCGGCCTATAAAGGCCCAGCGGGAGCAGCGTCGGAGCGGCCTATAAAAGGCCCAGCGGGAGCAGTGTCGGAGCAGCCAATAAAGGAACAGCGGGAGCTCGAGCGACAGTGTCGGATCGGCCTATAAAAGGCCCAGAGTGAGCTCGAGAATCAGTGTCGGAGAGGCCGATAAAAGACGCAGCAGGAGCAGTGTCGGAGCAGCCTATAAAAGGCCCAGCGGGAGCAGTGTCGGAGAGGCCGATAAAAGACCCAGTGGGAGCAGTGTCGGAGCAACCTATAAAAGGCCCAGTGGGAGCAGTGTCGGAGAGGCCTATAAAAGGCCCAGCGGGAGCAGTGTCGGAGAGGCCGATAAAAGGCCCAGCGAGAGTCAGTGTCGGAGAGGCCTATAAAGGCCCAGCGGGAGCAGTGTCGGAGCAGCCTATAAAAGGCCCAGCGGGAGCAGTGTCAGAGCAGCCTATAAAAGGCCCAGCGGGAGCAGTTTCGGAGAGGCCTATAAAAGGCCCAGCGGGAGCAGTGTCGGACCAGCGTATAAAAGCCCAGCGGGAGCAGTGTTGGAGCAGCCTACAAAAGGCCCACGGGGAACAGTGTCGGAGCAGCCTATAAAAGGCCCAGCGGGAGCAGTGTTGGAGCAGCCTACAATAGGCCCATCGAGAGTCAGTGTCGGAGAGGCCTATAAAAGGCCCAGCGGGAGCAGTGTCGGAGAGGCCTATAAAAGGCCCATCGGGAGAAGTGTCAGAACAGCCTATAAAAGGCCCAGCGGGAGCAGTGTCGGAGCAGCCTATAAAAGGCCCAGCGGGAGCAGTGTCGGAGCAGCCTATAAAAGGCCCATCGGGAGGTGTCAGAACAGCCTATAAAAGGCCCAGTGGGAGCAGTGTCGGAGCAGCCTATAAAAGGCCCAGCGGGAGCAGTGTCTGAGAGGCCTATAAAAGGCCCAGCGGGAGCAGTGTCGGAGCAGCCTATAAAAGGCCCAGCGGGAGCAGTGTCGGAGCAGCCTATAAAAGGCCCAGCGGGAGTAGTGTCGGAGCAACCTATAAAAGGCCCAGCGGGAGCAGTGTCGGAGCAGCCTATAAAAGGCCCAGCGGGAGCAGTGTCGGAGAGGCCTATAAAGGCCCAGCAAGAGTCAGTGTCGCAGAGGCATATAAAAGGCCCAGCGGGAGCAGTGTCGGAGCAGCCTATAAAGGCCCAGCGGGAGCAGTGTTGGAGAGGCCAATAAAAGACACGCGGGAGCAGTGTTGGAGAGGCCTATAGAAGGCCCAGCGGGAGCAGTGTCGGAGCAGCCTATAAAAGGCCCAGCGGGAGCAGTGTCAGAGAGGCCAATAAAGGCACAGCGGGAGCAGTGTCGGAGCAGCCTATAAAGGCCCAGCGGGATCAGTGTCGGAGCAGCCTATAAAAGGCCCAGCGGGATCAGTGTCGGAGCAGCCTATAAAAGGCCCAGCGGGAGCAGTGTCGGAGAGGCCTATAAAAGACCCAGCGAGAGCAGTGTCGGAGAGGCCTATAAAGGCCCAGCGGGATCAGTGTCGGAGCAGCCTATAAAAGGCCCTGCGGGAGCAGTGACGGAGAGGCCTATAAAGGCCCAGCGGGAGCAGTGTCGGAGAGGCCGATAAAAGACCCAGTGGGAGCAGTGTCGGAGCAGCCTATAAAAGGCCCAGTGGGAGCAGTGTCGGAGCAGCCTATAAAAGGCCCAGCGGGAGCAGTGTCGGAGAGGCCGATAAAAGGCCCAGTGGGAGCAGTGTCGGAGCAGCCTATAAAAGGCCCAGCTGGAGCAGTGTCGGAGCAGCCTATAAAGGCCCAGCGGGAGCAGTGTCTGAGCAGCCTATAAAAGGCCCAGAGGGAGCAGTGGCGGAGGAGCCTATAAAAGGCCCAGCGGGAGCAGTGTCTGCGCAGCCTATAAAAGGCCCAGCGGGAGCAGTGTCGGAGCAGCCTATAAAGGCCCAGTGGGAGCAGTGTCGGAGCAGCCTATAAAGGCCCAGCGGGAGCAGTGTCTGAGCAGCCAATAAAGGCCCAGCGGGAGCAGTGTCAGAGCAGCTTATAAAGGCTCAGCAGGAGCAGTGTCAGAGCAGGCTATAAAGGCCCAGCGGGAGCAGTGTCAGAGAGGCCTATAAAAGGCCCAGCGGGAGCTTGAGAGTCAGTGTCGGAGAGGCCTATAAAAGACCCAGCGGGAGCAGTGTCGGAGCAGCCTATAAAAGGCCCAGCGGGAGCAGTGTCAGAGCAGCCTATAAAAGGCCCAGCGGGAGCTCGAGAGTCAGTGTCAGAGAGGCCTATAAAAGGCCCAGTGGGAGCAGTGTCGGAGAGGCCTATAAAAGGCCCAGCGGGAGCAGTGGCGGAGCAGCCTATAAAGGCCCAGCGGGAGCTGTGTCGGAGCAGCCTATAAAAGGCCCAGCGGGAGCAGTGTCGGACAGGCCTATGAAAGGCCCAGCGGGAGCAGTGTCGGAGCAGCCTATAAAAGGCCCAGTGGGAGCAGTGTCAGAGCAGCCTATAAAGGCCCAGCGGGAGCAATGTCGGAGAGGCCTATAAAGGACCCAGCAGGAGCACGAGAGTCAGTGTCGGAGAGGCCTATAAAAGACCCATCGAGAGTCAGTGTCGGAGAGGCCTATAAAAGGCCCAGCGGGAGCAGTGTCGGAGAGGCCTATAAAAGGCCCCTCGGGAGAAGTGTCAGAACAGCCTATAAAAGGCCCAGCGGGAGCAGTGTCGGAGCAGCCTATAAAAGGCCCAGCGGGAGCAGTGTCGGAGCAGCCTATAAAAGGCCCATCGGGAGAAGTGTCAGAACAGCCTATAAAAGGCCCAGTGGGAGCAGTGTCGGAGCAGCCTATAAAAGGCCCAGCGGGAGCAGTGTCTGAGAGGCCTATAAAAGGCCCAGCGGGAGCAGTGTCGGAGCAGCCTATAAAAGGCCCAGCGGGAGCAGTGTCGGAGCAGCCTATAAAAGGCCCAGCGGGAGTAGTGTCGGAGCAACCTATCAAAGACCCAGCGGGAGCAGTGTCGGAGCAGCCTATAAAAGGCCCAGCGGGAGCAGTGTCGGAGAGGCCTATAAAGGCCCAGCGGGAGCAGTGTCGGAGCAGCCTATAAAAGGCCCAGCGGGAGCAGTGTTGGAGAGGCCAATAAAAGACATGCGGGAGCAGTGTTGGAGAGGCCTATATAAGGCCCAGCGGGAGCAGTGTCGGAGCAGCCTATAAAGGCCCAGCGGGAGCAGTGTTGGAGAGGCCAATAAAAGACACGCGGGAGCAGTGTTGGAGAGGCCTATAGAAGGCCCAGCGGGAGCAGTGTCGGAGCAACATATAAAAGGCCCAGCGGGAGCAGTGTCAGAGAGGCCAATAAAGGCACAGCGGGAGCAGTGTCGGAGCAGCCTATAAAGGCCCAGCGGGATCAGTGTCGGAGCAGCCTATAAAAGGCCCAGCGGGATCAGTGTCGGAGCAGCCTATAAAAGGCCCAGCGGGAGCAGTGTCAGAGCAGCCTATAAAGGCCCAGCGGGAGCAATGTCGGAGAGGCCTATAAAGGACCCAGCAGGAGCACGAGAGTCAGTGTCGGAGAGGCCTATAAAAGACCCAGCGGGAGCAGTGTCGGAGAGGCCTATAAAAGGCCCAGCGGGAGCAATGTCGAAGCAGCCTATAAAGGCCCAGCGGGAGCAATGTCAGAGAGGCCTATAAAGGACCCAGCAGGAGCTCGAGAGTCAGTGTCGGAGCGGCCTATAAAAGGCCAAGCGAGTGTCAGTGTCGGAGAGTCCTCTGAAAGGCCCAGCAGGAGCAGTATCCGAGAAGCCTATAAAAGGCCCAGCGGGAGCAGTGTCGGAGCAGCCTATAAAAGGCCCAGCGGGAGCAGTGTCGGAGAGGCCTTTAAAAGGCGCAGTGGGAGCAGTGTCGGAGCAGCCTATAAAGGCCCAGCGGGAGCAGTGTCAGAGAGGCCTATAAAAAGCCCAGCGGGAGCACGAGAGTCAGTGTCGGAGAGGCCTATAAAAGGCCCAGCGGGAGCTATGACGGAGCAGCCTATAAAAGGCCCAGCGGGAGCAGTGTCGGATCGGCCTATAAAGGCCCAGCGGGAGCAGCGTCGGAGCGGCCTATAAAAGGCCCAGCGGGAGCAGTGTCGGAGCAGCCAATAAAGGAACAGCGGGAGCTCGAGCGACAGTGTCGGATCGGCCTATAAAAGGCCCAGAGTGAGCTCGAGAATCAGTGTCGGAGAGGCCGATAAAAGACGCAGCAGGAGCAGTGTCGGAGCAGCCTATAAAAGGCCCAGCGGGAGCAGTGTCGGAGAGGCCGATAAAAGACCCAGTGGGAGCAGTGTCGGAGCAACCTATAAAAGGCCCAGTGGGAGCAGTGTCGGAGAGGCCTATAAAAGGCCCAGCGGGAGCAGTGTCGGAGAGGCCGATAAAAGGCCCGGCGAGAGTCAGTGTCGGAGAGGCCTATAAAGGCCCAGCGGGAGCAGTGTCGGAGCAGCCTATAAAAGGCCCAGCGGGAGCAGTGTCAGAGCAGCCTATAAAAGGCCCAGCGGGAGCAGTTTCGGAGCAGCCTATAAAAGGCCCAGCGGGAGCTCGAGAGTCAGTGTCAGAGAGGCCTATAAAAGGCCCAGTGGGAGCAGTGTCGGAGAGGCCTATAAAAGGCCCAGCGGGAGCAGTGGCGGAGCAGCCTATAAAGGCCCAGCGGGAGCTGTGTCGGAGCAGCCTATAAAAGGCCCAGCGGGAGCAGTGTCGGACAGGCCTATGAAAGGCCCAGCGGGAGCAGTGTCGGAGCAGCCTATAAAAGGCCCAGTGGGAGCAGTGTCAGAGCAGCCTATAAAGGCCCAGCGGGAGCAATGTCGGAGAGGCCTATAAAGGACCCAGCAGGAGCACGAGAGTCAGTGTCGGAGAGGCCTATAAAAGACCCATCGAGAGTCAGTGTCGGAGAGGCCTATAAAAGGCCCAGCGGGAGCAGTGTCGGAGAGGCCTATAAAAGGCCCCTCGGGAGAAGTGTCAGAACAGCCTATAAAAGGCCCAGCGGGAGCAGTGTCGGAGCAGCCTATAAAAGGCCCAGCGGGAGCAGTGTCGGAGCAGCCTATAAAAGGCCCATCGGGAGAAGTGTCAGAACAGCCTATAAAAGGCCCAGTGGGAGCAGTGTCGGAGCAGCCTATAAAAGGCCCAGCGGGAGCAGTGTCTGAGAGGCCTATAAAAGGCCCAGCGGGAGCAGTGTCGGAGCAGCCTATAAAAGGCCCAGCGGGAGCAGTGTCGGAGCAGCCTATAAAAGGCCCAGCGGGAGTAGTGTCGGAGCAACCTATCAAAGACCCAGCGGGAGCAGTGTCGGAGCAGCCTATAAAAGGCCCAGCGGGAGCAGTGTCGGAGAGGCCTATAAAGGCCCAGCGGGAGCAGTGTCGGAGCAGCCTATAAAAGGCCCAGCGGGAGCAGTGTTGGAGAGGCCAATAAAAGACATGCGGGAGCAGTGTTGGAGAGGCCTATATAAGGCCCAGCGGGAGCAGTGTCGGAGCAGCCTATAAAGGCCCAGCGGGAGCAGTGTTGGAGAGGCCAATAAAAGACACGCGGGAGCAGTGTTGGAGAGGCCTATAGAAGGCCCAGCGGGAGCAGTGTCGGAGCAACATATAAAAGGCCCAGCGGGAGCAGTGTCAGAGAGGCCAATAAAGGCACAGCGGGAGCAGTGTCGGAGCAGCCTATAAAGGCCCAGCGGGATCAGTGTCGGAGCAGCCTATAAAAGGCCCAGCGGGATCAGTGTCGGAGCAGCCTATAAAAGGCCCAGCGGGAGCAGTGTCAGAGCAGCCTATAAAGGCCCAGCGGGAGCAATGTCGGAGAGGCCTATAAAGGACCCAGCAGGAGCACGAGAGTCAGTGTCGGAGAGGCCTATAAAAGACCCAGCGGGAGCAGTGTCGGAGAGGCCTATAAAAGGCCCAGCGGGAGCAATGTCGAAGCAGCCTATAAGGCCCAGCGGGAGCAATGTCAGAGAGGCCTATAAAGGACCCAGCAGGAGCTCGAGAGTCAGTGTCGGAGCGGCCTATAAAAGGCCAAGCGAGTGTCAGTGTCGGAGAGTCCTCTGAAAGGCCCAGCAGGAGCAGTATCCGAGAAGCCTATAAAAGGCCCAGCGGGAGCAGTGTCGGAGCAGCCTATAAAAGGCCCAGCGGGAGCAGTGTCGGAGAGGCCTTTAAAAGGCGCAGTGGGAGCAGTGTCGGAGCAGCCTATAAAGGCCCAGCGGGAGCAGTGTCAGAGAGGCCTATAAAAAGCCCAGCGGGAGCACGAGAGTCAGTGTCGGAGAGGCCTATAAAAGGCCCAGCGGGAGCTATGACGGAGCAGCCTATAAAAGGCCCAGCGGGAGCAGTGTCGGATCGGCCTATAAAGGCCCAGCGGGAGCAGCGTCGGAGCGGCTATAAAAGGCCCAGCGGGAGCAGTGTCGGAGCAGCCAATAAAGGAACAGCGGGAGCTCGAGCGACAGTGTCGGATCGGCCTATAAAAGGCCCAGAGTGAGCTCGAGAATCAGTGTCGGAGAGGCCGATAAAAGACGCAGCAGGAGCAGTGTCGGAGCAGCCTATAAAAGGCCCAGCGGGAGCAGTGTCGGAGAGGCCGATAAAAGACCCAGTGGGAGCAGTGTCGGAGCAACCTATAAAAGGCCCAGTGGGAGCAGTGTCGGAGAGGCCTATAAAAGGCCCAGCGGGAGCAGTGTCGGAGAGGCCGATAAAAGGCCCAGCGAGAGTCAGTGTCGGAGAGGCCTATAAAGGCCCAGCGGGAGCAGTGTCGGAGCAGCCTATAAAAGGCCCAGCGGGAGCAGTGTCAGAGCAGCCTATAAAAGGCCCAGCGGGAGCAGTTTCGAGAGGCCTATAAAAGGCCCAGCGGGAGCAGTGTCGGACCAGCGTATAAAAGCCCAGCGGAGCAGTGTTGGAGCAGCCTACAAAGGCCCAGTAGGAACAGTGTCGGAGCAGCCTATAAAAGGCCCAGCGGGAGCAGTGTTGGAGCAGCCTACAATAGGCCCATCGAGAGTCAGTGTCGGAGAGGCCTATAAAAGGCCCAGCGGGAGCAGTGTCGGAGAGGCCTATAAAGGCCCATCGGGAGAAGTGTCAGAACAGCCTATAAAAGGCCCAGCGGGAGCAGTGTCGGAGCAGCCTATAAAAGGCCCAGCGGGAGCAGTGTCGGAGCAGCCTATAAAGGCCCATCGGGAGGTGTCAGAACAGCCTATAAAAGGCCCAGTGGGAGCAGTGTCGGAGCAGCCTATAAAAGGCCCAGCGGGAGCAGTGTCTGAGAGGCCTATAAAAGGCCCAGCGGGAGCAGTGTCGGAGCAGCCTATAAAAGGCCCAGCGGGAGCAGTGTCGGAGCAGCCTATAAAAGGCCCAGCGGGAGTAGTGTCGGAGCAACCTATAAAAGGCCCAGCGGGAGCAGTGTCGGTGCAGCCTATAAAAGGCCCAGCGGGAGCAGTGTCGGAGAGGCCTATAAAGGCCCAGCAAGAGTCAGTGTCGCAGAGGCATATAAAAGGCCCAGCGGGAGCAGTGTCGGAGCAGCCTATAAAGGCCCAGCGGGAGCAGTGTTGGAGAGGCCAATAAAAGACACGCGGGAGCAGTGTTGGAGAGGCCTATAGAAGGCCCAGCGGGAGCAGTGTCGGAGCAGCCTATAAAAGGCCCAGCGGGAGCAGTGTCAGAGAGGCCAATAAAGGCACAGCGGGAGCAGTGTCGGAGCAGCCTATAAAGGCCCAGCGGGATCAGTGTCGGAGCAGCCTATAAAAGGCCCAGCGGGATCAGTGTCGGAGCAGCCTATAAAAGGCCCAGCGGGAGCAGTGTCGGAGAGGCCTATAAAAGACCCAGCGAGAGCAGTGTCGGAGAGGCCTATAAAGGCCCAGCGGGATCAGTGTCGGAGCAGCCTATAAAAGGCCCTGCGGGAGCAGTGACGGAGAGGCCTATAAAGGCCCAGCGGAGCAGTGTCGGAGAGGCCGATAAAAGACCCAGTGGGAGCAGTGTCGGAGCAGCCTATAAAAGGCCCAGTGGGAGCAGTGTCGGAGCAGCCTATAAAAGGCCCAGCGGGAGCAGTGTCGGAGAGGCCGATAAAAGGGCCAGTGGGAGCAGTGTCGGAGCAGCCTATAAAAGGCCCAGCTGGAGCAGTGTCGGAGCAGCCTATAAAGGCCCAGCGGGAGCAGTGTCTGAGCAGCCTATAAAAGGCCAGAGGGAGCAGTGGCGGAGGAGCCTATAAAAGGCCCAGCGGGAGCAGTGTCTGCGCAGCCTATAAAAGGCCCAGCGGGAGCAGTGTCGGAGCAGCCTATAAAGGCCCAGTGGGAGCAGTGTCGGAGCAGCCTATAAAGGCCCAGCGGGAGCAGTGTCGGAGCAGCAATAAAGGCCCAGCGGGAGCAGTGTCAGAGCAGCTTATAAAGGCTCAGCAGGAGCAGTGTCAGAGCAGGCTATAAAGGCCCAGCGGGAGCAGTGTCAGAGAGGCCTATAAAAGGCCCAGCTGGGAGCTTGAGAGTCAGTGTCGGAGAGGCCTATAAAAGACCCAGCGGGAGCAGTGTCGGAGCAGCCTATAAAAGGGCCCAGCGGGAGCAGTGTCAGAGCAGCCTATAAAAGGCCCAGCGGGAGCTCGAGAGTCAGTGTCAGAGAGGCCTATAAAAGGCCCAGTGGGAGCAGTGTCGGAGAGGCCTATAAAAGGCCAGCGGGAGCAGTGGCGGAGCAGCCTATAAAGGCCCAGCGGGAGCTGGTGTCGGAGCAGCCTATAAAAGGCCCAGCGGGAGCAGTGTCGGACAGGCCTATGAAAGGCCCAGCGGGAGCAGTGTCGGAGCAGCCTATAAAAGGCCCAGTGGGAGCAGTGTCAGAGAGCCTATAAAGGCCCAGCGGGAGCAATGTCGGAGAGGCCTATAAAGGACCCAGCAGGAGCACGAGAGTCAGTGTCGGAGAGGCCTATAAAAGACCCATCGAGAGTCAGTGTCGGAGAGGCCTATAAAAGGCCCAGCGGGAGCAGTGTCGGAGAGGCCTATAAAAGGCCCCTCGGGAGAAGTGTCAGAACAGCCTATAAAAGGCCCAGCGGGAGCAGTGTCGGAGCAGCCTATAAAAGGCCCAGCGGGAGCAGTGTCGAGCAG